>NW_028185417.1:2029775-2121181 GCF_003343005.1 Rhea americana | reverse complement strand
GCGGCTCGAAGCGGCTGTGCGCGCCGCCGCGGGTGCGCCCGCTTGGGTGTGCGCAGACGTCTGCGCTTTGACTTGGCTCAGCGGATGCTTAGGTTCTGCAAAAATAAATAAATAATAAATAAATAAATAGCGTAACTGTTGAAGACTGCCAGGGAGATTCCTAAAAAGCAGGTGTGCTGCCATGGAGTGACACAACTATAGCCAGGTTTCCCTGTCCACAGAAATTACAAACCTCCCTTCTGCTGTTGGTATGATTTCCCACCGAGACAATTTTATCAAAATGAAAAAAAAAAATAGATCCACTTTTTTTTTTTTTTTTTTTTTTTTTTTTTTTTTGAGTTGTAGAAAAGGTTTCTTTTTAGGTAGAACAAGTGAAGTAGTTTCTGTGGAGGCCGAGGGTGGGGAATTAAGAGGAATCTAGCTGTTTAGGAGCCACTATTTTTCAAAGAGTTGAACAGGTTAAAGTGAGATGCTTTTGAACCCCATTATTTCAGTTTTTAACTTCTTCAGAGTTCAATTAAATATGGGCGATGGTTCCAGTTTTTTATTCTTTGTAACAGCAATCTCTGCAGTGAAACCACGAATGGCCTTTTATGATACTGCAGTTAATTTGAGGTGTTCCATTAAGGATCGCTTTTGCTGTGTGGTCCCTCCTAGACTTGCATTTCATGCATTTTAGTAGCCCTTTCTGAGCAAACTCTGTCATCTCCTGTCTTATCTGTATAGTAATGAAGCTTGTCTGCTTTCTTCCCAATAGTCTTTCCAGCATTGCACATTTTGAACTTGGTCACATTGGTGGCCTAGTGAAGATGTTTGTTGCCCTTGGTACAGGTTAGGTGGAGACAGTCCCTCCTCCATCTCTACACAGCGTGGGAGAAGGGCTCTGCAAAAGGCTGATTGAACAACAGGAAGAATGGTGGAAAAACAAGCTTCAAAACTTGGATATGAACAAACCTGTTTCTTTCTAAATCCACAGGAAATAGTAGGGATTTATCCATAGCTGGAAAGAAATATTGCACACTGCAGATACATTTTGTCAYGGGCATTGTTAGAGCCAAAAAGAGAGGAGCTCTGGGAAAAAAAGCAAAACTTTCTAGWGCCTGCTTACRTTTATGCCTTCTTCAGAATATCAGCTTTTGRGGTAGAGGTCCTAGCAAAGGTACCWTGTGCGCAWACCACAGGGTAAAGGAAGTATAGCTGTGTCCACCCTTCTAGAAAGGAAAAAGGGCYGGGGACTGACTGCTGTCCCTGGGGCCAGGTAGCTGTATCTGCCTCATGTGCACACTGCCTCAGGTTAGCTCACTGTACAGCAAGTTCGTCTAGTTGATAGATAGCTAGAATGGTTTAAAGTCRAGTTAGCTACTTTAGAAGTTAACGATTAAGTGATGTGGATGTTCAGGGATCTTGTGCTCAAGGATACTCCCTAGCCCTCTCCCCTGTAAGCTGGCCAGACCTGCTGCAGAGAGGGGGTAAGGACCAGTTCTCACAGGTAGCAGGCTGCAGCCTGGAAGGCTTCTGCGCCTAGAAACATTGATTTTAATTGGAGAAACTTTTAACATTATTAAAAATGATAGAGGTGTGTGAAACCAAGGAACCTGGTCTTGTYTTATTTAGGGATTCTTGGCTGATAGGTATATGAAGCACCCTATATGCATTCACTTTGCTTTGATATGTGATTTATAATGCACTGGTGGCTTTTGCATAAGCTTGAGTCTGTGTCATTCTTTACTTGTGGTCACAAAAACTGCCAAAAAAGCTTCAGTGTACAGCTGCCAACCAGTATGCTTTCACAGAGCCCTGTGTGCCCATCTGAGGGAAAAGAAACAAAGTCATGATTTATTGGGCCTTTCTATATGCTTAAAATCTTTGGTTTACAGTCCTCTTCTGTGAGCTACTCCTAAAAATAAGTCTTACTTGACATGTTTAGGGGATGAAGGAAATTTTAGCATTTTTTAAGGGTGAAAAGAATGTTCTAGGAAAATTATTTTGATGAGCTCTTGCCAATTCTATTTGCAATTAATTGCTGTTAATTCTTGCATCTACAGAGATTCAGAATCTCAGGAATCACCGTGGATGCCAAACAGACATTTCTTCTTAGCTGCAAGCTTTATTATTGCTTAGCACTTAAGGGCCGAATACCAAYGAATTGCAAATGAATTGCAAATGAATATCACCTAAAATTTCACAAATTTTCCAAAATGGTTAATTTTCTGCTACCAAGCTGAGGTACTTAAGGATAGATTTTTTTTTTTCTCTTTTTAAGCTCTAGACATAAGAAATCTCACAGACTTCAGCTGGGTTGTTCACATACTTAAGTATTTTGTGAGGCTGGAAGTAGTGTGCTCTACATGGCTTACCAGCTCTCAAACACAGTTGGCTCTTTATTCACTTTGTACTAAAACTCCAGTGGATGCTTTAGTAGTTAAAAATCTCTACCTCCAAGAAACCCCATCAATAAGAGAAGAAAACCTCTTACTTGGTGCATCAGTTACATTTTTTTAGTGTTCTCTTTATAAGCTTCTACTAAATACATGTTTTTGCAATTAACTTGTCTACAATAATTTCCAGGAAGAACTGCCTCAGCAGAATTCAGTGAGAAGTGATCCGCTCGAGACGACTGCCTAATCAAATGAAAAACTCCTGTCAACAGCTCTCTGCACATTTTTTAATTGAAGCTGGGCTCTGGAAAAGGATATGGAGAACACTCCCCTAATACTGTTCTTCTGCTGGGCAAGAACTTCAGTATGTAACTTCAGGATGACTGAAAGTCAGTGTTCCTACAGGTGCTGACAGATGCTCCCAAGCTTCCTAGGGAACAATAAAGAAAAAAAAATAGGTTATTCAGATAACCGTCAAGCTGGAAAACAGCTACAGAAAGAAAATCTCTGCAAGGAGCTTGCAGGCTGCTCAGCTGCTGTCCTCGGGTGCTTGGTGGAGTGTTGCCCGCTTGAGCGCTCCCCRCTCGCGGGCTCTGCCCTCAGCATCRCCTGCCTAGTGCGAAGGGGGGACCCCAGAAACGACTGGTGTCACTGAGGAGTTTACTGCAGCCATGGAGGGACCATCTGGGATGATTTCATTGTCTTCAGTGAAGTAAGTGGCAACAACTTTGCAAATGGAGTCAACCATTACATGTCAAACACATTTAATGTCAAAATCTTTTCAGGAAGCTTACTGAGAGTATATTGTTCTAGTTCTTTATTTTCAAAGGTATTTTGTGAAGTGAAAAACGTGGGGTTTTAAATATTTTTTTCTGATTGAGAGRGTTGAGGGCTTTTGATGTGAGGTGAGATATGTACTCAAAATTATACAATAACAGAAGTTCCACATTGCATGCTTTTACCTCAAGAAAGAAAAAAAAATACAAAAGCAAATTCAGTTTTGTAATAACACTGCTAATTGATCAGGAAAGGCTAACAGTGACTAGGAAATAATTTACAAAAGTAGTTTGAACTTTTCTTACACCACTTTTTAACCACCATGATTGCCTTAATTGCCTGATACACCTCTTGTTTTAAAAAAGAGCAGAGATCTCAAATGTTCAAAACCTTTAAATAAATTAAGTAATGACTCAATAAATCAAAAATAACAGTAGTGTATTCTTCATGGGCATAACTCATATATACACACTATTTCATCTACCTCTCCCTTCTGAGGTGGTTCTACTGCTGTGGTTGGTTTCCCTGTGGATGATTGGGCAAGTCTATTTTGGAGCTGAGTTAAAACTATTTCTTTGGTACTTCTGAGAAATTTGCCAAAGAGCAATATAAAATATTACTTCTGCCCATCTCACACTCACAAATTGGACAGAAAACTGTAAGTGCCATCACATACATGAAACAATGTTATTTGCACAGAGCAGCAGTGGAGCAGCTGGTGGATCATGTGTGCACATCTCTCTGCACAATAGGGTGTCCTTTACAAATTCTGCATGAAAAATATATTTAGTAAAACGTTCTAAGGAAAAATGTGATTCTTTTTCTTTGTTATACATTGGGAGTCTTTGGCCCCAGACTCTTCAATCATTCAGTATTTGCATCAAAGTACTAGAGCCTCACATTTAGGCAGAACTTTATATGGCAGTGTAAAATCATGCTCAAGAGATTACAGATACACTAAATCTAACTCTCTACCTGGTACCCAARGACATGCAAGACCACTATCAGGCTGGTAATCCAGCCTGTCTTGAAATACCATAGCATGTTAGGTACAGCTTTCCTTAGTCCATAAAAACTGCTGTAGAAAAAWATTGCACCCAGAATTGCAGCCAAATCCTCTTGAGTTTTTTATGCCCAGATATTTGTCTCTCAATAAGCAATTCTGAGAAAAACTGTGCTTACTATATATTTGCTTTTGCCTTAAGAGCTTTGTCTCCTTAAAACTTGTGATCAAATGCCATTATTACTTATCTGAACTCTGGCACGCTATACAGTGATTTTCCCAAGTAAGTTCCAATCTGATGTAGTTACACTTTCGATAAATACACAGCTGAGATTTTTTTTTGTATTGTGCAAGAAAATGCTGTTCTTATTTTCTTTATGCTGGGGAAAAAGTGCTATAAGGATGGGAGTTYGGGGGTTTTTTGTTTGTTGTTGGTGGTTTTTATGCACATTGTTGCAAAGTCAACAGTTTTAAGTCATGTTGGACTCCCTGGACTTAATTTTCTCTTTAAAAATAGAAAAGAAAGAAAAAGAAACCTACTGACTATTGAAAACATGTGAAAAGGCTGCATAATAAGAAGTGTGGTTGTTCCAGTGACAAAACATTGTTGCAGTATGCATCTGGAAACAGCCAATTTTGAAGAGCGTTTTTGCCCTTTTTTGGGGAGCTGATTGCAGAGCTTGTGTTTTAGTGCTTCCAAGACAGGATGGGGACTTAAGCATCTAATGCAAATCTTCATCAGTGAGCTCCACRACTACAACAGTTAGGAGTTTGCTTTGTCATGATAAGCTATTCTTTCTTCAGATAATCCCAAGTATGTTGTGCAACATCTTGTTTTCTCCCTTTTGTCCCTGTAAATGTAACAAATGTTTTGACCAGTTCTGTATCTTATTCTTTTTCTGCCTTAACAGCAGAATAATCAGTAATAAGTATTATTTTCCTACCAGCACAAGCTTTGAAAGCAATGATATAAAAATTATATCCTCTGCAAGGAACTAAATAGACTTCCTGAAACATTGAACACTAACATCATTCTTACAGTCCTCCCTTTTCACATTCCCTTCTGGCCTGACTATCCCAAAGGACTTGCATGGCCTGTACACTGATTGTTAGTTTATTATAGTTGCTTATGTCTGACCTAAGATACTTGTGCATGCACGTGTATCATACACTTTAGATGTTTTGCATTTGGATTTTATGGTAACATTTTATATTCATTTAGGTTTTGATACAATGACTGTGATGTCAATAGGTTTTGAACTTAGCTTTTCTGAAAAATGAATATGGTCTAGTAAAAGGCATATTAAAAAGTATTTCAGTTTCCTGCTGCCAAATGCATTGTTTCAATTTTGCTCTTTACTAGCTTTAGCAAAAGCAACTTGCCATTAGAAMTGTTGAGTCTTACCACTACTGACTCTGTCCATGAGGAATGCTGGCTGCCTAGGGCTTATTTCCAACTTTTCCTGTGCTGTGGGAGGCCCCTGCCAGCTGGAGTGTGTGGGGACCAAAGTCTCAACAAGGAGAGCAACAGAAGAGAGCAYGGTCTGCCACGTATGTCAACTAACTGCACAGGTGAGTCTGTGACAAAATCACACCAACTTTAAGAAGCTAAGGTTTGTGCCTACGTTGTCTTCCAACACACAGGTTACTAAAAGCGTAATTAATCTTTRCAGACCTATTTGTAGTCATAGTAGGATGGCTAGGAGGACAGGATCCTATGCCAGGATCATTTTGCCAACGTAGCATGAGGCAGGAGTTTTCCAAGGGAGCCTAATGAAATTAGATACAAGGAGCTTACTGAACATGGAGCTTGGGTCCTTCACCGTATATTGCCTTTACACCCAAATTAACAATAGCACATTAAACATCAATCAGTGTAATGCACTCTTTGCTCTGCACTGTGATAGTGACCATGCAAAGCAACAAACCCTGTGGGCATAAATGTTGTTTGTCATGGGTGTATAATTTTTACTGTAGATAAACTAACTTGGGTGCTCTCTGTCATAAAAATAAGAATTATCATTTTACTGACAAACATGGATCTTGAATGTGTTTTACCTATAGTTCAATGTTTGTTTTCCAGCATTCTAGTGTGCAGCACTCACACTTTCTTTCCCATAACACAGGCAGATATTTTGGAGTAATATGCTTCTGAGTTTTCAAACTGCTTGTGTCTTTCCATTCTAAGAGATTTATTACTTCATTGCATTTTTTGGTGTTTTCATCATGGCAGTTTGGGGGATTTCAGGGACTCCAGCTGACTGTGTCTCCATGTGAAAGAAATTGGGCACTGTGGCATTCATAGGCTGATATCACCATAGGTCTGAACCAGGCTTTAGTGTCCCTTACCCCTGAAATCTTGCTTTGAGCCACTGCTTCCTTTAGAAATAATTATCAAAGAAATGACTTCATAGAAATTCTGGATCAGCAGATTCATGGGCCCATCTTTAATGAACACAGCTCAAGATGATGAGACTTGCTCCAAAACAAATGCAGAGTAACATTAATTTCCAGGAACCAGTGTTCAAATATGTTTTCTCTGGTAGGGTTAAAGTGGCCTGCAGCCAGAAGAAGGATTTTGAAGCTTCTCTCTAACGCATGTGTGTTTCTCTTTCACGTCAAYCTGTGTCAGATCTCCAAAGCATAGACTGGTCTACAGCACAGAAAATCCTTCCCATAAGAAAAGGGAATAGATAAAGTAAAAGCTTCAATGAATTTCATCCTACTACACTACATATTCTCCATTTCTATAGTTTTTCCTGTCTTGAGGACAGAGCTTGGAATCTTGAGGTCCATTTTTATGCATTGTTCTTTCAAGCCATAGGAAATAAAGAACATACTAGTCTAATAAAGAGATAATACTGCACAACAGAAGAAAACGTAATGCCTGTGGCTAGATGCTACGCTCCAAACATGCTTTGTAGGCTGCATATCTTGCATTGCCTCTGAGGAATTACGCAGCTGTGGGCAGGTCAGAAAATGTTAAATAGCTATGAAATTGTTTATAACTACTGCCTCAGATTTGGGTTTGCAAAAAAGCATTTTTATTTGGTTGCAAGGCACAGGACAATTCATTAGCAGGAGGATTAAATTAGTAGTTGGGAGTTCTGRGACACCATATAGAAATAGGTGCACAAATCCTTTTGAAAACCTAGTACTGCTAGCAACACCAATAAGTCTGCTCAAGCATTTAATTTATTACAAGTGCTACAATAAAAACAATGCCCTAGGGATTTAAGTGCTTCGTGTCTTTCTGTATGTGAGTGTCAAGATGTTCAAAACCAGTTGACAGCTCTTTTCTTCAAACAGCTCTATCAGTTTCATGAAGGCAAATGTCCAAAACAAACTTGCAAATATTTCCTGGAAATCTGACTCTCACACTGAGGTAAAAAGAGCAGACAGAGGTGAGTAAATTTTGCAGCTCCATTTTCGAGAGCACAAATTTTCCTGTATTTTGGTAGGTGGTGAAGTCTGAAACTTGTCTGAATGAGGAGCTCTAAATGCATTCTGTAAACCAAGACTTCCCCTTTAAGTTTGCAGAATAGTCTTGTCCAAACATTTTGAACTTGAGGGGGACATAACAGATGCAGCACTCAGTCATGTGCCCTGTTTGCGGTTAGCCACACAAAGCCAACTTTTTTGATGCTAAGCTTTACTTTTTTTTCGAAGAAAGACTGAACACAGCTGCTCTTGACATCAAAAATAGTCACGGAAGAAACAAAATAGAAAAGCAGTATACTATACAACTGACATTTCAGGATGAAATTTAGAGCCCATTGCAGTGATTTTACTGAAAAAAAGGACCTCCTGTACCACAAAATATCTTTTTTAACTTGCCTGAGCCCCACGTGTGCATTTTTATGCCATATCTCATCATTCTATTTGCCCATGGGAATGGTTTTACCTAAAAGGGGTCCTTTAACAGGAGCTTGCTGTCTTTKGCTTGTCATTGCTACTCACTCCACGCTCTTTACAAGAATAARCCATAGCTGTTATGGACAAAGTTGTCTCAGAATTAAATTGATGGGAGACTACTTTAAAGTTATGATAACAAATGAAAGAGGAAATGTGATAGGAATATGATATACTAAAAAAAAAAAACAAACCTTGAACACTCCAGTGAGACACAGAACATATTAATATTTGTAAATTAGCTTTATGAATTTTCTGTGTTACTTCCAAGCTCTGTTTTCCGGCAAAAATACGCAACATTTGCATTTTTTTTCCCCCATAGTCCAAACAGATATTTTGGAACAATATGATTGCTAGCTCTCTACCTGCCTGTGCCCCTTCCAATTCCAAATTTATTACTTCACTACATTTCTTTGTGTTTTTATCAAAGCATTTCAGAGGACTTCAGCTGAAGGAATTTATTCAGTAACTTAATTCCCAGGTAGTGTGAGAAGTTTGCCCCGTAATGTTACTCCAATAATTGAGTGGGATGCAAATGCTATCACTAATGTGCATGCTCCTTTCCTCCCTGCAAGCATCTTGATTAGTTTTCCAGAAAGTGAATTTAATTCTATATACTACCAAAAATAGTTCTAAACCGGTGGCATCTGCCTTAACACGTCTCACAGGTAAAACTCTTGCAGCAACTCTGACAGTGCCTTATGGCGAAGGAGGAATGAGGCTAGGGTGTAATGCAAGGCTGTGCTAGCATGTAGTGTCATCTGCTCGTACAGTTTTATAATTGTTTGTATGGTGGCAGTCCCTGGGGATCCTCGTTATGATGAGTGCCCTAGGTCTGAAGCACTGCAAATACAGCAAATGTTTTGCCTGTCTTTTCGATGCCCAGCACTACTATCCTGCTTCCTAGCTGGCTCCTCCTTTGGCTCACACGGCAAGCTGGAAGCTTTCATTCCACATCGTACCCCAATACTTTTTTTCCCTTGAAGGTTCAGTCACAGTCAAATTGAACCGAAGCATTTCCTAGCACTTTCTCCAGCACCTAGGGTGTGGAGAGGCATGCCCTTGCTGCAGCAATGTCCCCAAGTCAGTGATGCGGCTGTGACATAGAGAAAAACAAAGCTTTACTATCATYCTGTTGAGCTTCAGATTGACCCCAGTTGGCAACCAGCATTTACTTTTTCTCAGGCTAGAGCTGCTTAGAAGTTTCCTTATGTAAGAACACACTCATAATTGCAGACTTCTCCTCAAGGACAGCTGATTTATACCCTTAAACTTCTCAGGCCCACAGTTGTGTGATCTGGGAGAGGATGAGGAACAGGCAGAGAGGAACTTCTACAAGAAAGTGTTTTTTCAGAATTAAGAGCTGTTTTCCTGACAGTTCAATTCATACATATCCTATGCTACCACTGGCTGACACCATACATAGACGTGTTTGCTTTGAACAGAGGACTGCTCCCTTAGCTGAACGTTTAGACTCTCCTGATTCAATCCCAGCGTGGTGTCTCCAGCCTGTGTAGATGCCGCTATTCCCTCCGCACTGGCTGGCTTCCTGGAAACTTCTCTGTGGCCAGATCTGCAGCAGCAATCACTGCTGGCTCTCTCTGCTCCAACAAAAACCTGTGGCCACATTACAGCCTTGGATCTGACATTCTGGAATAATTTTCTCTCATTTCTTTTTTTTTGTAAGATCCCAAGTCTTCCTTATGGGTGTTTTGTTTGAAGAGAAATTTTGATTTCTATTCTCTTTATTTACAGTGGATGTGAGAAAGACACTTCAGGCTGTTTTCAGCTGCATCCCTCTGACAATATGCCACCTGTAGGTATCCCATTAACTGATATTATTTGTTTCAAGCATCTTTCTGAAATAACTTACCCCAGGGATTTATTATCCTTACCTGTTGACTTCTGGGACCTGAATGACAGCAGGCAGTTCAGAGTAATGGCATTTATTATTTCTCTTACCTATTTAGCAGAGTCCAAGTTTCACAGTGTCAAAATAATTTGAATGTTACTGTCCTGCAGAGAAGTTAAAGCAGCAGATTTTGCTGTGGGCTTTCACTAAGCCAATCAAGTGAAGTAAGAGGGCATAGTCTTGTTGTAAAGCATCAGTAAATTAATCCCTATGTGCTGAGAAGCTCTCTGCTGACACCATGCCAACTTACATCAGCATGGGGCCAGGGCATGCTGCTGCTGTGCTTTGCTCTACAAGGCTTTTTCCCTTGTTGCCAGTGGCGGGAGTGCATGGGGCATTGCTATGACCATGTTAAGGGCTGAAGGTCACTTTAAAATAAAAGTTGGAAGTGGAAGTTGGAAACTTTTCCTCTATGCTGATGGCAGCTTTCTGCTCCTGTGCTACAATTTGGTCATTCTTAAATACCCCTTCTGTACAAAATTGTCTGCAGTAATGAACTGTGTCACAGCATAATCTTATTTCCGTTTAAATTAAATGGGTGTCTCACTGGTCAAGTACGAGGAAAACCATTTTTCTGTGTAATTTTTATGGCAGAACAGTTGAGAGGTTTACCATAACTTCAGTAGAAGTGCTCTCTGGGCCACTTACTAACTATCATTTCTGGTACCATAAAGTCATATAGCCCATGGAACTGGAAAACTCCTACTGCTTTGAACCTCAATATATCAATTAATGTAGAATATATCTGTGCTAATGTAAAAAAAAAAAAAANAAAGAAAAAGAAAAAGAAAAAGAAAAAACCTCTACAATATTCCCTGTATCACCATAGATCAGAAGAGAGGTTTTCCAAGCCTCAGTCACTGAGTAAATTAAATGAAATCATTTACGCCAGCAAACCACTAGATTGTTCCCTGGCTCAGCTGTGGCCCACGCCAGCCACTGCCTTCCTGAACGTCTCATGGGCATAGTTTGAGAATTACAGCCTTACAGATGCCGACTGCAAAGGGCAGTTTGCAGCAGCCCCCCCATTGCGGAGGCGAGTTTGCCAGTGGGGACAGGCACTGCGCCGTGCTGGTTGACTTCCCAGCAAGCGGTCCCATGCATGCTTAGTTTTCCAGCATAGACATAGCCTATAATACCAGCACCAACCTCAATAGCCTGGGTGGGTGGTCTTGTAAAGTCCTTAAATTAAACACAGTTTGAGATCAGCAACACTAGGGTGAGAGTCTGACAGTAAAGTGCAGTAATAAGCTTGAGTTTGGGCAGCGCACAAAATAAAAATTTTGAGTAGTTTTGCAAGAAGATACATGAAAACCTTCACATCACAGACGATTTCCTGTTCAATTAATTGCATTCTGCCTGCCAAGAATTCTCTAGATGATGCTAATTAATCAAAAATTTTCCTTACCTTCTTCAATGACTATTTTTAGTTAGGGAGCCATATTACTGGTTATTTTGAAGCATCTGCTTTCGGGCACCAGGAAGATGGGTATTCTTCAGAGCTGGACAAAACTAATTCTCCTTAAAGGTGAATTGTCTTCAACTCCTTTGAAAGTAGAATTTCAAAATACACGGTCTTCCATCAATTTTGGATTTACTGACTCTGAATTTCATGGGCTATCCACTTTGTTTTTGTGATTATGATGTTGGGAACTTCTGTTTCACCATATATCCTCTTGGAYGGCTATCCTTCTACCAGCTCCCCACTAACCCAGCATCTCGTTTTCCCAGGTAAACATTTCCCAGTCTTTTCACTCTCTATACAAAACTTTTCCCCAAGTCCTTGATTGCCTTATTACCCTTCTTTACAGTCCTCTCAGATTTTATAGTATGCTGCCTAGGATGCTGTGAATGTGTCCAATAGGCAGATAAAGCCTTCTTTGAGTTTTCTAAAGTTATAATAGTCATTGATTATTCACCATCCTCATGCACCCTAATATCTTGTAAATGGCTTAAATTCAGATCCCATAGCTCTAGCCTGCTTTGGGGGTTGCAGGGAGAATAAAGCAAAAACTAGTTGGGCCAGCCTTTGCCTGAGTGAGGACTGTGACAGGGCAAAAGTCTTAGCAGAAGAGATAGAATCAGGTTTTACGTAGAGCAGTAAAGAGGGAATAAATGAGATCTGTCTAGYGTGCAATTTTCTGCACAAATTGAAAGCAAGATAAGTTTGTTAGGAAGTGGAAAGGGGAAGTTAACTGAAAGTTTATTCTGTGGTTATGATTGGATGAGCAGCTTRGTAACCAGCGCACGCAAGCAGGCTGAATCCTTCTGGCCTGGGTGGAGCTGCCAGGTTCGAGGAGCGACAGACCTTGGCCTGGTGGACTCCCAGACGCTGCCGCCAAGGAGAGAGGGTGGAAACCCTGCCGAGCCCCAAGGACTGGTGCAGCCTGATTCAGGGTTTCTCTAGCGCCAGCCTGACACAGGACTGTYGCTGTGTAAGTCCTGTATTGAAAAGCAAGTCACAAACTTTGGGTGACTGCATGAACCACCCTGTCATTGATACTGCCATTAACCYCCCCAAATCCAGAGTCACTTCTGAATATGGGACATCAGGCCAGGTCACTCAGCCGTGGAGATAGTCATGTAGTTCCCAGTTTTTTGAGTTCTTGTGTTCCAGGTAAGGCTGATCAATTTTTTCCACCAAGCCTGCTTTTAAATGAAAGTATTGGATTTTTGACTGAATGACATTTTTATTCTTTTAAATCTGCTTTCTGTGAAACAAATACACTCCAGCTTCTCAAATGAAAACTATCAGCATTTTTATAACCTACTAAAAAAGGAAAGAAGAAGAAAATGCCTATTCTTGACCAGCTGTTTTCCTAAATTAGTCAGAGATGGCTTCAGAAAACTGTCAATCTGGATCACGTGCACTCTATGAAAGGTTTTCTCTGGTCTAGTCTACACCTGATTCTTTCCAAGAATACTGCAGTATTCTGTTTGGACCTTTGCTTTAATTAGCAAAGTCTACATATGTGCTTCAAATAATGCTCTACGTGAGAGGGGTTAAAAAAATTTATACTAGCAGCTACACTTCCATGATAATTCAATTGCTGTTTAAATTGCTCTATATTTGTTTCCAAATACATACAGTTCAGTAGATAATAGTGTACTTACCAAAGCCTATGTAAAAGCTAGAAAATTGTTTTGCAAAGATAACCTCCTTTGTTATAATAAATAAATTTATAATATAAATAATAAATTTGTAATAAATTACAAAAGAATGCTAATTGTCACATTTGGATTGCAAAGCTTGATTCGGATAAAATAACACATGAAATAACTTAAAACAGCCTTTCAGTAATTTCTTTCGTGATCTGAGCTTTGAGATGTGCATAACTGAGTAGTGAAAATCTGAAAAGCTAATGCATAATTGGTTTTAACTAAGATGACTTTCATAAATTTTTAGAAGTTGCTGCATTTTCTTTTTTGGAGAAGTTTAAAAAATAATAGCATTAACTTCTGATAAATGAACAATGGTATCTCTGAAATAGGCATGGATTTTTTTTTCAGAAAATTTCTCTGCTTACCAGATTTTCGAGACGTCTCAGCTTCAAATCTCTAATAAGCCAAGGAATGTTCCCTAATACTTTTTAGAAACTAATTCTTAGCTGAAACCTTTGGATTTGTGAAGACTGCTCCTGGATTCACATTTTTCAAAAGCTATTCCGCTGAGAGAACAGAGATGAAAAATTAATATGTAAAGTAGCTACGGGGGACTAATACTCAGTGTACATAACACACAATTTTCAGTGTAGAGAAATAAAAAGGRGAAAAAATGTTTAGCAAAGTGAGGAGGAAGGTGTATTTCAGAAGCTAACAGGTAATACATATTTTCGGTAACGGAAGGATAAGTTCTAGCCTAATGAGGAGGGGAAAAAAGTGTAGATTCTTTAGTATAAAAGTTAATATTTTGTCTTAAACAATGTGTTTATACTCCTATAGCATAGCATTTCCTTTTACATATATTACAAAACAGGATGGGATGGGAGAAGGAATTTCAGAAGATAGGAAGAAAGGCTGTAAAATACCAATTTTAACAGAGGATAAAAAGGAGGAAGCAGCTAATTATAGTCTCTTCAGTACTAGGAAGCCATTTGGAACCGTCCTGGCCCTTTGGGAGAGACTGGGAAGTGAGTGAGCTGTCAGACTGGGTTTACAGCAAAGGGGTCCCGGTAGACAAAGAGCATATGTGTCTAGACRAGCAAAGGAGGTCATATTTAAAAGCAAGCTAGCTAGAGTAGAGACAAAGACTGATCCTAATCTCTTAGATATGTTAAACCTGTTTTAAGTAGCATTTAGGACTGGTTTGTTTGGGGTGGAGGGTGTTAAGCACACAGTAGCCCACATTTTTAAAATATGACCTGCTTTCCTAATCTGGACAGGGATAATTCTTTTCTTCTTTTCAAAGAGAAACAAAAAACCTATCAGCCAAACTAGTAATTGATGTAGGAAACGGATGTATTCTGAAAGGATTTCAGTCAAGCTTTTTAGTAACATATTTCAAAGAAGATTAATTGAAGAGCTTTAAAAACATAGCAATGATGCTTGATTGGAGGGAGAAGTTTTGCAGGAGGCAATGAAGTACATGGTGGCACAGCATCACACAGAAATAACTGGTCTTGACCCAGAATTATTCAYTACCAATAGGAAGTCTGTTCTGGGCTTTAGGGAGAAGTTTACTGGAGCTGCAGAGCATCACGATGCAGSAGGGGCCCTAACAGCTTTATCCTGGCAGTCTGCTACCTTTCTGCTGTATCTCATCTTTCAAGCCCCTAAGCTATTTTAGTTTACTCCATTCAGCAAGGAAGTTAAATAATACTGTTTCCTCTTAGTTAACTCAGCTGCAGAGAATTTACACACAAGATTTTGTAACCTTTGCTCAGGTTGCTGATCACTTACTTGCATGTCTTACCCCAGGACAGGCAGTGGGACTGCTCACGGGTTTTAATTGCTCCTCAACGTGAGTAAGGATGATAGTGCCCAGCCCAGCTGCCCAGATTACAAGGTCACACAGAAGGTATGTGGTAGAGCAAGCTGTAGGATGAGTCTCTTTATTCTGGCACCTTTACTGATCAAATAGGCAAATGTTCAACAATATTAAAATATCAGTGTAGCTACAGAGGCTAAATCCAATTGCAAGAGGTAACATATACATTTAAAAAACAGAATAAAAGGAACATGGACAAGCATCAGCCAAAATAGCAGACCCCACGWAGGAAACCAGAATTCAGTCCAGGATGCCCTAGCTGTGACTTTAGTGGCTTCGTCTGGGGTTTCCTGCCTTCCTGCCCTGGGATTCCCCGTGCCAGACTCTGCACCACAGGCAGGAGCAGCAAGCAGAGGAGCRGCAGCAAGTACTGCTGTAAGGAGACCCCCTGGCAAGAGGGAGCAGCTCACCTTGCAGGGATGCAGGAGACAGCAGCACGACATCAGTCAAAGTTGGCAGCATCCCTGCTGGAGGAGTTGGTCCCATGAACTATTTGATGCTGCCCAATGGTCAGAGCAAGACTTTTTGCTACAGATGTCAGTGGACCAGAGGAAGAGAAGCCACAGGCCTGTTTGGGGATAATGAGAAGAAATTTAGGTGGAAGTAGTCCACCTGTTGAATAGAAGCTCTAGGTTTTGACCTAGGAAAAATCACTAACCAGGTCTGTGAACCTGGTTAATACACATATTAATAYACAGTATGAATTATGTTATCTTCTATGCCAGTGTTGGATTGCTATATTTTCCAAACAAAAAAATTTGGTGAGCCTTCATATTCCCAGGAACTAGTGAACTGGTAAGTAGGAGAGAATTATTATAAAGGTGATCGTGATATTTAAATTCAAAGGGCCAAAAGACTGGTGGTGATTTAGCCAGGCACCTGTAACTACCTCAGAAAGTATCCCGAGTGAACTCCACCCTCCCAGCCACTTCTTTTGACTTCTAGTAGATAACTTGACCCCACGAAAGACTATGCTCTGGGACTTGCTCTGATGCTTTCTTGTCATTGAAAGCACCAGGGCAGGTGCCAGGGTGGGTTGCAGYATCTTTTTGTCTAGGGTCATCTCCAAGAGGGAGAATTACATGAGGATAAATGCAGCATGCAGCATGCTCGCTTCCATTTTCCCTTCTCTCAAGYGCAAAGGATGTTTTCAAGTTTATGGTAATGATTTCTTGATGAGGCTTTTAAGACTCAGATGTGTTTCTGTCTTATATGAGAGTCAAACAAAGCAAGATTATTTAGGAGAGAAATGCTGATTGTTCGTTAGGAAAGCTTTCTGCCAAGTTCCAAACCCTTTTGGCTTTGCCTGAGCTGTGGAACATGCATGTTTGAATTTATTAAAGTAGAGTGAATTCTCGATGACAGGAAGTTTCTTTTAGCACTTAAATAGCAGTTCAAAACAAAATAAAACTTCTTGCTTTCTCTCAAACCTCAGGAAATTCTGAACTGCTCCTTTAGGATTTTTTTCTTGTCTCATTTTTCAACTTTTCATAATAGCATAAATAGAGCTAAAATTGCAAATGTTTATTTAYGGAGACTTTTAAGCCTGGTGTGCAAAGGAGTTCTTGAATTAACTCCATTCACCAGTAAACTGGCACTGATACTRCACCAATACTCTTAAACCACACTCTTCTCAAGATCCTCATGTTGATTTCTAAAACTTAGGCATTATTTTTTCCTTTTTGTAGCCAAAAAGAACTTGGATAGTTTTTGTCCCCACACTGGGAAGCCCACAAAGTTTTATTCTCAACAAGGCTTGATTCACATATATGGGCTACACCGCACTGGGTAATTTTAAAAACAGAAACAGAGAAACACATGTAAACAGTACATTTTCTTGGGCAGAATAAGAAAGTTTTGAAAGAGAAATTTCATAAGATAGAAGATAATGTACTAACTAATTCTAGTTGTAGTATTTCATCGTTGAAAATAATTGCCATGTTACTGACACGGACCCAATTACTGACGATGGACAAGCTTTGGATCAAGCCACAAGTCCGAACTGTTGCTAGGCGGATGATTTAATCTCTTTTCACTGATGGGAACRTGTGTCAGCACAGGGGGCAAGTAGGCATTGGCTGTCAACAGATGGAGCGGTCTTTTTAAAAATTTAAATCCATGGTCCTTTAAAACAACTAGCTTTGCAGAAGGCTGCGAAGTTATGCTGTCGCTGTTGGCGGACCCTCCTATGTGTCTGTCTGGTAGGTATGGAGGGATAAGTAAGTCTTGTATTTTCTGAGTTCTTACAGTTCCTGTATCAGCGAGTGGGTGCAGTGATTTGCCAGGTTTTAACGTMGTTTTCCATCATTGCCTTTCCCACCTAGGCCTCCCCAGCGAGCGCCGGCACTGCTGCTTCCACAGCGGCTCTACCCGGACAGTACAAATTCTTGTGAGCGATGAGGTCATGGAAACTCATGACAGCTGAACCCTCATTTAGAGTAATGAAGCCTACAAGGTGCTGGCCACCCCTGCAATTACAGAGTGCTGTAGCAAAGGGATGTGTCCAAAGAATGTGCTCATTCAGCAGCGCGCTRCATACACTTCACCCCAATGAGTTTTGGCAGGAAACTGAGAGCTCGAAAATCCATTAGGGAGCAATGCTTCTCCTTCTCCCTGTTCTCCATAGGGACATCTGTTCTCTTCAAATTCAGAGGAACTGTTTATGTAGGGACAATTAATTTTTATTTTGTTAGGCTAACTTGTCTCTATTTCTTTGTTTTTTTTCAATAGCTTATTTTTTAATTATGTACTCACAATATTACAAGATAAGCTATTTCATAACATGTCATGGAGGATTAATGTGTAAGTAGGCACAGATGCACACACCTATCCCGTTTCACTAAAAATCACATGCACTTTAAAAACTCTGGAGCATGTTAAACCCTATTTCTTGGGTGTTTTATYCAGGATCACAGTCTTAAGAAGGATACACCACTCTTCATCACATAACAATTGAATTGATCCTTAATGTAACCCCACTGATTTTGATGGTGTGACAACAGAGTTAAATTTGATCTTCAAAATTTAAAACCGAATGCCTTAACATCAGTGCTTTAGAGTGGTAAAGATTTTATAAGGGAAAAACCTCTCACAGTTCTTATCTAGTCACTGTTGTTCTTASAACTTCGCTTCATTCCAGGATGAATTATCTTCCTATTTGAAGGCAGCACATGTAATTCCTGTTCGTTGAGCTAGATATTAAAAGCACCTATCTCAACTTAGACATGTAATAGAGCTGCACTCTTAAGTCTTTTCAAATGTTTATTTAATTCTAACCTTACAGCTGTGATTAAACCAGCCAGCCACGTGCTCTGCCTTGCTGCGTGCAYACTCTTTCGGCCCACAGCGAGCTTTTGTTGAGGACATTTCCACTCCAGCTGACATCGTCCGCATCACCTGGAGGCTCACACCCAGCAAAACATTCAGTGATTCATCACTGCAGCCTGGAAGGGCAAAGTTATCTGCTCAGGAATGCCAGAGTCATTAGTCTGCTGCTGCTTCATCACGTGCTCCCCTCTGGATAGTAGGCAACTTCCTTTTCTGAATTGTCTAACGCGTRTGGGCCAGCAATCATTTAATGGACTCTCTGCTACTCATTATTTACTTATCCTCCATAGTTATTTGGTTTTGGGTGCATCACGTTTTTTTCTGTGTGTGCACGTGTGTTTGTTTTTTCTCATGACTTCCTGGCCAAATTGCCTCATGGAGCGAATCACGTTGTTCTGCCAAATCTTTCCTGTGCCACTATGAGACAATACAGTCTATTCTTTCCAGTCAGATGCAATAACCACAAATAAAGACCATGTGAGAAGAAAGCCAGAGGGAGCTTGAAAAACAGTGAAAGATGAAAGAATCTRCCTCCGAAAAGTAATACATGCTGAAGCAATGCTAATGTGCAGGTCTGTTGTTCCTAGGGTTTCTAGAGCGGAGCTTCATCTGCAAAGCATGGAGTCAGCTGTCCCATATTTTTACTAGAAGATCCTTGTACTCTCACCTCTGCAAAGAGACCTGCTGAAGGAAACAGCAWGAATAAAACCACAGAGGACTTTATATAAATTGCCTTTTGCATGTAATATCCAACTACTTTTCAGTGTAGCATAAACTCTCTGAATATACCTAAAGTTAGATTTTAAAATAAGCTCAACCTTCATGGAGTCATAAAAGAAAAATGTTTTCAAACAAATTTTGCACTTGGCAATAGAACTTGTAGAAAACCTGGCCCTTGATAGCTGCTATATGGTGTCTGTCACAAACACTTTGGAGGAAGCAGAAATTATCATTATACACAACAGGAATTTACATTAGGAGGAACAGATTTAAGACAGCTTCTTGAGCAAGAGTCTATTTTTTTTTTCCTAAAATCACACAGCAGCTAGTAAAATTATGGCCAGTAGTGGCAGTGAAAATATAAAGTAAAACAGYTCTACAACCTCTTGTAGATCTTAAATCTCATCCTAATGGCCTACATACATTCATCAGCCTTAGCTGCTCTGTTTGCATCTGTTTCAGACTATTTTTATTGAATTTTTTGCATCATTAAAGATTAATTTTCACATAGATCTTCAAAGAGCTTCACGGTTATAACCTTCAGATACTTTAGCTTCATAGAATGGCCCATACTAGAAAATTACAKAATTAGATACAAACAGTAGCAAATTCAGGATGTCTGATAGAAATATTTTTTTTTCAGAAGTCAGAGAAGGAAATTCAGTGACATCCTGAGAAGATGGATGGTATCCTGCAATTAAGGGACCTCGGTTCTCCAAAAAAGGCATTTCCCTTTCCCAGCTTCTCCACTTATCAGAACTGTATTGCTATTGCTTACTTGGGGGGAGGGGAGGAGAGGGAAGGCAGATAGGGTTATTTTTTGAACAATATCATCATGTTAAGCTAATCTGCTTGTCTGCCTTAGGGTGGTAATCGTCAGAAGGATCAGGAACTAACTGTTACCACCACATTGTTGCAGAGATGGCAAAAGATGTTATGGAGTGGATATGTACAGACGGATTTGGTGTGAGGCATTATTTTTTGCCATCCACTGAAACAGGCAAAGACCTTATTTCCTTTGCACTTTGTGTGATGGGCCATCTTGCTGGGTCTCCAGGAAGAAGCAGGAAAAAGGAAGGGCTACTGTAGTGCAATCACTCCTACTGTTCCTTCAGAAGAACTGTGAATCCACTTCGTGCTGGTCCAGGACCAAGAGCAAATCTTCTTTGTTTTCCCCATAATGCTTAAWGACAACACATGGGCAGTAACATAGGACATTTCATTCAACTTTAATTTGCTTACTCTTCTGCTCTGTATCCCAGTTTGCTCACTGGAGATTGCATGTCTGGAAAACAAGTTCCTAAGTCAGAATCTTTCCCTTTATGATGCCTTTACCAGGCATCATAACTGGAAGGAGCGTAAGATCTTCTGTGTGCTTTCCAGACCCCCTGCCGTGCCACCTGCCCAAATCTAGCACATCAGAAAACTTTAGGCTTCCTGAAAATGTGCCATTAAGATCACACTTCRTGCCACTCATGGAATAAGTACATCTTTTCTAAAACAATTGTTGCCACAACTGTCCCCACTCGCTATATCCACTAGTTTGGCTCTAACTACCATATATTCATTTTTTAGAAGCAGATAYATTCTTATGATCATTGATACGCTAAGTAGTCTGCACATACACCTTAAGAATTAGATTCCCTGTTCAGCTGAAGAACTGAGCATCTTTTTTCAATTAGCAGGTGCAGACTGACCCAAGGTGCACAGATTCTTAAGATACCAGAGTAATTGTACGCAGTGTCCTAAGAAGCATTTGTAACTCTTTCCAAAGTCATATGCCCATGCTGATATGAATTTCCGTGAATTAAGGTATGTTGGTCATCACATTTTGTGCTTGAAAAGGACATATTTTCCTACTTTTGACTTTTTCCTCCCCTAGCTGTATTCTCAGATTTCCTCAGACTTCATACTCTGTGTTTGTTATGCCCTTAAAAAGTTTTGGAGAGTGAYTTTCTGCTGTTATTACACAGAGTGACTATAATAGATAAAACATTACAGATCAGATCTTGTAGAGTTCTAAAAAATCTGTTTTACAGAAGGCCAGTTGGAAAGAAAAAGCTAAACTGAGGGGAAAAAACAGCTGATTTTGATCTTGAGATTGACAGTGGAGAGGGACAGGAATTTCCAGCTTGGATTCAAGGAAATAAAAGTAATTTTGGGTAGAAAATTGCAATACAAATTGTCTGCATACTGCAGTGCATTTAAACAGTTTCATACATACTGAAGTTTGTAACAGTTTATTYTTGTTTAATCAATACGTCTAATATTTTATTTGCTTTAGATGCCCAACAACTGATGTTTTTTTGTCAGACTTGCACAACTGAATTTGACTTAAGACCAACATTTGCCATTTGCCTCACATTACTCACTTTCGGGAAAGAGCAGCTTTCTGGGACTTCTGACTGTTTGTTCCAGGGTCATCTTTACTGACACTGGGTCTGTTTAGACAGAGGCTTTTTGACATAAATATTGCGTAAAGCATAAATATAGCATGACATCCTCTGTGACTGTGAGCTCTGACACAGAACTGGATGCTTCCACTAAACAAAACCAGGAAATGGTCAAAAGTATCTTGAGGGAAAAAGAAAAGGCAGAGGGACAAAGATGTAACCTTTTCCTCACCTCATACAGTCACGACCAAGAATACAAGCACGCTAAGCTCATTTAACTCAAGCATCATATTACTCTTTCAGAAATGCTGCTAGATTTAAACATGCCATATCTTAAAAATATAAAGCAGTGAAGATTTTGATTCTTTTTTTGCATATCAAGAAGAAAATGAAGAAAACATTGCTATTCACAACACTTTCATGTTCATTGGTCTTCCTATGAGCAAATCCCTCATCCAGAGGACTGATTGTAGAAGTCTGGGTGAAAATACGGCTTCATAACACCAATAGACTAATTAAAAATACATAATGCTTTCGGAAGAGCTATTTGCATCTAGCGAGTTAATAGCATAATACACGTTTTCTTCTCGTGGTCCTTTTATAAGAACACTCAAAATTTAGAGGCAGAACGGGGGCTCAGCGTGCCCTGGGTCCTGGCTCTCAGCCCGCTCTCGCTCGCAGGGTGGGCAGGAGTGTCACAGCTTGCTCCCTGGCCAACCTTTGGCGGCTGCGAATCCACTCCGCAAGCAGGAGCCCTCCGGCCGGCCCCGGGAAGGCTGCAGCGGCCCCTCGGCGAGCCTCAGCGCTGCGCTCCTCCCCGCGGCGTAAAGCAGCTGCAGGGCAGGGGAGGGATCTGGCTCCGCAACCCGTCACGGGAACTTGCACTAAGCTCGTTCTCAGAGCACCAGGCGCAGACAGATGAGGTTGTGTTTGCTCACACACAAGCGAGCATTTATTCAGTCCTTTGCACACTGCGTYTCTTACAGGCGTCCGTCTCAGCTTCCCGGCTCTTCGAACGGGGGAGAAGACACCGGGACGGGAGCCGAGGACTCCTGAGCTTTAATGTGACTTCTGGTATCAACTCATTGGGCCTGACTTAATCATTTAACCTCTTTGCYTTTAGTTGCCTCACTGAAAAAGGACAAAAAAGTTGGATTTGGCTAGACAAGACAGCTCTCCTCAGGGAACGAGCACAGAGGCTGTTGCAGCGAGCAGCTCCCTCCAGGGCAGCCGGCCACGAGCGCAGAGAGAGCAAAGTGCGAGAGGCAGAGTTGGACTCCGACCTGTAATATACTGATACTAATCTTTAACTTTTGAAAAGGATTTCCCTGATAACCTGAACATAATGTAGAAACGAAGCTGTTCTCTCTTCCTTCTTTAACACAACAAACCACAGTTTACCTCTGTTTATGAACAGGGCAGCCGTGCTGGCTTAGAGCTGGTGGCCTCCTGCCATGTCCCTCTCCCCCCCCGGAAGGAGAGGGCCACGGGAAAGGCAGAAGGTAACCACAGGTTCGAACCAAGARGCCGAGCCGTGCCGCAGACACGGAGGGGCATCTGAAGCGCAGGACGTTCCTCGGTCTCAGCAAGGGTCTGAGCGGCCCGGCTGACCAACAGGGAGCTTCTAGGTACCCACCGCCACACCTGCAAATCTACAGCCTGTGAGGCAAGAGAAGAAGCTCTGCCCGAAAACCCAAACCGAAACAGAATGATGGTTTGGGTTGGTGTGTGATGGCGTGGAGAATTTCCTCCTAGCAAAACTGCAGATAAAATTTGCATCCCGTGACCACCGTTAAGGATTGTTCTAAGAGAACTGAAGCAGCATAGCACGTAGCTCTGTGGAGGCCAGGTCCTACGTAACATAACCAGCAGTATAACTGCATGGCTTTGTTATTATTACTGATGCTYAATATCTAATTCTTTTTCTTTCTAGTTTCTAGATTTAATTCRGTTATAGTCACATTTCCTCCACAGCCATAAAAATGATGCTAGAGGTTGTCATTTAATCCTTTGGCTGCAGGAGCTGAAGCTTTGCAGAGCTACCCAATAGTTTTTGATAAAAGCATGAAAGCTGGCCATACAAGCACCTGCCAACACAAGCACTTGCCAATATTAACAGATAGAAGAGATGCAAAAACATTTCAAAGTGCCAAAGAAGGAATTGAAATGCTCTTTAACTGAGGGGTGTCTTTCCACTTCTATTCAGCCTGGATGAAGGTGGAAGAGGGAGCTGAGCAGTTCTGGCCAACACTGAGCAGAGCTTGAATACCTGCCAGGGGACCGGCTGGCTGACTGCTTTATAATTCCTGTCACTCTTGCAGGGACACAGTGATGAAGTGCCCGACRTGGGTGGAAATCAAAACTCCAACGCACATGTGCCCCACATGCCATCCTTAATGGGCACCACCCATAGAAAGGTGCAATTTTATGTCTCCATCCATAAGCCAAGGTCTGCAGTTCCTGTGGAGGAAGTGYAGTTGTGATGGGCCAAGAGCAGAATATTTAACTTCTTTTTCTTCTCCAAAAGGAGCGAAGCAGAGGTCAGAAGAAGAATGTCAATCTAGTAATTAGGAATTGGCCTTGGGCTTTGGAAGGCCTGCTTCAATTCCCTGCTCCTATGCTGCCCATATGAGCTTAAATGTGATGCTTTGGAGGAAGTCCACAAAGGAAATAAAACATCTGCCACCTATTTATGYGCCTGAACTCCTATCAAAATTGCCAAAGTAGGTAGGAGGTGCCTAACCACATTCTCAGAGGTGATCTTTATGATCTGTGCTACCAGAGAAGTAAAGGCACAGGTCTTCAAGATTCAAGATTTGAAGGGAGGTGAGAGAAAAGCCCAAACATAGTTAGCATCTAAGCACAGGGCCACAGACAGGCTGCACATGGGTAAGATGAAGTGTTACAATCAGCCTACCAGCACATATCCTGAGCTACTTACAAGAGCTAATGCAAGCTGTCCAGACACGACAGAGACAGGTCCTGTATCAGTACCTCAGACCTAAGGAAATCCTCCGYAAACTGTTAAACATCTCAGGGCAGMTGTAGCTGTAGCCCAGGGGGCTGAAATGGCAGAAACTCTTATATAGAAGCACAAAGCCTCTACAAACTCCTGGAAACTCCCATGTTTTGGCCTCACCATTAGGGAGATTATTCTTACATGCCAGTTCTATCCCAGCTAGAGAATGTAGCMTAAGATCTTGGCAGAGATTGTTTTTTCCTAAATCTCTGGAATGATCTGGTCTTAGGAAAAGGTTTCAGATCCCACACTTTTTAGAGAGGAAAAAAGTCAAAGCCTGCAGATTAAAAGCCTGATAAAAAGGTATTGCAATGACTAATACACCACATGGCGGGATAACTCACTGTCTATTTTAGAAGTAGGGTTCAGAGYAGCTGCTCTTCACAGAGCCTATACTATCCTGAAGGGATTTAATCGGTACTATATCACAGTAATGGGCTATGTGTCTTAAATCTCTTTATTTTTATAAAGCAAATCATAYTATATACTGTCCATATATCCATTTCAAACACAGGGATCATCATGCACATAACCCRTACAATCTGGAATATAAATGTTGTCCAGCCTCATGCGGAAGGACATTCTGCTTCACAGTGGGCTTGCAATCTGTTATGGCTCAGGTTGACACTGAAGCGGTAGTTACCCAATTCAGTTTAACATTTGGGCAGGCAGTAATTGCATGTGGGAAGGCTGAAGGGACATCACAATTTTTGAAGCRGGACAGGACAGCTAGAAGTTTGGCAAGTGGAGAACAAACTCCARGCTCAGAGGAAAAGTAAAAATGGAATGTAATAATGATCCTACTTTGTTAATCCACAGATATCTCTTGCAAATGCACCCTGAAGAGAGGAGACACAATATACATCAATACATCTTGAGAAGAGGGAATACACAGCATGATCAAACTGTTCTTAGAGTCTACAGCTTGTCACCTAGATGCAGAGACAGGCTTTTGGATTTGACCTTGGGACAAGGAAGTGTGACATGAAATTCTTGTCTTCTATATGAATTCAAAGGGAGTTTGGCATAATCACAAAAACAAGAATGACACCTCAGGCATGCCTGACTGAGCATGAGATTATTCTTGTACTCATAGGAAAATGATAAAGAAAAAGTCAGATGATTCAATCTGGGGAAAAGCAAAGCTATTTCAGAACACTGTTTTTTGGGTGCTTTGCTTAAGGAACCTTTATGGTAGAACCAGGAAGGAACACCTTCTGCAGAGGCACTTGATCAAAACTCAAATTACCTAAMTTGGRTAGTAAGGGTAGTCACCCCGTTAGSRTGGTATGCARCTTGAAACAATAACCTCTGCTGAGAACATTTTTGGGGCACTCACTTCTGCTATTATTCATGAGAAGTTTGAACAAGATTGGTTCACTGGAGTAAAGCTGAAGTCACTCCAGCTGGACATCTGTGTAGCAGACAGCAGAATGCCCCTCTTTTCATTAAAAATGCTGGATAAGAAAGGTGACTGGCTTCATGCTCAAAAGCTATAAAAATTCTGWCACTGAGACAGCCTATTTTTGCCTTCTTAGAATTGTTTTGAGATATCAACAGGCAACCACTTGCAGGTGAGTCCTGCTTGTCCAAATCTCTCAGCTGCCTGAGAGCTCAGTGCAGTTGTGGCTGTCACCCTTTCCTGTCCCTCTCATTGTAAGGGYTCACGTCAGGACTGGACTAAAGGAAGGCACAAGGAGAGACGAAAGGAAAAGCACAAGCGTAAGTGAGGCTCCTTGGAGTGGAAGTGCCTCACCTGGAGTACATGGGGGTTTCCAGAAGTACAGCCTAAGATCAAAAATACATGAGGGCTGAAGCACAGGGCCTGGGCAGTAGGTACAGGCTTCTGCCACCACTGAAAAAAAAAAAACCAAAAAACAAAAAACAGGGAGATAGAAGTCAAAGGGCAAATTACTGTGACTYACAAATGTATGAAAGACTGTCCCTTGCCACGCTGTGGTGTTAGTGAGCAGGCATGTTTTGTGGCTTTGTCAGTGGTGTGAAAGCAGGCCTGAGAGGACCTCAGCAACCACAAGGGAAAATAAGAAAGCCAGTCAATCCTGGCATCCGACTGGYGCAGAAGGCAAAGATCCAGAGAGAYTTACAGSTGCCCAGGAGAAGATGCAGGTGTCTTTACAGGCATGTGGAATACCAAGAAGCAGAAAATACAGCATGATAAAGCATTTACGTTAAAATACTCACAGTTCTCTACCATGCATGCCTTGCCACACCCTGATTACTGGAAGGCAGTACAGATATATGCAAGACATCACTCTGCTGAAGCCAGAAGATATTTTTATCCTAACAGTCAAAAAAAAAAAAAAAAAAAAAAGTCTTTGCATTTCTAATGCACCAACACTCAATTTCACTCAACTTGAAACCCCAAGCAGCAGTTAAGATCAGCACAGAAACAGCCCACAGCAAATGATATTCAAGATGTAGTGACTGCTCAACATCACTGTTGATTAGATATTATATATACTAATACAAAAGGAAAGTCTAGGACAAAGCAAAAATCGTGTCTATTGCCTTAAAGAGAGTGCAAACCCCAGTCATTAAATAAATTGAAAATTATTGAGCCTTATGAATGCTTTTAAAAAAGGGCAAAACTTAAGTACTTGTTTACTACACGGCGGCTATGACACAACTGACCTGCTTGCAGCAACAGTTCTGGGGTACGTGTGTGGAGCTGCGGATGGTGCAGGGGGCCAATTCCAGCTGGAACAGGGATGCTGACCRCAGCTACACAAGGAAACAGTCTAAACAACAGCACTGGCAAACTGGGGAGTATGAAACAGGAACAAACATGAGCAAGCTCTTAAAGAGTAGGAAGATTTTGCTCTTGCACAAATATGCTTACCGATTTAAAAAAAGTATGGAAGAGAAATAAATCTAAAACRCAGTTCCTCAATAGAAAAGTTTCCAAATTTCCTAGAAGCTATTAATGTGTTTTTTAATTTCAGAGGCAATTAGTAAAGCTGGTCACACTTGCTTTTTGTAATTGTAGATAATTCTAAATTCCCAGTTACTTTGGTGGCATTGAACTAAGATCAATACATATAAATGTTATTTTTTAAATTACAACSGTTTTCTTACTAGCAATTGAAGAGAATGTCTTATCGCACAGCTGGCTCAGAGCTGCAGGGAACACAAAGATGAGGGGCTTGGTATTTTCGGGTTTATTTTGCATCTGCTTCCTCATGTGTGTTCTTCCTGGCTGCCATAAAAACGACAGCCTGCTACTGTTATCTTGCTCTCCAGTCCACAGCTGGGATTCGTGTGCTCAGATATGCATATGTCTGAACTCCATCCAGTCTGTCCCCCAGTTCTTTAGAATTTAAGCATGAAGATARATAAATACCACAGAGCTTTACAGAGAAATTCTCTGCCACAGCCCCCCCCAACACACACACACACACAAAAAGAAAAGAAAAATTGGGCTTTTGAGCTCACAGCTGGCCTGAGTGATGTGTCCAGCTTACAGAGGGAACAGCATTAGAGGCATGTAATTATCTGAGATAAATGTATTCACACTGAAAGTGAAAATTTATAAAGAGTGCAAGTATAACATTGAAAGATTTTTTTCTTCTTTTCAACTCATCAGTTATCACTAATATAAAAACTTCTCTGGAATGGACATAAAAAGGAATGAACAAAGAGCAGCTAAATCTTACTTCAGAAAGAGATGAATTCTTTGACCCTGAATCATGGTTGACCTYTCTCTCCTGCCTTCAACCCAGCCTCACCACCGAATCGGTGGGGGACAGGTGCTGGCAGTGCCCTGGGCCCCCCGTGGCCAGGTCCGCTTGGGAAGGTCTCCCTGGGCTCCCAGCTCACCCTTCCCTGCTGCTTTTTGCCAAGACGGACAGAACGATCGCACCCGGAGCACCAGGCGCGGCGGCAGACCTCCTTCTGCAGCGTCTGCAGGTCCYGGTTGGTGCTGCAGCTTCCCATGCAGGCACTGAGAAAATGTCACGCGAGAAGTAAGTTGTCCTTGTCACGGTGAGAGGTGCCTTATGGAGGGCTTAGTGTTTGTTCTCTCAACCCGTGTTGAAGAATGTTACGTACGTGAAATGCAGGCTTTGTCAGTTAAAGCTCTGCAGCTACTCACACTGCCAGGCAGCTGCAGGAAAGCAGGGCTGACAGCACCGGGTTCATCTTCGAAGCCGAGATGGCCTGAAAGGAKTTTTGATGGGGTTTGCCTGAGGCAAATCTCAAGAACTGAGATTGACGCCGAAAACTTGTTTTTTTGCGTGACTTACCTGGATGCAAGCCCCGAAGAAAGATATTTCTGGAGACAGTCACTGGGTCAGGTGCTCTGCTTCTGAGGGGGAAGAGCTGAGGAACCTGCATACGATCTGCAAGCACCAAAGAACTGGACTTGCATGCATCTTACAAAAAAGCAAATTACATTGGAGCCTATATCCAGTGATGAACTAGTACCATACACAAACCTTGGACAAACACCACATCTATTTGCTTTGGCTAAGAACTTTAGTATGGAGATTAAAAGTTAGCAAATGAAAATCTTAAAAAATGTATTTTGAGGTAGAGGGGCATGTATTGAATAATTAGACAGCAGAACTGTCTACCATATGTATCACAGATACCAAGATCTTAACTCGAATCAAAAGCATCACATATTCTTAGGGAATGACAAAAATATCCAAAGGTGGTGGCATTCTTTCTTAAAAAAAAAAAAAAAAAAAAGAAAGAAAAAAAGAAAAAAAATAAGAAAGAAAACAAAAAGAAACAACCACCAACACCCTGGGTGTTATGGAACAGCTATAAATCATCAGGCTTCGTAACTTAGGCCAGCGCTTTCTAGGAGAGATGATTCCATCAGTGCTCCTAGCAGGATATCATGCATTTTCCTTCTGGCCATTGCAAACAAATGAAACTGGAATAAACAGATCAATGGCCTGGTAATTGCTCTACACTATATTTTTAATTAAGCCTAAAGAACTTGTAACTTGCAGTAACACATATTCCTACTTCCAAAACCTTTTCTGATTTCATATTTTAGTATTAATTTTCTAAAATTCTACAGAACAGTTTTTAGTTATGTAGTTTAACAAAATCTTATTAAATAGTTCATATTTTATGTTTTATTAATTATAGTGTGAGATTTCAAATAAAATATTGATTTAAAGTATTGTATCTGATTAACAAGCAAATAAATTCACAGATCTCTAGGAACCTTTTCATGTGAAATGAGACCTGATTAAATCAGCCAAAGTGATTTATTAGGACAGTGCAAACACTACCCCTCTGGCTCCCAGGAAATTAAATCAGAAGAAATAAATCTTTAAATTCAGTTTCTTTTGAACAAATTTGATCTACTAAGTGATTTTCAGGGGAGGAAAACTATCCTCTTCATCAAAACTTTCTACTTTTATACCAGTGCTAATGAAAGAAAAAAAATAAAAGAAAAATTTTCCTGAATTAAGCTCAGATTAGCAAACTTCAGAAAAGTTCTCTGCTATTTCCTTGCCTTTTGCTAGGAAAGAAACTATAAACATTTATTTTAGCAAGCCAATTTCTGTAAATCCTATACTCCAGAAAAAAAAAATAAAATAAAATTCACAGAGTTTTCCGATCCTTTTGTGTTCTTTCAAGCATTGGGAGGATGGTTGCAAGCTAAAAGGATACAGCAGGTCCTGATTCCCTTGTGTTTGTTGCAAACCATCAGCTGCGTCAAGCCACAACCCCTCCTCTACTTGCAGTCCATTTTTGTACCCCAACAGATTCACTTGAAGACAAACAAAGAAAAACACCCTTCCTCCTCTCCCTCGCAAAAATAGCCACTACTTAAACCTACACCCTGGAAAACCGGCATTCAGGTTTCAGTACTTTTAATGATGGAATGAAAATTAACATACATCTTAATACTCCCTACATCAAATTCAGAGACACTGGAGAAATGTTGCCTGGAGCAGTCGACCAGAGATGGTGTCACCCAGAGGTTCTCAGCTCTGTTCCTGGACCCTGATGACAACTGTTCTCCCTTCTGCTAGTGACTGGTACCAACTCTGTGACAACAACAGCCATTTGTTTCTTACAAGGATAGTAAAATGAACACACAAAATAGATTTTTTGACTTTTTTGTACAATGCAGCAACAACAACAGCAAACAAGATGGGCCCATTTTTTATAGGCTGCCAACCTAAAGTCCAAGAACTGCAGGTAATCTGAGGACTGCAATTTGGAAGCACTAGACCTGATTCCTGTGATATTTTAGCTACCATTAGGTCCTTGTATAGCACCTAACATATCATGTTGCAGGTTGGCACAAACTTACTTTCAGCAATGAACCATAGGAAATGCATTTCACTTAAGAAGTATAATACCACTTTGTAAACATCAATTTAAATGCAATATTGTCAAGTTTTCTCTCCTTATGGGATGGCACAAAAATAAAACCTCCAGAATAGAGGCAGTTTAATGTCTGGCTATAATTCAGATAGTCAGGGCAGCAATTTTCCTCTCCTTGTTGACCATAACCTACTGTGACTATTAATGTTAAAATGTATGTTTACCTACACATAGACATACTAAGGACAATGTGTGTAGGTATAAACGTGATTGTACACATACACATAAATATATATATAGGTAAATACCTGAGTGAAAAATGGTTGATCCAGAATGATTCTACAATTCAGTGTATTCTTTAATCACAACCTTACAACACATATTACTCCATGTCCTCTGGGATTTATCTAAACCTTGAGCATCTTCAAATGACCTACTGAAAAAACAATTACCAAAACTCAACCAGAGAAATTGTTCCTTTTTTTTTGCTCAACTATAAGATTGCAGATTCCTCCATCTACCCAAAACCTATGTGATTTTTATTTAATGGCACTGTGAGGCAAGAAACAATGAGAAATAAATTTTGTTTTCTCCATGGGAACTGAGAAATCACTGCAAGCTCTGAAATGCCCATAATTGCAACCATTTTTAAGTTTAGAGAAAATACATAAGTGTTTTAGTTTTCCTTTATAACTTTTTTTTCCCAAAGAACAAAAAATTCCAGTAAGAAATCTGAAGTCTGTTTATAAAGGTCTATTTTTCTATATACACGCACATAGACACATACTTGTATACAGATGTACACATGTGCATATTAAAGGCTAGCATAAGGAAGTAAATCTCCCAAAGTAGCACCACAGTTAGACTCATTTACATATATAAGCCAGATGAGTTGATTCTGTAATCAGTCATGTTGTAACTCCTGTTCTCCTTGTAACCATTTTATGCAAGCAAATTTTATGTTTTGCCAGAAATTGGGTTCCAAGCCAATCGCTCCCCGTGCATCTTTTAAGCAAGCGTCTCAAAGGGGAGAACCTCTTTGCTCTAGGTAGATTCTACAATATCCACAGACCGCTCTACAAGAAAGGTCTTATAAATCTTATGGTGATACTTCTTCAGAATACCCCAGCAACCTCCAACAGATGGAAGCTCCAGGACATCCCTATCAGGTTTCCAGGCCACAGAAAAAGGCATACAGCCATAGATATGTAATAAAGCACCGTTTTGTGAGACTCATGCAATTAGTTCATTCTAAACTAAATTCTAGATAATTTGGTAGGGTTTGGGGACTGCAGAACATGATAAACCTGAACCCCAGAATTCTCAAATTCTAGATTAGTGGTGTTGTTTTCAAAGTAATCAAAATTTTTAGCTAAAAATAACTCTTCTCCTAGGGGTGGTGGGAGGGTGAGGAAGCAAGAAACCACACCTTACGTATGCAGAAACAGAGGATGAAGCTAGCTTGTTTTTCTGCCTGGAAACTATGTCTTCATACAGTAACACAATGAAAGTTCCCAGAACAAACCTAACCAACATACAGAGCGTCTGGCACAGTAAATATGATGACAATAAACAACTTGCTTGAGATCACGCAGCAAGTCAGTGATTCAGCTTCCTGATGAGCTTAGTCCTATAGCTTAGTCATTAAAGGCAGGTTTACATGGCTCACTTATTCCAGATGAGTGGCTCTGCTGACTGAGCATCAAGGTTAACTAACGTAAGATTACAGTACAGACACACCTTAAATGGTTCTCACTCTTACAAAAATCATCTTAGCAATGCTGTACTCAGGACAGGGTTTTTGCTTTTTTCGATTTTCAACAAAAAACCACAACCCAAAAGATCATGAGGGTTTGAGTGTATGTGAAGTGTCAAATTTCCATACCCATAGCCAATCTATTTTTTTTTTTATTTCCTACTTCATAAATTTTTTTCCTGTAACCTATAGCCTCAGTCAAGTGGCTAGTTCAGAGCTCTGTTCTTTCCAGGTAAAGGACATGTTTACAGTGCTCCTGAGGACCCTTGCCTTCATCTCTGCTCACTGGGACTCCAGCACTTCTCTGCAAAGTGCTGAGCCCGGCTAGAGCCTGAGATGTGCTCCAGGCTATACTCATCTTTCACACTCCCCTCTTCCTCTGCAACTGTTTTACTCCATCAAGCCATTTGTAAATAATAATTAAAATCTAGCAAAACAGAACCAATGGAATTGTAGTTGCCTAATAAGGGCAGGAGGTAGAAGTACGCAGAGGTTCTTGCATACGTGGGTTTCATCTGCTCCTTAGATATGCCCTTCATATCCTTCAGATGCCTTTATAGCACTTTATGAACCACAGTATAAAGAACATGCTATCTGCCAGTGATTAGTAGCACCCTTCTGGCCCTATAACAGCTTCTCACTGAACAATAAATACAAGCAATCCTGCTTAATTCAAGTTCTCTGATAAATAAATGCAGTAAAAAAAAACCCAATAAATTTCAGACAGAGAAACAAGTTGCATTTCCACTATGGGAAGGAGCAAAGCGCATTGATCTGGCTGGCTGGTCTGAGTGTTCAGAAGGAGGATGGCTGCAGGCAGCTCAGGCTGCTGAGCCCCAGCACTTTACACATCAGAACAAGCAGGCTCGACACTTACTGGAGTGTCTCTGGGGAGCACTGGTGTTTCCCATGACTGAAAAGGAAGTCTAGAGACTAATTGAACATTTTTAATCCACAAATGTTTTAATAATTGGTAGATAGCTTGAAATTCTGTATTATATTCCAATTAATTGTTTGGTATTGTTGCGGTTGTCTGGGGTGAGACATGGGAAGCACTACTTTTAAAATCCTTTGCCTGGAGCTATCAGGAAGCAGCTGCTGGACCGTAAGCTCAGTTAACCGAGCTTACTGAGCAAGTGCAATTCATATGCAAAAACAAAGCAAGCTTCATGGATCCAAATGTTTTTTAAACATCACATCCTAAACTGCAGAAGAACTATGTTCAAATAACCTTATTTAGACTTCAGACAGATACTAGTTTGAACTAGTAGAAATATAACAGACATGCTCCTTCTTTCCTTCCTTCACCCTTTCTCTTCCCCTACCAATCTCCCAACAGCCCTCCATTTCTGAATGAGATAAAGATATCATACTCATGACAGGTGCTGAATGAGATACTGAAGGGGTAAGCAGTCGGGCAGTGTCACACAAATGTCTCCCAGAAGTATCCCTTGTCCAACGTGTAGGAACCACCAGGACCATATAGGCAACGCATGTAGTACTGCAGCCTTGCTGAAAGCATCCGATGGAGAGGTATTAAGATAACGCCTATCCTGCTACCGTGCAGCACAGCCTAATGTGAGATGTTGTGTTGCCAACAGGCCCTTATGAGGGCATCTGGAAGATGAAGTCCTCTGCACTGGCTGTCTTATCAGAGCAAAGAATGGGGATGGGTGTTGCCCTCAAACTTTATCACAATTACAATAAGGTGAAAATGAGATCCCTTTCCAAATAATCATGCCAGTCGTCTTATAAGTTTTGGAAGAGCTAGCATAAACAGATACTGTCACAATGCATCCTTTACAACTAGAAGTTACTCAAAATTTCCATCATCTTCCTTATGCTTTCAGTTAATACGGCAAGATCTAATTACTTGTTCAACTTTTCTTCATTTCACTGCACTTTAAAAGTATTGGAAATAAAAATCAGTAAGGTGGTCTAAATCCATTAAAGAGTTTCCCAAGTAGAATGAATAAAGTCTCTTAAGTCTCCCTAAACAAGTATCGTTACATCTTTTTTATAGACCAGCTCAAAGTATCTCATGGTAACAAACAAGAATATGGCTCAAGCAAGCATTACCTGGCTGGGCAGCAATTCTTCAGTAAAGAATTTAGGGCTTATAGTGCATTAAACTGTACTTGGGTCATGACATCAAGTTGTTAAGAAAAAGGCAAATGATATAATAGTAAGTGGAAGGTTTCTGTTACGTGAATTGATCCTCTGCTTCCCTCAGCACTGCGTGGGTCTCAGCTAGTCTCACATCTGCTTTTACAGGGGCATTGCACTTTCCAGGATGCCACAAGCCAGCTGGACAGCTACAAGAAAAGCAATGAGAGCAGTTGAGAGACCTACACTCTGATTGCAGAGTAACTGACAGCATGTTTAGCCTAAAGAGGAGAAAAACAGCTGCTGAGGCAGTGGAAAGAACAGTCTGGTCAACATGCCCCAAATGGCTGCAGCAAGGAGCAATGGGAGTGAGCTACGTCAAGGGAGATTCAAATTAGACATTAAGAAAATTCATCTAATGTTGAGGATAGGGAAACTGGAGAGCACATGCGCTTGGGGAGGTGGTGGAGTCTCCCTCATTATAAACGGTACAGGCAAAGTCTTTGAGGTATGACAGGAACAGGTATCAGTGTGCCTTGGGATGTGAGGATGGATTAGAGAAATTGAAAGCATCTTCCAGCAACAATTCCTAATTTCCTGACTTTAACTTGGGGTTAGCATCTTCAATCTATACTTCTTGCTTTCTGTGAAATACAGTCTACTACAGGATTAATATCAGTTAAACCTCTTTTCTGGGCCAGACATCTCTAATTTATTTTTCTCAGAGTAAAAACAGGAAGACAAAGAAACACAAACCAATCAACCAACCAACCAAATCCCTTAACAGAATGTGTTCTACTTCCTTGCAGAGCTGAATATTCTCCTCCGAGGGCCTAGGACATGGGTTAAATTATCACAGAGGTGCCAATTTTGAGATTGCAAGCTTTCAAGCGGTGGGGATAATCTCCCAAAGACATAAGAGCTTCTCACTTTCTTGGAAATTATAAAAAACAAACCAAAACTCAAGTCCCACAGTTTACTGGGGACAGCATTAAAACAGCAAATGAAAGAAGGTACGAATCTATTTACTGAAAACCTAATCTGTTTATTAGCTCACACTTACCAGTATGCATCTAACTCTTATCACAGCAGAGAAACTGATTCTAAATGCTAAGAATTGAACTTGGCATCAATGTAAGCCTATTTATTTAATTCTTATTGCAAAACATTGACATGAAGCGACTGCGATCCAAACATTTGCAGATGCAGCAATGGAGAGGTCACATGGAAAGGGATTTCTTTCTATTCATTAGTGTGGGCATGCAGACAATGAATTTGCCTTATCTCATCAAGTCCCTGGATGACACTGCTTTGCACAATATTGTGTGCCAGTGTCCAATACCTACTGCATACGATGGGCAAAACTATCAGTTGTTTACAAATTTTGCAACGTTATAGGTAGACAGGAAAAGTACCTTTCAGAAGACCTTGTCTGCAAATATAATTTTATCTTTTGGAAGYATGTTTCTTTTTTTCTTTTCTTTTTTTTTTGGCAATAAGAATGACTATGAAACTCTTTCCTATGCACTAAATAGCTTTTGTATAGTAGCAACCCAACAATCATTTTGCTAAAGGCTTTCACAGAACACTCATTGTTCAGAAGTTACTGCAATTTTGCCAAAATATGCTTTTACAGATGAAAAGCTTGTCAATATAGAGACACAGAATATTTCCCAAAAGAATGCTGTTCTGGGAAGAACTACAGGTTGTTTTGCAACGTTCCACTATTATAAAAATGATTTTGAATGGTGGAGGTGAGTTTTCTGTAAAGTCTGTTACTTTTCCCTTTGCCTTCTACATAGCTGTCTATATCAGATCCTGAAAAAAAGTAATCATTTTTCTTTGAATGACAAACAGTTCCCCCAGTGAAGTTCCCATTTGTAATGTAAGGTCTTCAGGCCATAAAGACATAGGGAAAATAGCTATGCACAGGTGTTGCATGGGTCTGCTTCACGGAGTGGATTTTCACTCAGTTAAACTAATAACTGCAGTAGAAACTTCCCATATTATCACAAGTGAGCACACTTACTGCCCAGAAACTTTCCTTTATAAGGATACAGTGATTACTAATTATGATCTCAGTAAATAAACATTAATTTAAAGAGGCAGAATGGCATGCACTTTAAGATGATGTGGTAGATATAATGCATTCATTTACAGCACGGATATGTGTGATATATTTCCACAGGAAAAGAACCATCAGATTTTCTGTAAGGCTGAACTAACACGTGCTTAAATACAGCTGTACTGTACTAGACAGTTATTCCGACCCCTCCAACCCCAAATTCCAACATATTTTTTCCTACCCAGTAAGTTTTAAATGCTCCTGTGTAGCAGTACAATCCAACAGGGTTTTATTCCTACTGTTCTCATTGTTTTCTAGTCCTAGATACAAAATGCTTCATTCCTGACATTATTGAACATAGAACCAGTGATGCAAGAAAAAAATCACAAGGAAAAGAGCTGCTCTGAGTAAACTCTGCTTCTTTTTGTGTACATCCACTCACCCTAGTGTTAAGTATTCTCTGAATTATAGAAGAGATAACCTAGCTTCATCCCTTCTAGAGATTCAGGTACTAAATCATTTATACGTTGAGTCGTCCACCAAACCACTTACACTAAGTATCATCTGCTATCTCGAAGCTTTCAGCAGACTTTCAATTTAGCTCAAGGAATCGCTCTAGTTCAAACTCAGAAGCACTAGGGAGTTGCAAAATGCATTGAAAGCAGCTCTTTTCTGTGCCATACTCGGAGCAGGAAAGCAAGCCACGTACTACACAGCTTTGCACGCATGGGGTTGAAACTCCACACTGTTGTGGATTTGCATGTAAAGGAGGTCAAAGCGTAAAACGAAATTATAAGGGGTGTCAGGCAGCATGCCGAGAGCAGGGCTGCCACTGAGAGTGCCCAAGGTGGGCTGGAGGAATGGTCAAGTCCCTGCAACAAGGTGGGAAGTGGCCTTGCCAATCTGCGTGGGACCATCACGCTGCCACCGCCAGAGAAGCGCAGAGAGACCGAGTCCCAGGAGCACCYGTGGGGCAGAGGATCAACAGACCGAGGCCATCAAGTGAGGAGCCATGGACAATTTACTCTTCGGTCATCTAGCTCAGGTGCAAAATTGGTGCATTTCCCCTTTAGGAACCAATTGCAAATGTTGGCTGGAGTAGTGGTGACAACTGACATTTAAGTGCAAGTAACAAAGATGACTGTGGTCAGAAAAAAAGAACTACCTAAAAAACCCAGAAATGTTAGCAGCTTTTTTCCCATGTGAATTGAGTGGGGCTTTTGGGTTGTTTTTAAAACAGACTTCAGTGACAAAAACAATACAATCTTGTTTTTCCACTATTTTTTTTGAAACCTATGCAACTGTGGGGAAAAAAACTGTTTTCTTCAGTCTATTTTCTGTCACTAGAAAATACAGACTCAGTTGATCAGAATCATAAACTTAATTGCATCTTTATTACAGCGATATACTCCTACTTTCATGACGGAAAAAGTCAGAAAAAAATAGCGTTTGGATCCCAGGATGTCATAGCCCTAAAAGGGAGTGTAAGAAAAGGAAAAAGATGTTTATTTGTAAACAAGAGGACCTAGAGACAGCAAAATGAGGGAAGCTATGAAGCCCTGTCCCAAAGATGAGCTATATCTGAGGCCCAATAGAAAGCTACAGATCTCACAATCTCAACATCACTGACCCAAGAGCAGAATGTCTGAAACTCCGCTTATGGTTGATTCCCCCTTCAAAGAGCTGTGATCAGATATCAAAAGAGGAACATCACCTCTATCAATAAACTTCCTGAGAGTCCCCAATAAGAAAACTTCCCAGCAGAACAACCCTCTGACAATGAAATCAGAAAAACAAAGCAGGGCTGTGCACCATCCAGAATCAGTCATTGCCATCTGACAGAAAAAAACAGGACAAATTATAAAGGTAAGTATTTATGCCAGTCAGATGACAGAGAAGAAACCTGAAAATATTTCCTGCTCTTTGCTCGGGGCAGAACTCTGATCACTCACATTTCTATTAGAAAAAGATTTACCACTAAAAAAAGGAAGCAAAATACTGTCTAAATTTGTGAGAATAGACAGAAGAAACACTCTATCTATAGCGATACTTACTTGGGACACAGGCTGGCTGTGAAGTCAGTGGAGCACCTGGGTGAGAGACCTGGATATTTATTTGTATTGTGAGTCTGAGCTGTACAGTATCAAGTATGACAGACACAGAATGCTGAAAGGCTGGATTTTTTAAAAGAAGATATTCTATACTCAAAGTACTATGTGCTTTTAATCTACTTCTATCTTATTCAGAAAATATGGCTTAAAATATTGCTTTCATCATTTAATTAAAAAACAATCTCATAACTCAAGATTGATATTAAATCAGCACAGTATTTGCAATTTATGACTCCTGAAAATGTTAAAAAAAAAATCCTTTAATCAATCAGGGCTGCCTGCACTGGGCAGCAATTGCACCCATTAAGCCATATTTTTCTGCTGGAAATTCAGTATCTAATCTAAACTTTTTAGAACTTTAAAGACATATCCAAAACTCAGATTTCAAACAAAGATACAAATATAGTTGTATTTCTAAATTACTTGTAAATTGTAAAATTAATCTTAATAATTAATCATTTTACAGCATGTTAGTACTTAGACTTTTCATTGTATGAAGTAGCTTACCCTAGAGAACTGTTTGAAATGTTCTTTTTTACTAGCCCTACTACCCTTTAAACTATATGACCTCTGTAGAAGAAAGCAGATCAGCAACCAAGAACCATATGTGGCTCACACCTATCAGCCTACTTCAGGATGATGGTCAGACCCRATTACAAGTCCAGCATGAATTGGTGCTGGCAAGCAGCATGCAAAAACTGCATTTGGAAATGCATAGCCTGCATGTTATTATGGGAATAAACGAGTAAGTCATGCAGTTTTTACTACTTTTTTCAGCCTGGTTTCCTATGCAAGTGTATGGGCAGTGTGCGTCTCAGCCTCAAACTGCACATACAAGAACATATTTCAAGCAAACCAAACCAAAAGTCATTAGTCTCAGGTATTACTGTGTCTCTGGGTGGTGAAGGGGGAAAAAAAGCTTTGGTATCAAAGACAAGCCTTCCTGTTTTTCTTCTCTAACAGAAATTAGAAAAAGCCAGCTTCAGAAAAAGCAAGAGAGAAAATTTCATGCATTTAGGGAGTGATAACTTATTTGTGTATTTTGGTACAGGATTCTGAGTATATACAAATGCCTCTAATGCAGATGTTCAAGCACTGATAAGGCAAATAGCATGCTGGGTCAACAACTGACTTCTAGAATAAGATAAGATACTAACAAATTGTAGTTTAAGGGGCCTATACACATGCTTATTTTGCACACAGTTGCCATGAATCACGTAATGGGCTCCACGCAGCAGCCCCACTCTCACGTGATTTTCCTCTGACATGTATGCACCACGTCTGCCACTGTGCTGGAGCTAATGATTTGTCATCATGTATCACTAAGACAGAAAGTTAAAAACTCTGAGGTTTCTTCTTTAAATTCTTTATGTTGCTTGATGTTWCCATGCAATATTAGTAACCACAAACTATTTGTATGAATGAATGTGATATGCYAGTGCTCATATGAGATTAGATAAAATTCAAAATATTGCACAGTTATTTCTATTTTCTCAAATGTAACCTGATGTTATTTCCTTACAGTCAAAGGAACACATCTCTTTAAGACATTTTATATATGAATTCTAAGCAGTACTATTGCCTTTAATTACATCTTGAAACATATGTAACAAAAATTTGGCAGGATACTATCATTATTAGAGCCAGTGGAAATATGTAGGRAGAACAAATGCAATCATTAATCTCAAAATATCATACCAATCATTCCTCAGGCATCAATTTCAGCAATTACTATGTCAAGAATGTAAGATCAGAGCCTTAGATCTGCATTTTCAGAGCAGCTGATGAAGTAGATAGGACAGGATAGGAAAGCAACCAAGCTTCACGTCTTTCAGAAAAAACACGCAGTTAAAATAATACAACCTATTTAAATCTCTTCAAATAGATTTGCATAAATTAAAACAAAATCTTACCTGCAGAAACCAGCAAAAAGCTCTTTATAACAGTTGATATTACAGCTCATAAACTAATGAAATCAGCATGTACAACAGATCAGGCCCTAAGATTTCTGGATATCACACCCACAGTGAGTGGGTGTCTCATGGAGGTATACGATGCTACTGAAAGTGCATCCCTGAATTGCACGTGTTTGACGAAATTCCAAAAGCACTTTCTGGGCACACTGTTAATACCTTCCTCTTTTAAGGATTTTTCTTTTTTTCTTAAAAAAAAAAAAAAAAGAAGTGCCCTGTGAATTCACAATGGCTGATTTTGACAGATTATGAGGTATTTTGCTATTTTTTTTTTTTATGAAGAAGAGTACAGCTTCAGCGTTATGAATGAGAGGATCAATACTTGTTAGTTATGAAACCTGCCTATGGCTGTTTGCTTTCACAAATAGTGACATTAATACAAGTAGGTTTCTGTAGCAACATTTGGAGGCTGATGACCTGATGTTCATGCTATACGTTTTGGGGATTTATACTTTGAACTAACTACGGTCCGGTCCCTTTAGCATACGCAGTACATTAGGTATGCCCCTGGAATGAACGTTCTGGCTTTTTTTTTTTTTTTTTAATAAAACTAAAATCTAGCTTTCATGTTGCAAGACTTCTCCATAACATGAACCGAAGTGCTAAGCAGGGAAAACAGGAAGCTTCATTTCAAAGATGCACTAAGACACTACTGAGGATGTACCCCCAGCTTCTGGAGCAACAGGACCAAATGCCAGAGGAAATTCAATCACAGGACCATTCAATCAAAATGGCCTGGATACACAGCTTCTCACTCTCCCTCACCCCTACATACCTTCCTTATAACATACGTCAGCCTACAAATACCAGTTTTTACTACTTTTTTCAGCCTGGTTTTCTATGCAAGTGTATGGCCAGTGCGCGTCTCAGTCTCATATTGCACATACAAGAACACATTTCAAGCAGATCAGATAAAGGAAATTGAAGTCTTCAAAATATGAAAGTCCTGAGCTGAAAGCGGGCAACCGGGAGACGAGAGGCTCCCCACGTAACCGTGCGGCTCCCTGACCCCAAGAGAAAGGCTTCGGTGTGGCCTCAAAGAGAAGACGCCTTTCCAGAGAACCCATGTAGGACCGAGCAGCAGGAAACCCGGCTCGTGCTGCTGCAGACGCAGGGGTTCTCAGGAGTCACAGGCGTAGCGGAAGACGCACATGGGGTGCCAGGCAAGTGCAGAAAGGGGTGGACYGGCTAAAGGGGCAAAGCCCCTTAGATGCACCTGCCTGCCAGACTGGAGGAGCCTGAGCCCATTTGCCCTGGGATTTTTTGAGGAGGCGGTGGGGAACAGGATGATGGAAAGGAAAATTTACTCTAAAATGGGAGCTCTGAACTTTCTATGCCTCTCTGGTATCAAAATCTGGAATCCGGAGCGAGTCTTTTCATATCATGTGCACCAATTCTGTGGTAAGGTCTTGCAACACAAATTTTAAAAAATACTGTTATAATTTAAAAATTAATTATATAAATTAGAGTAGTATCCATTTTTAGTATCCCTGTCTTATCCTATCAGGTATCTGATTATTAACTAATTAATAGAACAAGGTATGATGTATTATGGAATATTTACTTAGGAATGGAAGAGAATTCTAATGTCTGATATTATAGAAAAAATATTCAAGACTAAGAACATGAGAAACAGCTGCTACTTGTGTAATTATGGAATAAAATCTTTAACCCTATTTTCTTCTTCAAAGGTAACTAATAAAAGACTGATGTTGTGAATATGAAAACAACAGTAGGAAGTTGGGATATTTTAATATTTTTTTAAAATTAAAATATTTAATATTTTAATAGATGATGAGTCATATAGATGTTATATTGAAATACACAAACCTATTATTCATTTAATGATTAACTACTCTTTGTATTCCAAAAAGCTTTTCAAATTAAAGTTTCCAGAAGCTATGGAAGTTTCTCAGAATCTTGGTTTTCTTTACAATTTAGGGTGAAAAAACACATAAACTAGGTATTTTTCTGTATGCTATGAACTCAGATGGTTGGTTAGCTATGCTGAACATGCCTTTAATTTTCTGTGACCTACCTAAAAGGAAACTTAACAGTGAAATAAGCTCTTGCCGTGGTTTCTGCCAGGAACACCACCTTCCAAGAACTCCAGCCAACAACCACAGTCGGGTGCCGCACTACTACATGGCACGCAGCGGGCAGCCACCTTAGGGATCTTATAACCACTCTGCTATCTGTTGCACTGCAGTTGTGGTTCACCTGCAAATCCATGCAGTAACTGCACATGCTTGCATGACATTAATTTAAAACTCTCAACTATAAGCAACCTTTTTTCTAAATGAAGAGAAATGAACTTCCCCAATGACAAGCTGTGCTAGTGCTGTCTCTGCTGACAGTGCAGAACGCTCAGGAAAGAGGACATCAGACTCAGTCTAACACCATTTGCTACCACAAACCTTGTGCTTAGCAAAAATACACTCAACAGGAATTACTTACTCATACCCTTCACGCAAACACTGCGTCAGCTATGGTTCCACCACCTTGACTGAATTTTACACCATTCTGTAAAGTTCATTCCCTAACAAACAAGAAACCCAATGTTCCACCTCATCTTCCACCTCACTATCAGTAATCCCCAATACAGTCATACCCCTGTACATTAATACAGACACTCTATGGAGCACAATACCCAAGCGAGACACCTTGGAGTTCGCCATTTTTTTTTTCAATTGTATATGGTGGTCCAGGAGCAAGGTTCCTTGGAGAGGAACCCAAGAAAGGCTTTCAGATATCTTCTCGCATCACAGATCACTCCACCAACTTGATTCAAGTTGGTCCCTTCATGTCTTTTTTTGCAACTACATCTAAATCCACACAGATAACTCCCAGCAGCTATTACTTCAGCACTGGGGAGAGTTAAATTATGGTAGGGTTTACCTTGTTTTTTCTAGCTTTGTTTTTCCTAGTTTTCAGAAGAGGTAGTATGTCTGAACTCAGGAAGGGCATCAGGATAATACTAACGTTTTGTTGCCAACAGAATTTTCTTCAGTAAATACTGCAAAGTACACATCTCAGAGATTTATTTGGTGTGTAAAGCATTAATTTTTATCTGGCTTGTAGTCTTAATTTCTACTTGCATGCTGATTAATTCCAGGCTTTATGCCCAATAGGCTAGACCACTACTTAGGAAAACACTTTTCCTTATAAATGAGCAAATTTAATGGAATCACCTGGAAACACAGCACCCTACTACACCATTTTCCCAGTGCAACAGTACTTCTAGTATGAAAATACAGAATGCTAAACAATTACCAACTTTTCACATAGTCAATGTTTTAAGCTTACCATTAACTTCAAAGGGATGAAGACTTCATCTGTTCTTATGTTTACAAACGTATTTTCGAAGCTAAAATAGGAAAAGATAYCAGGGAAAGGAGCTTGAAGGCGCATCAACTACTCACATTTTTCTCATCATCTTCCTACAGCTCTTTTGCCTTGAGGTCTGACCTTAATTCTCTTTAAAGCTTTTTCATAATTATTTTAAAGAAATTTCTCATAAAAATATCAGAATACCAGTGAGCAATCCTCTTGTTTTTTTTAAATTCTATTCTTTAAGCTGTCTATTTTCCCGTTCTTTGTGACTTTCTTGTTTACTCTTCCTCCACCTTCTTCTGCAGCTTACAGGTAATTCCCATCTTCATCTGTGTCACCTTCTAATCTTCTCTGTTCAGCTTTTACTCAGACTTCTCCCTTTCATCTTCTTATTCCTGCTTTCTGTGACCTGCTGCAGAAGCAAATCCCTATTTTATCTCTTTATAACTTCCTCAGGTTGTTCCACCCTCTGCCCTGCACAGTTTGGGGTGACTGTTCAAATTATATAGTTAACGTTAACAGATACTTCCATACTGTTGTCAGAACTAAATTGCTGCATCAACTCGGAATTAGTATAGATTTGCACAGGTTTAAATAGCTCACTTAATCCACCAGTCTTTTCGCTGCCAAAGCGGTGCACTCAGCCAGATGCCAAATTGCAATGTCTTTGAAGGCTAAACTATTGCTTTTGGCAGTCGGATGCTAAAACAGATAATCAAAACCAGGAAGCACTGACCTAGATAGATCTCAAAAAGTAGGACATTTCCAGCATAAATGAACTAAATCTGTATGTGAGTGTCTAAAATGTGTTCCATTCATATTTAGGGCCTAGGAATATTTGAAAGTGTGTTAAAGTATGCTACTTGATTTCACTTTGGTTTTTAAAACAGAATTTCTTGGGCAGCGACTGATTTTCAAAACAAAGACTCAGGCTGGTCTGCTGCCAAGCACATTGTGCTCATTTTCAGGTGACCACTCGTGGTCAAAATGGGGAGATCAACAAGCACATGATCACAGTCCCCTCATACAACTCAAAACAGAAGACAATTAAAGTAAGAATTAGATCTCACTACACATTACTAAATTCTTCTTCAAATCGTCTTAAATTTGGGGACTGAAAGACTAGCAGAAGCCTCATTTTGTATGTTCTACAAAGATGCTCCTTCATTTAGTATTTTGAACATTAGATATCAATTTACTTACTGTAAACCATTATACTCATTGTATAGACTTTAAAAGACACAAAATCTCTCCACTACTATCACAAGCTGGTCATCGCCCTTGTAACACATGCTGCATGTACGTCTTTGGATTTATGAGATCAGTTTGCTTCTTCTAGTCACTCACAAGGATTAACTCCAAAATAGCTTATCTTCACCTATAAAATTAATTTTAATGAATACATTAACCAGTTTATGGACAAATAAATCTACCTGTATCATCACTTAATATGAATAGATGAGAAACTGATAAAGGATGCACTCATATACAAAAATATGATTATTTTTTGACATTTATTACATTACTGTTTAACTGCTATGAATATAAAATTTTTTCTTAAAATAGAGATGTCTTTGAGAAATCACAAGAATAAAGAGCCTTTAAGAACATTTTATGAAGCACTGAATTTCACTCTACATAGAATATTATACTGTATAGACACCCAGAAAGGAAAACAAAAAATCATTATTATTAACCCCTCCCCAAAGTAGAATAGTTTTATCAGATAAACCAACCAACTTCTACACAAAGATTTTAGACTTTTAAGCAAAAATTAAATATTCACTCCTGTGCAAATATCAACTTTCACTTAGATTCCACATTAAAAAAATCAGATGAACATAAAAAGAGCAATTTAGTATCAGTGTACTAACTGTCAGAGAAAAGGAACATAGGAAAAAAAAATACCTCTGCAGTATTGACTAGGATTATCATTTTGAATGCCTACTATGCATGCTCTGTAATTACAGTAAAAATAAACATATCTGTAGAGCAGGAGATGAATAGTGTTGACTCATTCCAGATGTATGTACAATTTCCAGCTAAGCAAGATCCCATGACAGAAGACATTTGTGATGGAGGGGAATGGACTGAAAATCCTTTCAGAGGCACCTTTTCAATCAACCTGCTGTTAAATCCCCGTCTGTGTTAAATCCTTGTCTGCTGTCAATCAAAGACTGCAACTACCCAACCACAGGCATTAATAGACTTAATTCCAAAATTTTCCAGTAGATGTCCTCACAAGGCAGTTGTGGCAGAGAGGTTAGAGATGTTACCACTGAAAAAAAGACTGGAATGGGAAGGGTAATAGATTTAAAATAAGGGTAATATAAAATTATATATAGACAAACTTGAAATATTTTATTCTCAAATGCCAACCTTAAAAATATAGACAGCCCTTAAAAAAAAAGCCTCACTTTAATGACTAGAAATAATCATCTGATCAAATATGTAACTCTAGCATACCTGTTTAAAGCAGCACGTCTATTTTGATTTTCTTAGGTTCTTCTTATTTTTCAGTTACACACAAAGCAGAAAGTTCAGAAAGTGATGGTGAAAAGCCCACAATGAAAACAGTATATAAAGACCTYTCTGTAATCTTGTCCTCATCCCTTCTTTTCTACGTCAAAACTGCCACAAACCTGGTATTTGCGGAAGCAAGAGATCCCTCAGGTATTGCAGGAAGACTTAAAAAGAATAATTTGCCTAAAATAATGATCTTTATCATCAGGGAAAAGACAACAWCCCTGTATTAGGGAAAGATGAAATCAGGATGATAAGCTTGACTGACTCTCACAGAACAGGCTCAGAAATAAGTGCTGATTTAGTGGGAGACCAGCCAACTGAGAAAGTGTCAGTCACTTGAGTTTCACTGCTGGAAAGAACTTGGGGCCATCCCAGCACTAGAAAAGAGCTGAGAGACGGGTTCAACARCTGGGACAGACCTGTCTGCCACAGGTTCTTCTATGGACCATTACTTCCGTTATGGCAAGACAGAGTTGCTATTTTCTATACACTGAATCAGGTCAAAGCTGGCATCATCAATTATAGAAACAAGTTCCTTATGAAATCTTAGAGTAGATTTTTTGTCAGTATCCAGTCTGATATTTCAATAGCATGGGTGGCTGAATTTCTGCAGACTGATTATCCTCAATATCAACAACAAAAATAGAAATAAAATGATTTTTAGCTTGATGTCAGTGAATGACCATGCGCAAACAATACAGAAACATCACATTTCTTAATTGCTAAGCACTTCCACACAATAGAAGCATCAGATAAAGCACACACTGAACTTAAATTTGTCCTGAGAAAAGAAGAATCCAGGTTCCACATCCTGAAAAGCAAGGCAAATACAGTATTATAGCTATTAAGCTTTCTCAGCTTAACTAAGGTCCTCTTAACCTGTTCATCGTGTTTTACTTAAGCACAAACAAAAGCACAGAAGTATTCTCTGAAATMAACATTTACATTAAAAACAATAGAGGAAAATACAAATGAAGCATGATGGCCATGCATATCATTTATCATTTGATTTTACTCCATTAACTTGTCTCTATCTTGAGCCAGGTCCCTCACTCTTTAGCCACATGACAAGAAGCAAAGGAGTAAGGTGCAAGCAGATGCTAACTCCACTGTCTCCAAACACAGACCTCTTGTGGGAACAAGTACACATCTCACCAAAGCCATAAAAGATATTAAAACAACACTAATCATAACCAGCTTTTCCTTGCTACTCTGGTTTTGTTATGTAAATATATTCAAATTAAATCCTTTATAACCTGTGTCATCAAATCATGATTTCCCCCTTTTCCCCMGGAAAATTGTGTGCAAGGATAACCGTACACATGTCCAAGAAATAGAGGATGTCATTTTATTGGAGGTCCACAGGCAACTGTATCACATCAGGGAGTGGAAGAATCTGTGGTATGGCACAACACAATACCTCACTCTAAACACTTAAACAGAAGGTTAAATGATATGTAACATGATCAGATCAGTAATTCTCCATCTTCTAGGCACCACTGATTAATTTAAAATAAACTTTAATAAATTGAAAAAATAATATAGTCCATTAGTTTGTTTGTTGCACTGTTTTTAAATGAAACAGCACTTTGAAAGTCAAAAATAAAAAAAAGCAGCACTTTCTCTTAATACCAACACCACTGTAACACATACTGTAGCGTGGCATGCAATCCGTATCTGTAGTCTTTTTTTTTTTTTTATATAATTATTAACAAATGGAATGGTCATTTTCTATCTCAAATATTAGTAGCATAACATGTAAGTGCAGATCATTCTGGCCACAAGTGTGGTAAGCCTTTACAAGTGTGTATTACAAGAGCATAGAACACAGAGCATGACACTTACATCCAATAGTCTCTCTCTTTTGTACTGTACAATGATCTTTGCTACAGGCTGAATTCCAACTTGCTGTACCCAAACTTCAAAAGATTGACTGCTTCCGGTTTTTCTTAAAAATAAAATATAGTCACCATCAAAGAACAACCATTAACAATCTGGTCAAAAAATGCCATAGCTCCATTGAAAAAATAATTTGTCTTTTTAATAGACTCCATTATGCGGTAAAGTTTCCATTATATAGGCATGTTACAAAGTCTTACAGTGCCATTCCTGTTGAGTAAAGATTTGTATAGACACCATGAAATGGTGCAATGCCATCAAAAAAAGCTGTTCAAACTGAGCTAAGCTTCACAAGACCACGTACTGAGTCTTCATGCAATGAATCTTGACTGGCTAGACTCAGGACGTGCATTGTATGGCTGTGTGTAATAGGACTTCCAGTTGGCAGCATCCCAGGGGGTGACGGAGCTTCCTCAGGAGTAAGAAACTGATGACCTTCATGTTCCTCTTTTAATGGTATCATGTCTGTCAAACCTGAATCTGATGTGAGATTTGGCATGGAAGATGGTGGTGTTGGTTGCCCTAGAGTTAGGGTTGCACAAGGCCCACTGATAGTAGTCTTTCCTGGTAAAGGTAGCTCTTCACTAGTTATGCTGGGCTCACTCTGTAGTAGGGGGGTGGCAGCAGCCTGCAAAACGAATTTAGTGCTCTGAATGCACTGATCTTGGTCACACTGTAGAATGGAAGGGTGTCAAAATCATATAAGGCAAATAAAAGAGAGAAAAAAAGGGAGGATATGGACAAAAGGTATGGAAAAGAATGGGATGTGAAGAGAAAAAAAGAAAGCCATTAGTATCATTCCGTGGTTAGCCACCCAAAAATCCCATTCCATGCTGCCCAGGAGAAAAAAAAAATACATGCATAACCAAGCCAGTGTTCTGGGTTGCTGTCAGAGTAGATTAACATTTATAGTATCCTCTTAAGTGTGTTTGGTTACCTCCAAAATAGTACTTTGTAAGAACTATAATTCATATGCTTTGCTAATTCTTATGTGAAGCCATTTGGAATGCTTTGCCGAACAAGTCCTTGTGTAGCTAACTGCATGGGGCACCTCAAAGCTTCCCTGATTTTAGGGGAGTAAGCAGGCAGGTGAGATCGCTTCTTGCTACTCGTTTTACCCTACAGTAACCAGCAATTCAGAGAAAGGCCCAAAGGCCTAATTCAAGCAGCCTCTAAGTTTAAAAACACTAGGCAAATCTGTCTTACTTTGTGGGCCTTTACATGATCTATGAATTAATGTGCTACAGACATCTTCCAGAACAAAAAATTACTTTGGATGCAGGTGGTTTTATAAAGATAAAGCTGACAATACAGCCTGCATGACTAAAATCTGTATTTTCCAGTCTAACACATAATATTCTTACTCTAAAGGACGTGTCTCAATTAGGCTATTTCTTGTCTTATGTATTTAATCTAGATAATGTGAAGGTTCAAGCTACAAAATTCAAGTTTTTGGGCAAGCGCTTTTATAATAACAAGCCAAATCCAGCATTACATAAAACTATGTAAGCTTAGTGAGTATTACCAGGAATGCTTTTGGCTTGGCACTTAGCAATGCAAAATTATCATTCATTCCTTGAGATGACAACACAGGTGGGTGTTTCACCCACCAGCTAAATGGGAGTTGCATGACACAGACTTTTGCAAGTAAAGATAGCTGCTTTTCAAGGAATATCTACAGTTAAACTTTTTTGATGAGTTTTAATATTTGTTGCTTATTAAGAACTTCCCTTGAGCTACTGCCAAATTAAGTTTCTGTAACACTAACCAGCACGATTTTTGAGAGCATCCAACKAAAATGTATATTTAATTCCTGGCCTGACCAGTTATAACATCTGCAGATTTTCAATGTTTGATTCATTTGCCATACTACTGTTCTGTTGTGCGAGAGAAACATTACACACTTAGTGAACACAACAATAAATCCAATGCTACACAGATAAAACTTGGAAGCAAACAAGTAGAATAAAAATATATATCTGGGGTAAAAACATGCCTATTTATTGTTGTTATTTCAAGGATTCTGTTCAAGTAGTATGTTCTACTTTTTGTCACTGACTTCTTTGATCTATATCAAATTACTGACAGACATTACAAATCCAGCTTCAGTTCAAAATACACCTAAGCACAACCACTACTACTGGCATTACAGCAATTCCTTACAATGCTCATTCAAGTTTAATAATTCACTATGACATGTTCTATGTAAAATAATAGAAAGTCTTTTCTTTCCTTTAGCATACCATAAAAAGCATTAGGAATGCTTTCAGGTCCTTAAATTCTAACACAGAGTACCTGAATGGTAGATGAATACATACTACCTTCAAAAACTGTGCATGCTAACTACCTCATCAGAACAGATAGGTAGTACTTTAAACATGTCTAAGTGGTTTAGGACCACCATGCCAATTACTTTTTGACAGGCAAAAGTCTGATCCTTACTTGATTATACATTATCCAACACTTTATGCTTTCAGGCAGGCAATTCTTTAGGCAACTTTTGGTCCTGCAAAATGAAGACTGGACCAGCCAAACAAGTAGTCTCGTATCATTTCAGAGGGATTACGCACAGGCTTAAGACCAAAACCCTGTATAAATACCTTACTAAAGAGAAAATTCTCAGCATGTTACAAAGTCAAGCTCTCAATTAGTAATTCACTGCAAATCATTAATTCTTGATTAATATAAAGAAATAATAAGAAAAAATATTCAAGATTAATATAAATCCCTGCTAGTTTGAAATAAATAATAGCTCCTGACTCAAACTTACTATGCAGACCCTACAAATCTGTTAACTGAATTTTACAATTTCAAGATGACCACAAAATTCATCTTCTCCAAGAAGCAGCAGTCAAAAAGTATGTTAAATAACAAAGTAATGCCTATAACCACTGGGGTACACAAAAAAAAAGAAGTAATTCTAGTACCTGATTTATTGCCTTAGTGAAGCTCCAGCATTTCAAAAGCAAATCATTACTTAACACATTCCAGGCAACACAAGTACACAGTTTTAAAACGACTGAAGGTAATTCACTTGAGCTCACTGTATAACTTGAATTAATTTTCTTACCAAATTCTACTGCATCTCAACTGGACCAACATCTAAAAGACAAAGTAGCCTCATAAAGCTCCATTAAACAGAGCATTATAAAATGCTTTCAAGTGTTGCATATCTCTTCTTAGTTTTCCTTTCCATGCACTTCTCACTTCCCTAAAGCTCTCTTCCTGATCTGGTTCACAGTGCATTCGTTTCAGGAAAGTGTTTTCAGCATTGCTGTTTGGAGAGTGGAGGGGGATGGACACTGGGGAGGATGGACACGACGACTAATTCTCTAAATGTGGTGTATTTCATTACTTTTTCATGCACTTTTTGTTGCCTTRAGCTCACCCAGCTGGCCTGCAAGATTTTTGGAGATGGCATTGGTTCTTATACCACGTCATAACGTGGGTAAGGACACACATTCAGTGATCAAATATAGAGATTTACATATTTTCAACTGGGACAGAAAGCTGGGTTTATGGATCAATGAGAAAGAATAGCTGAAGTAAATTAGCTAATAATCTCTACAACACTCTCATACAGATGCATTACTTCAGCTTTTCATTTTTTATTCACTTAATGAACAGTGATTAACATAAAATATTTTAGGTAAAATACAGGGAGTAATCAGCTTTCAAAAGTCACTTGAGTAGGGTTTATACTAGGGAAGTTAGATGTGTTAAGTGAAGCTCTCAAAAATACACAGCAAATACAATTCATACTATGCTAGTAGGATAGTCTTCAGTTTAAGCAGCCTACAAAAAACTAACAAAAACACAGATTCGCTTATAGAGTTGGCATGATGATTTTCCTTCGTTATATATTTCACTCTTAAGTAAATAAACTATATGGACAAAAATTTTAACAGCCACAAGTTGCATGAATTATTCATTGCTAGCATTTAAAAAAAAAAAGCTACAAATGTAAGAAAAGTCAASCACTGACATCTAAATAGTTAAAAATCTACTAACAGAAACTATTCCACTAGTATCTTAGTATTTCAGACCTATTGATTTTATTTTCTGTTTACATTTTCTACTGTTCTAGAAGAACAGCAGATTCTGAAGGTAGGCGAAATTAATAAGTTCTGTAAGTAGAGAAGTTCAATTATATATATTTACATAGAAATATTTAGCCATCTTGCTATTTCTTTTTACATCAAAAGGCACAAACCAAAGCAAATCAGACAAAAACTAAAATTCTGTATTTATTCACAAATAACAAATACAAATAACTAAGGAAACAGTGTCTTTAACTTTTTATGAAGAAAATCTGATTTTTTTCTAGGCTACACAAAACACACATGTTAACAAAGCTCTTGTACATGGCAATATTGTTTTCACATTTCTAACGCCAAGACCAGAGATGATTTGTTTTGAATTTAAAACAGACTTTGTCAAAATTTTTCTAACACTGGTAACATTAAAGAACGTTACAGTTTTTTGGAAGATGTGAAAAAAAAAAGTTGAATTATCTCAGCATCTCTGAATAAAGTACAAACAACACTAAAATGAGTTCAGAGGAGATTAAGGCACACTGAATGACAGTGCTATGAATAATAGAAAGGATGCTGAAATATCATAATAGATGGATACRATAGATTAGTAAAGAGTGGAGAGATGGAGCTGCATAATTGTTCACAATGTCTGCAGGAGTTCAGACTCAAAACCATGGTACTGCAGATATTGTGTGGCAACTGAGCCACAAAAATCGACCAACACAGAGAGTGGTTACATTAGCACATTGGGCAGTGCAACAGAAGTGGATGCACGAAGAAAAACAGCTCTGAGGTCAAAGTATGCACGTTCCAGGGATTTTACTTCAGACTAGCTATAGTTTGTTCTGGTGGACTAAACGTCCACGTACATTACTGCATATTAGCTATACACCAGGGGCAGATCTTCCAGAAGTAATGTAGTTCATGTGCTCTGATATTGCTCTGCGATGTGAATAAAAAGCAGTAAACAGGGAGGATCAAAAGAATGGCTTCTAAAGCAGACCCTGACCCAAAGAAAATACTAATGCAGATTCACTGTATTTGCCCTTAGCCTATTGTATCTGTGAAATAAAATGCTTTAATGAAAAACCTCTTTCAACCTTAACTTGACTGTAGTAACACTGACCTGATAAGATCCCTAAGTTCTGTTTTAGGCAAAGAAAAATCATATCTGTGAAGAACTAGAGTAATATACACAGACCCATGTTTGTAAAAGGCTCAAAGTGCGGCTCCAATCCTTGTGAAGCTGTGTATTGTGATGTTAGAAATATTTACTACTGATGATCAGAATACGAAAGCTAAAGGATGCTGGAATAGTCAGAGGTAACATTTTCTGGGTCAGTTGGATTCCTGTTTCCTGATCAGTGCTGGAAATACTGATGCGAATATTTGAGAGAGGACTTCACTGCACGTCTTACTGGTAACACACAGTTGCACATGCATTAAAAGATTTCCTCCTTCATTTGGAGGTGGTACGTAGGAGTAAGAAAACAAACACTCTAACCAAAGAACCAGCATCCAAGAAAGGAATTGGAGAACTGGAATAAGAACACAGCAAGGGAACTAAGCACTGAGGAAGAGATGCCTAGAATGCAGGGGTACAAGCTAATTCCTTTCAAACAAAGAAATGAACCAGTCCAAATGAACCAGCAAAGACTAATACAAGCCACTTGGTAAGGCAACTGAGAATTCCTAGAGACACCACAGAAAAAATAAATCAAACTAATAACTATTAAAAAAAAAGTGCATGGAATGAAATTCTAATTTTCTCTATAATGGACTGCTAAAGAAGAAGACATTCTGCATCAAAACCCAAGAACTAACTCAGGCTTTTAAGATAAAGGTCAGTACTACAGAAGTGCAAATTCAATCAATGGTAGCTGATGGGTTTATGGTGAAATAAAAACTTTATCAGAATACAAATAAAAAAAACATAAAATGAAAGAGAAAGGAAAAAAAACCAGAGAACATAATGATTTCATAATGGATGAGATGCTGTGCTTCTTGCAAAAAAAATCTCTTTAGAAAGAGAAGAGAGATTCTTGAGCAATCAAACTAATGAAGARTTTATAAAAATAATTAGTAATAAAAGGCAATAGGGAAATATTTTGGAAGTATGAATGTCTACAGGTCATTAACTCCAAGCAGCATGCTTCTAAAGACAATAAGAAGCTGGGTAATGAATGTATCGGATTAATTTAAATTTATTTTGAAAAACATTAAAAATACTAGGAATGTATGAAGAAAAAAAACCATGGTAACCAACCTTCAAAAAAAGTTAAGGTCTGGTAACTTTAACTTTAGTCCTTGGTAAAATAAAGAGGTACTAAGAAGTAAACAGCTCTGTTTTTAAAGGTCTAGGAAAAAAATGATACTGGGGTCTATGAAGCACTGATTATACCAGCAACCTTGATTTGCTGAGACTGTGCAAACAGTCAATACCAAAAGTAGGGTAGATCCTCTATGAAATATTCAGTCTCAAAGGCAAAATTACCATAAAAGCTCTTAAATATAAAAATGGTGTCCCACAGATGGGGTCCTGAATAAGAAATATCATATTGCACTGAAAACACCTGTCTAAACTTAGACTGATATTCATTTAAGCTTAAATGTAAAAATGATTCCTTCCTGGAAGATACCGCAAAAAAAAAGTGTAAGACTAAGTAAGCTAAAGACATGAAATAATGAAATAACAACCAGAAATGAGATGGCTGGGGCATAAGAATTCTATTTAGAAAGACATAAGTCAATGGGGAAAAGACAGTCAGCCAAGAAGGAAAGACAGCTGATAAAGATCATAAGAATGGGGAGAAAAAAAAAAAAAAAAAAAAAAAAAAAAATCATCGCTGCACTGTGGCAGGAAGGAAGGTCAAAGAGAATGTTTTTCATACATTACAACACAGTACAACCAAATCAAACTTTTGTATCCGATTAGGTAAGATATGGAATTCTATATCCAACTGTAAGGTGTTCCAACAAAAAGATAAGAGGGTTTACAGAATAAAATAATTGGGATAAGAGACTCACAAAACATATTTATCTTTCTCTTCAAAGAGTTATATGCTTATCTTTATGCATCCTCATTAGTCCCACTGATTTCTGTGGACTACTCAGAAAGCATAAAACTAATCAGTATTGCAGGACAAGGGAATAAGAGAATATAAATGTGAGAGAAAACACTCATAAAAATCTTCCTTTAATACCAACAAGCAGGTGAAACATTTTTGCACACTATACAGATGAAGCAGTACAACACCTAGAAATTAAGATTGACTATAGCTAATAACATGTAACACATTCTAGAATAAGATCCAAAGAGTCATGTCATAAAGATGTACTGGAACACATTTCAAATTTCTACTAAATGATCTGCTATTCTTATCAGAGGTAAATTTGTTAAAATAGCGTAATTATCTATGGCGATGTAAAAACGGCTAAACTTCTGCCCATTTAAACAGTGTTTATAGGTTAAGATTGCTGTSTAAATATGTTTTTAAATTAGAGAATTTCACTTCATTTGTTCTTTTCTGAAGCCATATAACAACGCAAGCTACAATTTCAAATATGTTCCTTCAGACTAGCTAGCCCTTTGGGGCTCATCTGCCTCAGCTCTAAGAACACCTCTAGCTTTATTTCCAAGGGGTATGAAACCTTACAGAATGGAAGGTAGGACCATCTCCCATCTGTTGTCTAACTTGTCAGTGAGGACAACACAAGAAAACCTATAGTCTTCCACAAAGACTCTCCCTCTACTCATTTGCTTTGATTGAAGTCTTGGGTTTGAGCTAGTCAGGCATCTAAACCATCAAGCAACAAAGGAAGTTTTAATGTTCACATCCAAGCTCCTAGTGAAAGGATTTCCACAAAATCTTGCAGAGATCTTTCCTCTCAAATCAATGGGACACCGTGTGCTTTATTTTACTTTTGTCATAAAGCATACTTTACTGCCTGTCATTCAAGAAGCTTCAGTACTTCTTTTACAGGAAAGAAGTGAATGGCTGTTTTTTCCAGAACTGCTGTTCCCAAACTGTTTCAGAAGAACCTAGGATTGTGTACTGGGGAGAAAGATGGGAAAAATGGAAACTGTAAAACCCAGAGAAGAACTACAGGTCACATAATGGGAAAAAGTTTTAAACAGAAACACGAAGTTTCATTTGATTAATTCCATCTATATTTAAGATGGAACAGAGAATCTGGTAACTGAACAGAACGGCTGAGAACAACTCAGMTAGCAGTAAAGTGACTTAATTGTGTTAGAGAAAATAAGCCTGACACACGGATGAGACTGAGGTCTTAGATGCAAATTGGGAAAAACAGGTTTGCAGCTTGCTGCTTTATAAGATAGGAGAAAGTGGAGCCCTAAAACAGGGTCCATTCAGAAGAAAAAGATCATCCACTTCACAGCACAAAAAGAGGGATATTTGAAGCAAGAACAATCAAAGGCGAAACTATGCCCTGCTGTACTGTTGTCAATAGGAAATTAATTTATTATTTCTTATGCTCCAAACAACTCAGAAAACAATGTGCTACTTTAAATAGGGAAGAGAAGTTAGTGTTAGAGAGACTGGGAAACTAAACAGGTCTTCACAGTTTGTAACAAAACTCAAGGGAGACATTTCAGAAGTTATAAAGATCACACCGATAGCCAGCTGCCATTAGAAGACAATTGGTCTTAGGCATACACCAGGAATAATACCCTGAGCAAAATGGCATCACAGTCTTAAAGATACTCCTGTATACAAAATATGACCTATTAAAATTTTCAAGTTTTCTCTGGGAGAGCATTTGCAGGAACAAAAGCTGAAAATTTCAACAGCTTCAAAGTGACTGATAACTGTTGTATCACCTAAGTCTTTCCCAGCTCAAGTCCTGTGACGTTCTGTCATATAAGGATATAAGAAGCTCTAATCCTTGAAGATTTGTGTTTGTGTATTTACAGGTAGTATACTCTTAAGCCGTAAGATCTACTCGTTTGACTTAAAATCATACTATAACAGTTTTTTGTATTTCTAGAGAAAAATGTATCCATCTACTATCAAACTGACAACAAATTTGCTCATTAATACCTAGAAACAATGAGTGAGTGCTTTCTTAAAACGCCAAAAAAATTCTTAAAATGCCAGTATAATATAATGCCAAGGACTTACTGTGGGCTARCAACCTTTATAAATAACAAGCCTTGATAGAGTCAGGAAATTTGGCCAAACCTTTAAAGACTTCAGAATACTTCTAAGTTTTGCTTTCTTTTTCTCTTTTTTTCTTTCTTTCAAGGTTACATTTTATGAGTAAAATTTGTATAGGGCACTACCTTGTTCTGCTCAACTGCACCTCAGGAAAGAGTCAAATGAATATTGCGTTTCTAATCAAGTTTCTCATTAAGAAGACTGACAAATCTTCCCTTTAATTCTAGAAATAATAAGTAGAAACAGCTTAGGAACTACAACAAGATGTATATACCAGTTCGTAAGTGACACTAAACCTAATTTGTCTGGAAATAGTGAGCCATTTCTTCTTATTTTCAAAAGAGAGGCTGAATTATATTAGGAGGCCTGTGGCCTCCTCTCTTTTGGCAGAAAGAGGAGTACATAACTCATAGCTTCTTTGATAAAGTCTTAAAACTCACATACTGTAAAGATACGTGGATAACAATTCAGAAATAGGCACATAAGATGCTTGCCTTTGGAAAAAGATCTCTTTCCAGTTATTGTCGTCATCTTGGCACTGGAAATCCTATCTTCTTAAATCTTCTTAAAGAGGAAATCCTATCTATTATGATAGCCAATGCTACCAGCAAAAAAACATAGTAAGAACTATTGGCACAGTCTCAATAGATGTTTAAAAGCTTTTGTTGCATCACTCCAGTTGCCATTTTTTGTTCATTGGAAGTTCAGTGTCCTCCTGCTCTTTCTTCAACACACTCCTCCCCTAGAAACTCCTTTTTGTTAATCTTTGCTTTTTAAAACACATAAGTCTATGCAAAACTGCAGCGTACAAGCAAAGGAGGAAACAGTGAATGAAGAAGGTGCTATATCAAATAACATTTAGCTGGAAACCGATGAACCGGAGTAAGTCCATAATACTTGAATATTCCAGTTCAAAACATGGTAGGTGTCAATAGTACAAATCAAAATGCCAATATATTCAATAAATCAACAGTGTAGAAAAGCCTTGCTTTTTCAGAATCCATGAGCAATATCTATTACACTGTGTGAAACATACATTAAAAAGGCCTTGATTTTTTTCTCTTTACTGTTAATAAACAAGTCATTCCACCCAATGTCAGCTGTATCCAGTTAGTTATTACTTGATTAGTTCACACGAAAGCGGAGAAGGAAAACATTCACAGGGATCTTGATGAACAACATTATGGGATGATTCCTACCATGTTGCTCTGAGACTGTGTGGCCCCATACATAGTAATGCCATTTGATGGTCCTGCTAATTGTGGTGTATCTGGCTGTATAAATCCTCTTCTGTCAATTAAGCTRTGGAATAATCAAAATAAAGAAAAAGAGAATTAGAAATATTTCTGATTATTAATCCTTCTCTTAATAAAAGGAAGAAAAAATTATAATATGCAATAGACCTTAATGCATCATCAGCACATCTTCAAATATCTCTTTTATTCAACCAAAGAAGTATGACATTTTGTGTCCACTCATTAGCAGGATAACTGATAATTACTATCCCTCTGTATCATTATATGTATTGCAACTTTTCTGGATTTTTAATATAAACAAAAGATTTAGAAGCTGAGTAGCAGGTACCATGAAAAGAAGAATTTAAAACCTACAGGTACAATAACAAATTACAAAACTTACTAGCACACTTCGAATCAGTATCTATTTTAAAGGTTCTTTTATTATTCAATTTCTATACCGGTACCTTAAAGCTCAAGACCAAAAAAGAAAAAAAGAATTTTTACAATCTACTTAACAACAAAATTTAGAAAGAAAGAGGAATGCTGATTTAGACAACTTACGTACCAGGGTGTTTCACTATAGTTATCTAAGACTGCTCATATTTTTCTACTGCTCTTATCAAAGTGATGCGCTCGTAAGACTCAAGTAAAAAGTTTTTAAGAAAAAGAAATGGATTTGTGGAGAAATTCATTAAAACAAAGTAAAAAGATAATGTAAGAACATGAAATAATGAATGGAACCATCTGACATAACTAAAGATTTTGCTAAAATTCTATATACAATTTTACTCTCAATTTGAGAATCAAAACACAGTTAATAAATAATCATATGGAAAACTGAATACACTGACTGAAGTACAGTATCCTATATGTGCATTAGCACTTCTGAAATATATAAGACAAAAATTTYTGGACTGTTTGTGCTTCAAATGCATCCAAAATCTTGGGTGAAGTTCTCATAATTTCTATATATTTTTAATCTTAGGCCAAAAAAGCTGTGATGTGAACAATATTGCTTCACATCTAAAAATTTAACAAACTTAACAGGCCAAAAATGCTACAAAATTTTAGTTCCAAAGTAAAACCTTTTACCACAGTTTGTCAAATTTTACCAGAGCTTTTATAGTGCCTGTTACTAAGAGATAATGACAGGAATGCCATAAAATACCTGAGAGCTAGAGTTAGCACAGAAATGGTTTTAGTTGCTGATTTACAGGACTTCTAAATCTTGGGTCAAGATAGCCTCAATTTTAGAAGAAAGAATCGGATACACAGAAAATGCAGCATTTTTCCTCTCAAAAGAGAATGAGATTTCTACCACTCAGAAACCAACCAAAACTCTCATCACAACGGTCTGCAGAACAGGTTTTCACGTACATTCAGAATACTTAAAGAAAAACTGAGATTACAATTTCTTGTGGAAAACACACCTCGAAAGTCAGATCCTTAACAAAAAGGTTTATGATTATGTCAAAACACTACTGTRGATCCAAATAACGATTTGAAAGTTACTGTTGAGGATATGCAAAATGCATTCTGAATTCACCTGCAAGTGTTTCAAAATTGAGAAACACTATCTGTCAGAGAACTGAGAAAAATATAGATTATTTACAGAGATCCTCTCTGAATCTGCGTTCTGTCCTTAGAGCAACACGAACATTTGGAATTTTAAGCTCTAACTGCTGTTAGTCCATTTTATCAGGATTTAAGGGGAAAAAGGAACCTGAATATCCAGTGACTTAGGGTGTAGCTGGGATTAAATATTTCAGAGTGATCTCACTCATAAGCAGAAGTTTAGATTAATTAGATTTCAGACTAGGAAAGAGAGTATAACTTACAATTACAGGGTTATAATTTACAATTTACAGTCTGTCACAAAATATCTCCCTGCAGAAACTGTCAATACATTGGCATCTAAATAAATTGTGGCAGTAGATGGGACTCAGAAAAAAAGACATACAAACTCAGTCAAAACACAGGGACAACGCCAGTCTGGATGAATACTTGTCTGCTGTGCTGCTACTTGCATCAGTCTAAGCTTCTATTTCAAATACTGTGAAATCTTCCATGTTTTTCATAAAAACGTTCATGTAGAGTCAACCAAAAGAATTTGATTCAAAACAAGGCACTGAGTTTTTATCTCACATACTTCTGTGGAAAGCAAAACAAGCGAATTAAAGGGTTGGCCCTTAACTCACTGCCCTTGCAGGCACCACCCATAAAGGCAGGAAGCAGTGGCAGTGTTGCCCTTTCCCACTACAGTGATTACTGTGTTGACCCAGTATGTGGAAAACATAACTTAGTTCTATCTGTTCCTTAGGAAAAGATGTTATCAGTCTCTCCTGTTGACCTTCTACCTCTCTGAATAAGAATTTCAAATATTCACAGTAGCAGAGACAGAAATCCCACTTCTAATGAAGCACATTAGCTACATTACATCGGTATCATTTACTCTTTCTTTCTCAGAAAGAATGAATCTCTTATGTTCAGATTCATACCAACATAATTCTAGACAAAGCCAAACAGCTTCAGCAGATGCGTCCTGTCACAACGATCTACAAGGTGGCAGTCACTCTCTGCAAGAGGAACTGCGCCTCTATCATACACGTATCAGAGGAACCTGAGCACAGAGCTTTGAAATAAGGACAAAATTGAGTCCTTTCTGCTGCTAGTTTTATTTGTCTAATCTCAGTTGTCTTATATTTTGGTTTAAGCTAAAAATCATCTGCAGTCTTGAACATCCAAGTGTATTCAGGAAGCAACATTTTTTATTTGAAAAGCAAATACATATTCACCAAAAAAATGAATCCATTAAAACTTACTTTGGTGTAAAAGCTTACTTGGCTTACTCAGCTTAGTGTATGCATGTTAACAGTATTATAAGTAAAGAAAAATTATTGCCCATTTAAATAAGACAGTTCAAAGTGAAAAGACAAAATCAAACTAGTTGTAGAATTAAGGCTCCAAACCCATACCTCTCCTAAACTCCTGTGTCACGCTTGTTAGATACGTAAGAGTTCAATTAGCATTCAAAATATGGTGTAGGTTTTTAGACTAATTTCTGCTGGCACGAGCATCAATAAAGTATTCTCCTCTTTTATATTTTGTCACCAAATATTATTATTATTTTGCCTTGATATGGCTGTCAGGAGCAAATGAAATATTATGGATTTATATTTTATAGCAAGGTAAAATAAGGACCAGATGCATACATTGTACAGTGGTTTTATGGCACTGTTATACAGGACAGGCTTCCTGTCCTGAAGAAGTTAGGCATTACTCTGAAGTCCACATAAGACCAATTGTTGGCAATAAATACCGGTAATTGGCTGGCAAATTGGCAAGAGATGTCAAATGACATTTTTTAATTACTAGATCATACAATCATAGAATCAGTAAGGTTGGAAGGGGCCTCCAGAGATCATCTAGCCCAACCTCCCTGCTCCACAGGGTCACCTAGAGCATAGATGATCTTTCTTTTGAAACATGAGTTACATCAACTATTTGGCACTTCCGATTATATCACTCAAGCAATCATARAAATAGATTATATTTAAAAATAATCTGAGATTTTCATGCCTCTAGTTCCATTTCTGATTGATTTTTCTAATTAAGCTCACCAATACCAAATCCAGCTCTATCTAACAGCCACAGAGAAAATGTCTGATGTTTCTTGATCTGGATGAAACAAAAACTGTGTCCTAGTTCGGCTACTTTCACTATTTGGAAGCTCTATTATACTTTATACCTTCTAGATCAGATATTCTAAAATATTTTTAGAGATTATTTTTGATCAAATATTCCTCATTTTGAAAGTTTGCAATATATCCTCCTGATTTCTAACCACAGAACATCCAGAACATCCTTTGTTTAAGGTATATCAGCTGTTCTTTAAGCTGATTTACCATATAGAAATGAGCCAAAAAYTTCATCACCAGGAAAGCCTACTGGAGACTTGACCTATCTGTGGATTAAAATAAGAGAAATATGGAACTAAAGGCATTTAATTTTATGGAAAGCTTTCTTATCCTAGTAAGAAAAGAATGAAGATGCATGATGAGAAAGTTATAAAACAAAGGAGAGCCTCCACTGATCCACACCTAACTACTTAGAATTTTTTTTTATTGCTGGCAGCCATTAGCTGCTGTGGTAAAGATTCAAAGAACAAACAAACAAACAAAAAGTTTAATTTCTGATGTGTCAAATTTAAGTTCATCTACTTTACAGGATCTGATCACTAACTTAGTTTAACCACAACTTACTGACTTGTCTGTTCAATATAGAAGAAAATTTAATTAAAGTCTCTTGTGGASAGTAAAACAAAACTTTTTAAAGTTTCGTCAAGTCGAAGAAATCAGAAAGACTATTTTATCATTAATAATCATTTAGCTTAATTCTTGCTAACAGTACTTCTGATACTCTTACCTTGGAGAGAGGGGCCCACAGAGTGCAGCACAGCAATTAGTAAAGATGTTGCCGTAACTGTACGGATTATAGTTTTCTTTACCTCTTTTATTTGACCATGATCCTTTAATCTGAAGAGATATGAACAAAATATATCTCATATAGTACAATACAGAGAAACACTGAGGCAAATTAAGGGTTATCAAAGCTGCAGCAGGCTACTTATGTCCAAGACGGACCAGAGAAAACGAGTGATTACACTCTCCTAACAGCTCRGAGCTGTGGGCTCTTAGGAATGGCTGTACACCAAACCCTTGAAGTACATGCTAAAAGCACATGCCTTACCTCCACAGACTCAGAGCGCCCCAAATCTCAAAGGGTCAACATAGTTACAGTAGGAATTTCAGCATCTAAGCATGTTTTGCACAACAGGTCTGGATTTACTTGTACGAAGATCATAGCATGTTCTACGGAAGAGGTTCAATTGACACATACCCCTAAAGCAAGCGACAGGGCACTCGAGCTGTACAATATCACAAAACCCTCTCTTCCTGCAAACCCCCAAATGGCTCTAGCATATCCTGAAGCAACTGCAGTCATTACCTTTTAACCTAAGCTATGTTTTCTTTTAGCCACTCTTACACCTTCTGTGAGATATTTGATAGCCCAAGTAAAACACCTTGCTGTATTCAATTCAAAATGTATGCTTTTAAATGAAGTTACTAAGCAGTTTACTTGAAATTCACCCATATAATGGGGAACTACAGCACTGTAGTCTGACAGCTTTCAAGGAGAAAGATATATCTGAGGGGGAAAAAAATGGAAGCATGCATGGTCCATCTAGAGAGACAACATTGGCCTGAACCTAACAACTGAGGAACGCTACTGTATCTCATCTGTCTTACTAACACGGTGAACTTCTCCAAAGTCAGGCTCCTTGCCTGGATACCTGGTCCTGAGGCACAATCCATTCTGAGTCTGCTTTGGTAAGTTCTGGGTTATCTTCTCCCTCCCTATGACCTTTACCAATATCAAACATGTAAGTGGCAGTGGCAAAGATGTTACTTTTACTTTTACCAGCTATCAACAGAAAAGGTACAGCAAAAAAGTTACAATAAAGTAATTTTAAACTTGCAATAATTTGATCAAAAATGTTAGGACCACTGTATTTGGGTTGCTTGCCAAATTCCAGAAAGCATTCTATACCACTAGCTAACCAGCTATTTTTATTTTCTTCTTTCACTTGGGAGGAGACATATTAAGCCTCTACACCCAGTTATTTTTAATTCCACATCAAAAATCAATGAAAACTTGTGTGCTATATAAGACAATGGTAGAAGTTGACCTGTGAATTAATGATATATTTCTTACTACATGTTTCACCTGAAACACTGGCAAAGAAATTTCAAAGGAAAGGTGAGATAAAACATAATTTTTTTGTTTTGAGAGTTAACATACTTTGAAATTTTTAGAGTAAGCAATTTTTCAGTCAAAGAGTACTTAGGACTCCAAATGAAAAAGAGATACTGAAACTGTTCAGTGACTTTCTACTGAATTGAAATGTATAAAATACACTTTTAGCTTGTTCCTCTATGTCTACTCTCTACTCTCTAAATTTTCCTGTTCAAGATATACGTCTTATGGGTATAAATCACAATGGATGCACTAGGTAATCAGCACATCTTCAAGTCATAACAACCATGGCCCAAGAGATCGCCTCTGATATTCTGAATCAAGTTTGGTGAGGTTCCTTCTTTCTTATTGAGGCAATCACAAGTTATGCAGTAATAACTTCTCTAAGAATCACAGAGAAAAAAATGTATGCAATTAAAATTAATCATCTACTCATCACTACTATTTGGAGACATATAAGTAGAAATATACCATGAACTTACATCTTCATTTGTTGTTTGATTGGAGCTGATCAAATACGTGTGAAAACCTGAGAGACCAACAATGGACCATACGGAGAAAAAACACACCACAGCTTCCAGCACAGTAATTGAAAGTCAAGGAAATACAAGCAAAAGATATTATATCTAAAAACAAGTAGTTACAATCACAAAATTCACAGTTGTCAAYCTGTAATCCATAACTCCCTAGAAGTCCTGAGGGTACTGCAAAAGGCTCAGCTAGTATTAATTCAGAAAAGCATGTCTATCATCAGCTGGCTTTAGGGTATGGATCACTGGATAACATCTACACCAGAAACTATTTGAGGGTCTGCAGATTGAGAAAGGCCAGAAACTACCAATGAGTGGTTCAGATCTTTTTAATTGCTGACTTTATTACATGTTCACTCAATAAACTTTTTCATATTTTTATTAAGACAGGTACATTAATAAATAGCAGTAAATAATACCTCTAATGAGGTGAAGGGAAGAYTAAATTCAAGCCAGGTGACTGAACGCTACTTGAGCAGGAAAAATAGAACAGAGATGTTTGCATAAACACAAAAGTAGCAGGAAAACGTGCACAAAAGGAGTCTTGAGCAAGGACCAAGTTTTTTAGATCTGTGCTCATACAATAATAAAAACTGAGTAAACTTGTATACTTGTAAACTTGTAGTTATTTGTATTAACTGTTAAGAATCTTCTTTCTTCTGTTTTGAAGTTAAGACGCTGATAAGAACCTTAACACTAGCGTCATAGAAGTGCGTTAATCCAAGTAAAATACAAAATCCACTTGCTTTCTCAAATCCCTTTGATACCTGGATACATTCTGCATTGCAATTGTGGGGGCACCTGCATGGGTCACTGTTGGCAAATGGTGTGGATAATAACTCTGGTTAAGAATGTGAGTTTAAATAGCTGTGTGTGTGTTTGTGTGTGAACACACAAAATTGCCTAAAGAGTGTTTGTCTAAAACTGATCATGTTGAAGACGATGACTTTCTACCCCCTACTGATGGTGCTAAATAGGAAGCTGGATTAAACAGAAGCTGGAGAATTGCAGACTTTTGAAGGAGGCATCAGCCTGAAAAGAAGTACAAGCAAAGCTTGAAAATCAAAGGAAGAGACCCCGAAGTGGAAACAACAGTTGCCAAAACCTGGCATGGCATTGCCAGAAGTCACTCTGCCAGCATCTGCCTAGAGCATGCACAGCATCCTCTGTCAGCAACTTTATAAACTCAAGCACAAGAGCAACTTCCTATAGAAGACTTCCTACTTATAGGTCAATTTTTTAAATCAATATTTATTTTCATTTACATACAATAGCCAGGAACTCAGAATACATCCGCTTCCAATATTACTTTCTGCAATCCTTCAAGAGTAAATTTTTTTTTTCCAGGGAATATGAAATTAAGAGCAGAAAAGGCTTTGGTTCCTAGAAAAATTATATAATAAATCAGTAAGAACAAGACAACAGGAAAAGAATAGGATAAAAATAATCTGTACGCCAACCATAAGCTAACCTTTAATGAAGTCAGTTTCCAAGACAACAGCACCTCAAAATATTCCATAACAGGGACACTGTCAGCCCTAAAACATACGAATAATACACTTATCACTGAACCTATCAACAGAAAAGAAACATGACAGCTCTGCAGCATTATATAGAGACAGAGGCTGGAAAAAGCACGGATGGACCCAAGCATCCTAAAATATCCTAATCGAAATTAACAGTCAGGARTCTTGTTTTGCAATCTGCTATGATCTAAAGAATTGGGAAATGAATAAGTTATCTCTATAATTCCCATTTCACTCTTCTCTGTTTTCTAAACTACTCTAAATTTGAGCTGTCTACATTCTACCCAAATCTGCTCCCACAGCAAAAGCTAAGAGCGCTTTGCAGCAAGACAGTCACTGCTCTCTCTCATCTCCTCCACCAGCCACGAGGTGAGTCAAACCAGCACAAGACAAGAGCTTAGTCTCAATTGGCCATGCAACAGCCTTAGCTAAAGCAATAAGAAAGAGGGGGAATGGATATGGAACTAGATTGTTGTTAGCAGGGGTTCCAAAGGTGTAACATAGAGGGAAACAGCCTAAAAACATTAGGCACAGCTCAGGCTAATCCACCTAACTGAGCTTGAGAAGTCAGAAGCCCGAAGGACGACTACAGAGAAGCACCAGTTTGTGGCATCTAAGAGGAAGAAACCACGAGACCCAAAAAGGGAAAGCCGAGGAAGGGGGAGAGGAGCTTCCTGGAGCCTCRCCGTGTGACTGAGCACACCACTAACAACAGGCTGTTCCTCATCACCATCGCACTCCAGAGGGTTCTGAAAAGCGAGTTTCTCCTCCCACACAGTAATGCCTACCGGCATTCCTGACAACAAAAGGGAATTCCTCAGACTTACTTCAGTTCCCCACCCCAAGATCCTAAAAGATCTTTAGGACAACAGGGGGTTTATGTTAGGTTAGCCTGACTGAGTCCATCAATAACAAATACAGAAGAAACAATATACTCTCAATATAAAGGAAAACATATTGGCATAACAGAGCATAATATTGGTATCTCTTACAAGGTTGTTAGCAAGATACAAATGGCCATATTCTCTTTGTGCCCAAAATTCTTGCCCCAAAGCAGAATTCCCAACACCATTTGGACAATTTATTTTTTTTTCGTTACGAATTGCAACAAAGCTGTTAAAATTGTCCAATATGTCACTATCAAATCAGGCTGCTTCTGTAAGATGTGCTATTCAGTTTTTCAGATTTGCATGTTTCTGAATACAAATTATGAATAAGCAGCCTATTGTTCCTGTACAAGGGAYCCTGAAATGTGCAATCAATTACCTTTCGATTTAAGCACAATTAAAAGCTATTCTCATTTTAAAAAAAACTGCAAGACTAATCTTTGGTAAGAAATTATTGTTATTGTTTTAACTGGAAGGTACTGTTGTGCTATTTATAATAGTTTGTTTGTGCTTTGCAAAATTATTTTTATGTATAAAAAAAATATCAACAGTGGCTTTGCTTAGAAAGAGTGTTTCCTTTACAACTCAGTGGCTCTACCTGATGAATGTACATGGATAAAGTTGTATCTGCAGGATGGGACATTCAGAAAGACAATCTAGAAAGAGAGGTGTGTCTTCATGTACAATATAGATGTAATTTTTTTAACAGGTTACTTATCATTAAAATGAAAAGATATTTTAGAGAATGGAACAAAAATGAAAAGATATTTTAGACAATGGAACTTGTCCCTTCAAGACTGTTTGTGGCAGACCCTCACAAACATTCCATCCCCTCTCTCCTCTTTTTGTTGAAGTTGTACAATCATTCTTTCCACTTATCTTCACTAGCTAAGAAAGGGTTTTTAAATGGCATTAGGCTTCACAGACAATTCACAGAGTATAAGCAGTATAATCATTCACCACATTCAGTTTTAAAACTAGCTACTGCCTTTTGATATATAAAGTACTTCTACAGAGCAACTCTGAAAGTGCACTTGTGAAGTAAGCAGGTGTTTCAACCTTTGTATTAGGAAAATGAGAAAAAAAMCCCCAAACACTCCTCTCAGAGAGCACAGAATTAGTATATATTAAAAGACCAAGGAAATAAGCCTTAAACACRTACTATCATTTCATTTTGAGATTTCAGCATTTGGAATGAGATCTGCTGCTTCCTTCCACAGCAATTATTGCCTTAAGAAAAAGTTCTCTCAAGTATATAAATTTTTTTCTGAAGTTCATGCAGAAGCTTTCTCATGCTTCCATTCCAAGTAATAACAAAGGATGACTGGGAATAGAGGAAAATTTCTTCTTTGTAATCTTTTGTGGAAAAGAGTAAACTGTATGAGGAACAAGAGCCAGAAGAAGTTGCTCTAGCACATGAATCAGAAAGAATTGTTTTTATAGTAGCTTTGTGAGAGGTCCAAACCGCTTATACAGACACACAATTCAAAAGATAAGGAGTAGGACGCTTACAATCTGCACAGTAATGTAAGCAGGAAATTAAATAAAAGTTATGCCAGACTCCCATTTTTCCTTTATGCTACCTGCTTTCAGATAGCACTAGGAATCCTGTTCCATTCTCACTGAGCAGAGAAATACACAGAAAGCTGGTGTCAAGTAATACAAAGAACACTGAGTATTTGCAGTACAGTCGTCCCTGTGTATGTATATGCATACCTTTATGTATCTAACAGAAGCAGATGCTTGAAAATATGACTGCTTTAAAACCAGTACATCAATTAAATCAACATTAAGAACACTTTCAAATATTCCACGCTTCAGAGGCAGCTTAAAGTTTCAGTTGTTTCACAATCCACTTTTTGTATTCTGACATAAGTCTGCCATTTTAGATACTTTCTATAGAAAGAGTAGCATAATTATTCAATACATTAAATGAAACCATGGCATAAGTACAATGTGAAATATATTTATGAATTCCATCACAAATACATGGAACATACTTCCTACACACAGGGGAAGTATAGATATTTGCCAAGAATACTATGCTGCAAAAGAAAAACCCAGGCTAATCTGTTTCCTACCTCCAACACTGGGTGAGAAATCCTGTTGCAGAAAGTGATGAAGTCATTAACTGATGAAAGCCCCAAATTCACATGTCCAACAACAACAAGCAATCAAAGAAAAATACATCTCAGATGTTATTACACAACAAAAGCTACAGCTTATTTCAGTGAAAGGATATCTTGCAGGACTGTCCTTCAGGGCATTGAGAAACCCTGTTTGTTGTGAACCTGCGGAAATAAAAMCCAAATCACCAACTGAATATGACATTGAACCACAGATTGTTTTCACCGTAGTTAGACACAAAATTAATATCTGAAGATCTACTGAATAACTGCATAATATATTTTACTAATGTGAATCTGAGATTATGTTATTCAGCAACAATAACAACAAAATAACCTGGCTAAGTTATCAGGTCTAACATCTGCAGTAACACCAGATTGATGCCCACATACTTTCCCCCATGAACAAGATCTCTGATTATGCCTGTTCTTTTTAGACCAAATATGGAAACAAAAAGAATAATAAGCTATTTTTTCACTTGTTAAATATTATTTTCTTAGCAACTTTTGACTTGGAAAATTTACGAAAATCATACTATGAACCCACATTCTCAGCTTTCCCTCCCTTATTCTGGAGGCAGCCAAAGTTCTCTAGACTATAATCATGCTTCTACTGCACCTGCATAGGGTTTTTTGTATAGGTGCTCTTTGCCTCTGGGTGAGCTGAGAATAACTGCTAGCTGGAACTAGCCCAAGAACAGCAGGCTCCAATGAACTAGAGATGAAGCAGCAACTGCTTGGGTTCCACAACCATGAAATATCCACCAAAAAGAGCAATTTGACAATTTGCAACAGATGAAATAGTCAGCAGAAACCAACTTTTAATGTTACATAAGGATAAGGCATATACATCTTTATTCTATTCCATAATTTAAATGATTTAAAGGTATCAGGTTGAAAGTATTTCTCAAAGCAAAATTTTCCCCCTCCTTAGCTGAATTCATCTGAACATTTTTAGGAAGAGAGGAGAATCTTAATAAACCAAGATCTCTTTAAAAGAAAATGAGAGATGTATATATACTGTTTCTCTAGGCTTGCCTGGCCAATTTTACTGTTTGTCATTAAAAAGGGAAAAGTTACTTACCTTGTATTTCTGAGCCTTGAGATTTTCTTTCAGAATCTCATAACTGGGTCTTAGTCTCAAGGCACAAGACTAGTGGAACTTCTCCCTACCRTCTTACTATTTTCAAGACCCTTAAAGGCAATGGCATCAGGTAGGCATGACCTACATTCCCTACTGCTGGTTACACTCTTCCAGTTCCCAATATATCAGAAGCGGAAGGTTTCTTATTGCAACACACAACTGAAATACAGATGCCTCACATAAAACTGAATAACTAAGATAGACAATACTACTGAAAGCGTACTGAGCTTGGGAAGTTGGAAGAAAATCTTGCAAGACAACACCTTCAGAGTTATTTTAGTATTTTCAATAATACTAGGTGCAAAGATTCTTAATGTTGGAGAAGGAAAATTTCAAAGGGATGCACCAGACGTAAGGCCACATAAAACAAAATGTTAAGCTACATCTCATAAATCTCATCACCAATTATGCTAATCAGAAATTACAAAAAAGCCAGCTAACAATAATCATTAAAAAATGAAAGCAATTTCAACATTTTGTCTACATCAAAGAGATATATAAAAGAGAGAGAACACGTTTCTTATGTAATCAACAAGAACAAAGTCAGAGAAAAAACTTCCCTCTTAAGATGAACTATATAGAATTTTGTTTATGTAAATACTTACACATTACTATGACTATCCCTCAGCTCCTTCCTAAAGAGCTATTGTCAGAAGACATTTAAACACAGGATAGCCAGAATAAAATGTTGCTGATGGGAAGGTAATCCATCTTCRTAAGAGCTAAGAACTGGATTTGGCTACATCAGCAGAACTTTCTCTACAATCAAGAATTTTGCCAGGATTTGTGGAAATAGATGTAATAGCTTTCTTTTCTCCTCCCCAGGAAACACTGGGAAAAATGCATCTAATATAGTCTCTTCCCATTGCCATATACAAATAATTGAATAACTTCTTGTTCAAGTGAAAATCACATGCAGTCTGATATTGATAAAGCAACTAATTAAAAGGACACCTATCAGAAAATTCACAGATCATTTAAGAAATTTCTTTGACAAAATATTCCACTRCATAGCTGCAAAAACTTCCTGTGTCTACAGACAAAATTCCTTTCAGAGATCAAGTTCTTTTGCAACTTCATGATACTTGTATCCATATTTTTCTTTGGATAATTTCTGTTCTTTTGTTCTCTTACAAACTTCAGTATCAAAAACCTAGATAGGATTAGTCTGGCATTTGGATATCATGGCTATCAGAAGGGTTATAATTCCCTGGACATGTTGTGAAGGTCCTCATGAAGTACAGGCTTCCAAAGAGGTTCTAGATTCACAGAAGAATGTTTTCCTTGCAAACATAATGATTACAATGATACACAGAGAGGTATTTTTACTGGTTGCAACATGGTCTAACTTATCATTGGGCGTTCATTGTGTGGGTTTTTTTGTTCACTTGTTTCCCCTGTCAGTATGGTCTTATTTTGGCTAGGGAACTATTCACTATTCAGCTATTACGTGATCTTCCTTTCCATCAAATTAATATTGCATTAGAGGACATCTTAGAAGAAAAAAGAAAAGTATCTTCACAGTTGAATGACCTTCAAAACACTAGATCAGAGTCCTAAGACTAGAAATGAGACTTCTGTCCACAGATACACTAGCACAAAGCACTATRCCAATTGCAAAGATCCTTGCTTAACAGCAGCAGCTGAAGAACTTCAGAGCTGCAAAACAGAACAACTAAAGGTAAGTAACAAAAAGGTGAACAGGAAGAGCTCCAGAAGCATGGTGGGCACAGAAAGAGTGGAGCTGCAGCCAATTAAGATACCTCATTGTAGGGAATTCTTTTTTTGGTCACAGTCAGGAGTACCCTAGATAAATCTGAAATCAGATGTAGCAAGCATCAGCAAGCCAACAGCTCAGCTCCTGTTCAATGTTCATACCTGCTCCCATTGCCTTTGAGGACCAAACAATCCTTAGAACTGAGGAGGATTTTCTGATTCATGCAAGGCAGAGAAAATTTCATAGCAAGAATTTTTACAGCTGATATACTTAGAAAGGTCAGCATTTAACATTTATTATCTGCAACACCTACACAATGTTAAAAGTGTTTCTCAACCACACAGAGACACAACCCTAATTCTCATTTAGAAGTAGATACGGACTTCTAATTGGTCAACATTGTAAAGTTAAGATACGCTGGATAAATTCATTTGATCTACAGAACATGAAATACTAGCACAATTTCAGTAATTCAAACACTTAAAAGTGCAAAAAAGCACTGTAGTCTTTGTGAAATAAAGGTAGATTAGCTTGAACAACAATAGCTTTGTTAGAGCAATTACTTTTTCAACTACTGAATTCTGGCAGGAAAGAGCAAGACTGGTCAAAAACATGCTGCCTTCTTAAATATAAGAGTTGGGCATGTGTATGCTCAGATACATCCAAAAAAATCAAGGATTTAAATATTAATGGCAAACATTCTCCTTCTAAAAATTAGTTTTTTCTTTTTGAAGTATATGTACATCTTTTCTCTGCTATTTCAACTAATATTAGAATTGCTGTATCTGGCAGAGAGGATAACTTGTTGATCCAGACTTCCACAAAAATAAAATATCCCTAGCTCTAGTCTCCACATAATACATTTTCGAACTACAGAGCATTGCAGAGCCCTATTACCTTACCCCTTAGCACAAGTGACAGCAGGAGTTCTGCTTTTCAAGATACAGATTTTCATCCCCGCACAGTAAGTAATTTAAGAGATTGAATACGATCTRGCATATGTTTCCTTAGATCATTTTTTAAGTATTTTCATTATGAAGCTAGCTTTATAAACGTATTATAAAATTAGTAATTTGGACTTAGTTGCTTCCATCAGGTTTCCATTATAATAAGGACTACAAAGAAACACATCATATTTCTAAAATGATTTTAAAAATACTGTTCAAGACAATACCCTTTTAAATTAGTGAAAAAGATACAGCATTCTTAAATTTCCTAATGAAAGTGGGTTAAAAAAACCCAGAATACACAAGAGGTCTTTGAACACAGCTCATATAGTCTATCACCACAAATTGGAAAAATAACAACATGCAGAAGCTGACGTAATTTGTTATGCGTGTGGGAAAGAAAAGAAAAAAAATGAAAGAGTTTTGAAAAAACCCACCTTAAACTCAATCCCAAATACAAATAAAAATGTCTCAAATTCATGAATATTCATCTTCCTACATTCACTACATTATAAATTCGTTATTTTCAGAATGTCTATGCAAATGAAAGTAATTTGTGTTAAAAATAGGGTTGAGAAAGATGTAAAACTAAAGAGGAGAACAACAGAAGCTGTAACAATAGCTCAAMTATATTCATTATTAAGTCATCGTTTTTGGATGGATGACAAGTGACCAATGCTTACTGTCAAAAAAGCACACACAGTTTTTCTTTGGGAAAATGATACTATCACTACACTTGAATGTAAAGTATGTGTGCTGCCTTTCCTAAGGTTTGTCCACAAAAGGACCAAAAAAATTAACAAAATTAACACTAATAAGATAAAGTCTGTTTTGTATCAATGACTACCATGACTGGGGTCTACTACAGACCAGAATGGGAGTCACTGGAGACTGTGACGCTTCAGAGAAAAGGCAAATAAATAAATAAATAAACCCTGAATGATCAAAAGATTAACTTAAAAATAAAAAACTCAAGCAAATGGCTACATACGTAATCTGATTTCACCAGCATACTTACGAAGGATGACGTGGGTGATAACGAATGCAAATATAAAGACTGTCAGAAAGGACAGAGATAAAATAAACATATAAAAAAATCTGTAGTTTCTTTTCCCCACACAGTTGCCTACCCAGGGACAGTGGTGATCAAACCGTTCTGAAATGAGAGGTAGAAGAAAAAAATGGAAAACAATTAATAAAATGCTGCTTTATTTGAAAAAATCTCTCTGAATACTATATTAGAATTCATGACTTAACTGGCATTTGAAAACTAGCCACAGAGAAATCTTATTTAGAAAAGAAAAAAAAAAGAAAAAAAAAAGGAATAATTTAATGAAACCTTACATCTTTTAAAGAAAAAGTATGGCTGAGGTGAGCTTCTGTTAAACTAACAGCATTACAATGATAAATTGTGCAGTCCAAACAATAAAGGTATATTTTCCACTGTCACATGGAGCAGTACCAATTCAACTGTAAGAATCTTTTTCTTCAGTGATTTTTCTACTCAAATTCGGAGTTTTTGATTTTTTTAAAACATATGTCATGATCATACCTTTGACATTCATGCCGACTACCATATCATTCATCAATTATGGCACATGAAATATTTCTACTCTCCTCCTTTTCTTTTAGTATTTTACTCAAAATACTATCCATTTCAGATCTCCTATTTTTCCACTTAGAACTGACACTGCCATATAAAACCATTCGAAGCAGTAAAACCAATAACCAAAAAAACATTTTCATTCATTAAGATTCAGCTTGCCAAGTAAAATCTATTTTCTCCTTTAGCTTTACAGGGGKTTTTAGGTGTTTTGGTTTTGCTTTTTAATAATCTGTTATATCCTGCGGGAATTCTGTGAAAACCGCATGGTATAAATTGGTTAGATGCCTGAAAACTCTATTATCCTATGTACCACGCTAGGCTCCCTCTTCTTTTCCTTACTCAACCAACCCCTTTCTCTTTATTTCTCCGAGAGATTAACTCGTGAGCGAGACAGGACAAGGCCAGGGCAGTCCAGAAGCCGGTCTCCAGAACACCAGGGAAATGCCCCAGCGCCAGTTAACCGCTGCTTGTGCAGGCTCTGGGTCTCCCCGTGCAGCCTGGAACCTCCCAGGCCCAATATGCCAGTTAAYGAAAACAGAGCGATTGTCAGAAAACAAAACAGCATTTCGTAACTTTGCTTTGGAGAGATTATGCTGACATAATAACAGAATTTTAAATTTTTAATCAAATCCAAGATCATAACATAAGACAGATGCTCTCATGCTGATTCCTTCTCACTCTCTGATCCTTGTCCAAATCTTGTTTTGTTTTCTCTGACTTTTATGCCTCCATTGACGTATGATATCAGTCTATTTGTAATTGCACAGGAAAGGCAAGCTATAAATTTTAAGTCCCTAAGCTCTACATTAAAAAGGCACATCTGTTCAAACAGACTAGTTTATTTTAGCTATGGCTTTATGTTAAAGACCTACATGAGAGGTTTTCCTTGAAGGGTATGTTTAGGATTATCTTCATTAACAACAACAAAAAAGTCAAAACAACATGCACTACAGATTTCTGAGTTCACTAGACTTTCAGAGTTTTTTTTTAAACCAGTTTTGCGTGACAGCTGTTTGAACTACATCTTTCTGCCATAAATCTGTTTCAAATTCCAACAGGGCTATTCAAGGTGAAGTTATTGAACTTTCTTAGAACTTTAGAAATACTTTAATTTATTGAGTACTGCTAAGAATACTAAGTACCTCAACTACCTAAAAGGGTGGGCTCTATCACCTTTATTTCAATGCAATACAGTGGTATTCTCAAAGCAAGCAGACACTGCATATGAACAGTTTTAATTTTTACATTTGCGCTTCCGAATGAGTCCTTATGCACTGATAAACACTTTATTTGATGGATACCTAATGCAACACACAAGCAATTAGTACCACAAAAAAAAAAATTATAAAGCCTTTTAAAAGCATAATCCTAAGGTCCTTTTATACCCTACTGCTTCAGAAAAAAATTTCATGATGTGTCTTTGGAAGGTGAATTTAACAAATGTGTTTTAATTCTCTTCTATACTGAAACAGTAGAAATCAACAAATTCTATTGACATAAATCTCAGTTTCTAGCCATGAAATGACATTCAGATATATGAAGATGGCTACACGATGGATTCAGATAAATGGAGACAGGCACACACACGCACTCCATGCTGCAGACTAACTTGACAATTTTAACCTACTTGCCATTCCTTTCCCTTTCTGTCTTCAGACCTCCTTAGTAAGTTGAAAGACTCCTTTTTTACAGTAAATAGCTTACATAATCATCGTAAAGTTAAGTAACTATGATGGTAATAAAGGAGAAATGGCACAGAAAACACTAGTTGAATATGAAAAACCCTTTGTTGCAGGGTTAAAATTGAACCAACTCTACTATAGTGAGTACTATGAATGAATAAATTCGGCCTCATCTCACAAACAGTCACAAAATCACAGAAGAGTTAAGGTTTGAAGGGACCTTTAAAGATCATCTAGCTCAACTGCCCTGCTCAAGCAGGGTCACCTAGAGCAGGTAACCAGGACTGTGTCCAGTTAGGTTTTAGGATGGAGATACCACAACCTCTCTGGGCAACCTGTGCTCAGTCACCCTCACAGTAAAACATTTTTTCCTTAGATACAGACAGAATTTTCAATGTTTCAGTTCATGGCCATTGCCTCTCATCCCATCACGGGGCACCTTTGAAAAGAGTCTAGCTCTATCTCCTTTACACCCTTCCTTCAAATTTACAAATTGCTCCTCCTGGAGCAATCTCTTCTCTAGGCTAGGCAATCCCAGCTCTACAGATACATAGCACTACAAATAATAAATAGCTCTAAAAATACAAAGGGATGTGACATGTATGTTATATGCCACAAAACAGTACATTAAATAGTAAAAGATTATTCTGCTTAGCTGAACACAAACATGTAAATGCAATCTAAAGATAATAGTCACATAGTGGTACACTAGACAAGACTCAAATTTCCTGACGCTTGAATAAATTGCAGAGAGACAAGAGGCACTCAAAAAGCTGCTTGTGGTTTCTTCTAGAAATGTTTTTGACCTGTTCATTCAGCCTCTGAAAGGAGAAAGTGGAAAGATTCTTTCCACCAAATTGCACAAAGATCCCTGGAAGGTCTAAAGAATCCTCTGCAATTAATAGCATTATTTTTTGGAAAGCAAGTTGACTTTAAACCTAAAAATACCTATGTTCTTAGAGCTTGTGAACTGTTCTGGTTAATTATTAATGCAAGGGAAAACAATCAATACTGGCAAAGTGAGCAGACATGTGCTGAGCAGAAACTTCTAACATTATTAGGAAATATAAGCACTCTCTCTTAAGATTAGAGCACTTTCTTCTTCCTTAAGTGTTGCAGTTTAATAAGAACTAATAAAGAAATAACAAAATATCTTAAATTTCATCCTCAACATTTCAGAAACCAGCTAACCAAAGAATCACCAGTTTGGAAAAGCAAGCTCTGCCCAACCTCTTTGCTTGGTCTGGGTAGTGCTGGCAGCAAAACTAGATTTATCTTTATTGAGAAATGTAAAAATAATAATGCTCAGAAAAGCTGGGAATTCTGGCCTAATGAACTTAATGAAGTGCAAATATAAATGCAATTGACCTGTGTTACAAAGGATCATAAACTGTTCGAAGGTGATGGCTGGAGTATCCTACCATAGTTAATGTGATACTTGTGCCAAAGTCAAGGCAAAAATCTTTGCAGCAAATGAGAGAATAAACATGGTTGTTGGCAATAAAAATGGTTCTTGATAAAAGTATATTAGAACTGTTAATGTGGGAGCAAAGAAGTTACAGGGTCTGGAAAGCTTCTCTATGGAAGCATCCCAGGGACAGAGAAATTATGACAGATCCTCCTCCTGTGATCTCACTTTGAAGCAAAATAAGAAAGGTCTTTGTTTCAGGATGTGGTATGACCTACCAACCTAATAACCAACCTGGTGAAAAGGATGGTCCTGCTTCCCTCCTTTTAGCATCCTGCGAGCAGCCTCTTGGGTGTGTTTATGGCCTTCCTTCCTTTGGCCAAGACTGGTGTTCATTTTACCCCTTGAGGAGCTGGTTCAGGGAGCCAGAGTAACTGAAAACTAGGGTTAATTTTCTATTGCTTACGTCTGCAAATCAACTCATCAAAATATCAAACACTAAAGCTGGCACAAAGTGCAGCAGTGAGAATATAGTGCCGGAGAAGAGACGAAATGACCTCTGCAGAGACAGCTATGTGTTAATCCAGCTTAGTTGTAACACCAACCTACATGTACAAGGAAATACAGTTTTGACAAAATTTTCAGTGTCTGAGAACAAAAGCAGAAGTAAACAAAAAAGACTGAGAAAACAGGTGAACAGTTTATAAGCTGAAGTATCAATGAAAAGAGGAGACAGATATATGGAGACTAGAAATGCTACTGTAAAGACCACACAAAAAGAGAGATAAGAAACCTCAAGAGAGAGGAAACCTCCAGTATCGATTATTTTAGTAGCTTTTCCTAAGTCATCAATAACTTAGGATTTGGATAACAACTTCTGTGTACAACCAGCACCTCCATACCCACATCTAAGTGTGAGGTTCTACTGAGGCAATCTACAGTCTATTGGTAGTGAAAAAGAACAGTCACAAGCTGACCTTCCTTCATCCTGCTTCCTCTTTTCCTTATCTAAGCTGTGGATCAGTGAGGTCAATTAAATAAACTGGCAGAGATTTAAACAAACCAAACAAAAAAGGACTTGGGCTTACCAAGGGCTGTACCCTTGCTGGCACAAAGGAGAGAACCACACAAGAGGGAATGAAGGGGAGGAGGTTAGGAAACTGTTCCTTTGGAAGCTGTATGCTGTCAGCATGACTAAGCAGTCCCAATAAAACTCACCTTATAATATATACCAACTGGATGACAGAAGAGCATTCAAGTTATACCATACTTTAGGTATTCCTCTTACTTTTTTTACCTCCTCCTGAAACATTTACACGTGCAAGCTTGCTTAAGAAACATTAACTGCTGGATATCTCAAACAAAAACAGAAATGAGAACAGTTCTTATTTTAACAAGTAATGGCATGTTTGGGCTTTATAGATGCAGAGTGTTTCTTTAAAAGTCCCCACTAAAATATGTTCCATGCTGCTCAGGACCGAAGAGCCAAATCTCTACTCTTCCACAGCACAGCATGTAGACCCTTTAAATCCTTAAATGTTTCTCTTCCCTTTTTGAATCACCGCACATGAGGAAATCATGTGCAAAATGACCCTAAAGATTTCTTTCCTCTTTTAAAACATTCAATAAATCTTTATAACCTGGAAGAACAAAAAAAATGTTTTTACATGGAACATTTGTAGGCCAGCTTGGTCCTTCAGCTCATAGCCTTTCTCCTCTACATGCATTGTGACCTTAGCAGCATTTATTATTATTTATGAACTGCTTCTTTTTTTCTCTGCTTGACTGAATTGCTASCTGCCAACGTACATTTTCTAAAGCTTAATGTGAAGGCAGGTCTCAGTAAGACAAAAGGTCCACAGGTATAAAAACATGTAGGTCATATCACTAGCAGATTCTAATGCAAATAACTTAAAATCTACTTTCTTATTCTCCCACCTTGTTCAAATAAAGCACTGTACAGCAAAGACATTCAGTGAATGTTTCGTATGCTCTATTCAACATGTGAAAACATGCATCCTAGGATTTTGAGGAGTCAACAGCCTGCTTTTCAAATTATGCAACAGTCAAAATCACATTATAACTCAAATAATTGGGCAGCATTAACCAAAATTACTTCAGAGAGGCTACAAGGCCACTGTTCTGGACACACACTGGGCAATTATGTAGAGATYGCTGGCATCTGCACATATTTACAATAATGACAATTACAGCTTTTTGCAAGACTATGACATCATGGAGATGAAAATTGTTTATTTATTCATATTAACAAAATTGATGCGACTTGCCCTCCACTGGCAACAGTAATCTAAAAACATAGATCAGTATGTATAACTTAGCATACATCACATCCACCTGTGTGATAGTCATTCCCCTGGCTATGCCTTTGGTGTTACTTTTTGGAATGAAATCAGAGTAGAAATTTATAAAGAAAATTAGTCAATAATAAAATAACAAAGGAGCAATYGAGAATTGCATCTGTATGCATGCTTATGCTACTTCAGAACATCTGTTAGAGACGACACACAATGGGTCATTTAAAGCACCAAGCTCGAGCACTTTTGTACTCTTATTCCAAACTGAAACACTCCAAGAAAACAAAACAGAACGGAACGAGTCTTTTAGCCTCAGGTTTACATTCAGGAAATACACGTGCACCAAAAGTTTATTCCAGATTACATCCTGGGCACGAAAACTCATCTCTACATTGTGATGCAAACTGAAACAGCAATGTAATATTGCGAAAAATAGGCCTCTATTAATGAGATAAATTAGTAACCAGGAGGTGTCATTCAGAAAAGCAAGCGCAATGGATACTCTACAGACATTTTACTCTCCAGATCATTTAAATACTCTCCCAGAAAGCTAAATTGTTTACGTGGGTATTTTAAGAAAACCAGCTGTGAAGTCAACTTCTTCCACACTAATCAGTTTCAGTAGTGGCAGACTAACCTTATGCACAAAAGGGAAATAAACATGTTTAATTTTGTCAATAAAAATAACAAYTGATTTATTAGGAAAACATCCAGCCATTGCCCTAGAATATTTCATGGTAATTAAACTATATCGTCAGATAGCTCACTTCACTGCTATCTCCAATAACAAATGTTGACTAATTAACAATAAATCCTTTTGGCTGCAAGCACGTTAACGGTGACATTTTCAAAGACACCAGTGGCAATTAAGAAGGGATGTTACGTGCTAGGTAATGAGAGTACCCAGCAAAGGACCTTACTGCTTCACTGCTTGTTCGTATTTTCTCTTAGTAATTTCTGGGTTTTTTTTAAGCTTTTACTCTGACTTCTGACTTTTACGACTTCATTTACATACTCGGGTAYTACGATCGTCTCTGCTCTTTCTTCCACAGGCAGGCCAGCACATAAGCTGTGCCCCTGCTCTGAAAAAACCTGCAACACCCTATCTTTTTTAAACAGGCTTCCTGCTGTATTTCCTAATGCTTACACTAGCAACTCTGAGATATATGTCATTCTGCCTCTATTTCTAAAGTATAGGTAGTATATAGATGGCACAACCATAAACAAGTAATCTATCACTTCTCTATGTGCTGGCATGTACTTCTGTTGGTGGTGTCCTAAGCCAAAGCTGACTCCCACGTGTGAGAGCTGAAAAGAAAAAGCAGACATTGCAGCTGGCCTTACAGACTCAACTGCTCAGCTAAAGAGGCACCTCTTAAAAGAGCTGGAGCTAAGCTTCAAGAGGTTCAAAATCAGGCCTAAAATGAAGTTAAAAATGTACTTGCTTCCTATTAGCAACTCATAATTTTAGCTAAAACCAGAAAATGTAAGGAGAGAAATAGTCAAAGGTCATGAAAAGGAACGGAAGGCAAAAAGGGAGGTAACAGAGTAACGAAGAAGGAGTGCTGCAGAACGGAATTAAAACCAAACTGAACCAAGTCAAGACATCAAGGAAAATGTACACTGGTTATACAGCACCAGAAAGCTTTGGGAAATTTACTCGGGCACAGTGCTGTTTGTTAAAAAAAAAAAAAAAAAAAAAAAAAAAGAAAAAAAAAGTTATAATGCCATCTCTCAGTCTGCATTTTGCAGGCCACAAATGGGGCATCTGGAATGACAGCTCCTGGGAAAGACTTCTTACCCCTTGTTTTCCAACAGTGACATGTTGTGTGTGTTTTAATTATTAATTCTCCATTCTGAGAAAATAAATTTACAACAGTGGTGCCTAATCCAGGAAACTACTTTTTTAAACAATCATGTTTTTATCTGAATTCTGCTTCTTGCTATACTGCTGGTGAAATGACACATCACATTTTCAAAACAATAAATCAACCTAATTGGGTCCAGGCCAGAAACAAATGACTGTCTGTGACTGCCTGGGAGAAGCTCTTTATGGAAGCAATGAKGTCAAATGTCTTTTGATATAACATATATTTAAGGAGGTCAATAATATATAGTGCTCTTTCATTATCTTTCCAATACCGGACTAAAAATGATAGTGACGTCTTTGCCACTGATGCATATACTTGTATTTTCATACTTTTTTTTTTTTGATTAGTTGTAACTAYGTTACAACATCACGTAAACAAGTTTGATTTAATTTCTTCTCCATCTTCAGGGAACTATGTCTTGTTATTTTTCCCAAGATGCTCTTTCTTATGGCTAGCCGCTGCCTAAGATAGATACAAGCTAATGAAAATAGGAAACAACATTTCAATTCTATCAACTTCCCAAAAAGCAATCTAAGTAATTTTACAGCTGGATATAAAGAATACACAATGCTAACCATATATTACATGGTCAAAAAATTGTGAGAGAAAAAAAATYAAGGTCAAAAAGTATCCACAATATTACAGCTTTCTTGACTCAGCAACATCCTTATCTCTTCTGCTTGAAGACCAAAGATAAAAAAAACAACCTCAAACAACAACCTCTCTCTCACCAAATCTTGACACTCACTCCCATGTTTAGGATCTATAGGAAAATAACATATATCAGATTTACAAATGAGAAGAATTCTTATCTCTTACTGAAATCAAAAAAATACCATCAGAAAATGCCAGTACGACCCATGGTCCTTTAGCACTACGTGGCATCCTATTTCTTCCTCTGAAAAAGGTTACATTAGGCATAAAGATGGCTAGCTAGGATCCATCAAGGGCTATTAAGAAGAAAGGAATAACCTTCCAGGGTTCAGGAAGGCCTACGCTGCAAATTTTGGAGAGCGTGAGAATATTCTGCAGGAAGTATCATCACATGCTTCCCCTCTTCTTATATTCTTCCCTTGGGATCCACTCTGGCCATGGCTGGAAATAGGCTACTGAACTAATCGAAACTTTAGACTAACTTAGTATCCATTCTCATGTTCATCAGTGAGCTCTGAAATATCAAGCTGATTTCTTAGTAATCCTAATTAAACTTTAAAACATTTCAAAGTTATTCTGTGACATCCAACTTCAAAAATTTGAAGCTTTCAATCCTCTGTGAAAAAAATCTGTGTTGAAAGAAGCACAGTGGAATCTTACAGGAGATTTTTATCCATCAATCACATACAGATTTAAGATGCACGGATCTGAGAGATATAGAATGGACACATTCCCTTAGATGAACTGATGTGGTGGTATCTCCTCTTCTACCACACCAGATTTTTGCCTTAGTCTAAAATAGGCTACTTTGCTTGGCAGGCAAAGATGAGGCCTATCAATGTGAGGGAGTCTTCAGACTTTTGGTATATTGGACAAAGTTGATTTACTGCTTGCTAATAACTATTTACTGTTTCTGCTTAGTCATTCTGTGCAATATTTAAATTGTTTGGAAATAGCCAGCTGCATCTTGTTTAGCTTTTATTTTCTTGTAGAAAGCAAGACTAAAATTATTTATCAAAACAAAATAAAAAAAAAGAAATGAGACAGTCAGCGTTGAAATAAACGATCAAAAACGTCTTTTCCGGAGCAAGTMSCACCACTGGCTTTTTAATAGCATTGCATRCTGCAATCAAAACCTGTTGTCAAAAGCAGCAATAACTATCCCAAGCTGAGAATTTGATTGCTCTAGTTATTTCTTTTTTAATTTTATTTTAGCTCTCATGTTTATATGTACTATGTATACATTATTTTAATTTTTTTAAGCAAACATATGGCACACAGAAAGCCCTTAAGGGGCTAACTTCCAACTGCCAKTCCGAAAGGCAGTTAAAGAAAGCAAGTCAGGAATCCATCCAAGATCATTGCCTCAGGGAATACTTATTTGACCAAATCTTTGAAGGCATTACATAAATGCAAAGTGCATTTGTACAAAAATCCAGATTTTTCTGGATACTCTATGAAGGTATTGCAAAACTAAAGGCACTTGAAATATGCTACTACTCAGACTAGTTTGAAGTTTTTTTTTTAAGCCCTCCCAAGAACTACTACTTCATATATATATATATATATATATATATATATATATATATATATATATATATATATTTTACAAAATACACTAGGTAGCATTCCATATAAAATTAGTGAAGAAATAAAAATCAGAAGCAAGATTAAGAAGTAATAGATACATTTACTGGACAACTAGAAAGTTAGGATCAACTAAAAGGGAAAAGGTTTCATGAAAAGGTTTTTACATGTATTTACATTTTTAAAATGTGCAAAGTATGTCTTACAGAGAAAAAAGCATTAACAGAAAATCCTGAATGAAAGAACCTCTCTTTTGCACTGTGTTCRTTTACTCAGTAACGTGAATACCTTYAGGCAAAAAAAGCAAACAGGCTTTTCTGTGCAGTGAATRCTGGTTTGAAGACATATTCCATTTCTGTATCGCACAATTCCTGTAGTTAATTTATGATTATCCAGCAAATAACCATATTGGTAATGAGTTGCAATGTTAAGTTACTTAAAGGTTTGTGTGTCTGTGAAGTAAGAATATTTTTGCATTGGTTTAGTTACACCAAYGAGAAACTAGCAAGTTACAGTGATACAAGAAAATTCATAGCTAAGACAAATTTATATATAAACTAAACCTAAGTTAAGCAGAAGAATCATCATAGAGACAAGCCTGTCTCTTAAAAATGGAGGCAGATGAGTAAGATGTAGTCTGATCAAGTGTACACTCTCAGACTGCAGTTTTCCACAAGTGCATGAGCAATCCACTTCTTCTGACATCAAATTTTCACAGAAAATATTGTTAAGTTTCACATTTTGCATTCAAGACACATCAATATTTATATGAGAAATATCTGTATCTAATCAGGAAACAAAAGTACTGTGCACTGTATGAAAAAGTCAGTTTTTTGTAATTCCCGTTATAAAAATTGAGAATATTGCAGAAAATTCATTCCAATAAATGGATGCAAAAATTTTAAATATAATAACTTCAAATAATAATTGCATGAGATGAAATTACATGATCTCACAACTACTTTATGAACAGAAGACTAATTTTTTGATACAATTACCATTTATGTAAATCACTTGCTCAGCTGCCTTTCTGAAATATATTCATAATAATTTCATATCTGTTGCTCCAACACAAACAATCAGAAGACAGAGGGTTTTGAGTTTTTTCCCCCCAACACTAATCATTTGTTTCACAGAGTAGGTTTCCCAAACATAGCATGCAAAGGACATGCTCAGATTACAGAATAACCTGTAGAAAAATTCCTTCATTTCAACATTCATCCTGTTGAAACATTATTTTAAAATAAGCTTTAGTGTGTGTGTAATTGGGGTGGGGAGGAAGCTGGTCTTATTTATGCACACACTTTATAAAGACAACAGCTTTTAACTTTTATTTATGGCACAATTAGGTCAACAACTGTTTTCACATTGTCAGGTTCATCGAGCAATAGTACAACAGCATAAAGAATACTTTTCTGAAAACATGTCAACTGCAATTCATAAATATTCCTATTTGTGAAGTTCAATGACTTTTACAACACTTCTACAATGCTTTAACATCAGAAAAAACTAATTATTTATGAAAGGAACCACCTATAAATATCTATCCATTATATAGGGCTAAAAGGCTAAACACTTCATTCTCATCTAAGAGTATTCACTACATGAATATCATCTAAATACGAAGATATAATTCTTCCAATGACTGCACTGTATCTAAAAATATCACTGTCGAATGCTGCAATTACATTTCTCAGCTGGAAACATCTTTCTACATTATTTTCTTGAATGCATAAGATTCAGGCTCAACAGTGGGCTAATCAGCTGCACTAAACTCCAAATGTGATCTAATTAACTGGAAAACTACTTAGATTTGATTGGTGGGTTTTTTTGGTGTGTTTTTAAATTCAAGCATATCTTAATCACCTTGCCTGCCCTCCAAAGAAAAATGYCATGGAAAAAGACAAGATGTTCAGAGAAAAAATAAAAAGTATCATTACAAGTAGGTCCTGGCATTATCTACTCACTTTCAAAATAAAATGCTTGCCCAGTAATTTCTTAGGGATTCTGACTTTTCAATTTCTCGCTTTAAAACTGTTCATAGGTAGAAATTACCAACAGCGTATACTGAGGTCACAGACCAAAGTCTAAATATTTAAACTATGTCCTATAAAGTTAGGCTGGAAYTAAAACTGGAAAAGTAGCTGCTTGTTTTCAGTGTAGTTTGGTGAAGAAAACAGTTTGGAGACTCCTGTAAATCATGGCTTTCTTTGAGCTAGAAAGTTCAAGGCCCATACTAGGCAATCTTACTCAATTTGGGTCTGTTCCTTGTCTTACATAGCAGGTCAGGAAAGGTTTGTGTGTCAATAAATATTTTTCTTTCCTAGGATAGGAATGACTATCTATGAGGCCAAATCTCCCCAAATCTGCCTTCTCTAAAAGTCTTAACATTTACTAGAGCTTATAGGAAAGATGAACACATTAAGCGACCTCCCAGGTAATCTTGTCATCAGCTCAGATTKGTTCTTTTCTCTCTGGATACTGAATGTATTCTTAAGACTATATTAATTACTAAATTGAACATATGGCACATCTTTCTATACTTACCTACGCAGTTATCACAAAGGCTGCAATGTGAGGCACGAGGTGGGCGGAAAATCTTGCAAGTAAAACAGTATTTTAATTTCACTGTCTGTCCATTGATGATCACTTCTTTTGTTCTGGGAGGGGGGCGATATCCTCCTGAACTGGACCCATTTGCAATATCTAAACATGGAAATACAACACATTAATTTTCTTACATGAGCTATGGTGTATATATACACATATAACTGTCCTCACTGTCAACCTAGAGCAAGTTTTAAATTTATGTTAACTGCATATTAGTGGGCTTAAAATAAACTACAGTTTTTTCCCCTTCTCATTCTCCTAAGGTAAGTACTTTTACAGATAGTAAACAGACAGTTCATTTCAAACAGCACCCATAGCCAATCAGTCTGAATTAAAAAACAAATCCCAAGCACAAATTTCTAGTAGTAAGAGCTACTGGGATCACAAAAGTCTTTCTCACATTCCCTAGCATGCATACTGAGAAYGTATTAAAGACAACTACAACTGCTAGTACAGGATGGTAAGAAGTCTGGTTTTGCAACAGACCTCATTCAGGTCTTGAAAGATAAATTTGCTTTCAGGAAGACATTCAGCAGTAAACATGAATCTGGACTGACCACCAACTCATTTWAAATAAGAAGGGAAAACAGTTCAAATAACAATTTCAGAAAGCCCCTTCTGCACAAGTTCTCTTGTGACTTTTTTTTTTTAAAAAAAAAAAAATCCAACAACATCAAAAAAGTCAAAAAGTCTTTCTCTTGAGAAGCATTGCAGCAATTCAACAAAGATTTTTTGCTAACTTTTAAACAGGAAATCATTCTAAACAAAAAAAGCTAACTTTTTAACTTAAAAAAGCAAATGCAATTGAGGGTGTCGGTTCAATTTAATGTAGAATTACACATTTACTTAGGCAGCAGTATCACTTTGTCACCAGACCACTGGGCATATGGTATAAATAAGATCTGTCATCACTTGCAGATCTCAAATGCTGTGATACAAAGGAGCACATTCAGAATAGCATTTAACAGATCTTGCTTTTTCAAAGTTTAAAAGAGCAACTCCTGGTTTGTTTGTTTTATACAAATATATATATATAAAATGTCTTGAAATTTGTTGCATAAAAAGTTTGACTACCTTATTTGGTAAAAGTGGTTTTTTTGGGGTGGTGGTGGGGGGAGTATTTAAAGACACCAGCATTCATTATTACAGAAACTAAAAGACTGACTAGACCAATTCAAACTCAGCTTCCAAGTTGAGCTATATTCTGAAAGTTGAATACACGAAAGTGGTACCTTTTTCTCAGTTTATCTGCTCTTGGGCAATCAGAATCAAATCAGACTACAGAAAAGCAACAGAAAATACATTTTTATTCCACTCAGACAGGCAGAACAGCAATAACTATGGAAAAAGGAAATCAATTATTTTTCACTTTATAAATGAAGCTACATTTCAAAGTCAGGCTCACCTGCACGGTTGTGTTTTCTTTAAGTTATCCCCTGCCCTTTCATGAAGGACAAGCATAGCTGGCTGACAGGGTGGTGAGGTCCATGACTTGTAACTGAGCTCATATTGCTACAAACATCACCCGCAGCTGCCATTTCTGCCATATCTGCAGATACATCTACAGCCTAAACCCCACACGTGTTTCAAGGGAGCAATTACTCTCCTGCCTAGCAAGCTATTCAAATTAGTGACAGTCAAGCTGCACGAGCTAAGGTGTAATAATACAGCATGTTAAACTTGACAGCAAATCTACCTCAAGAAGTTCCCATCTGCAACCCATTCACCTGCRTCATCAATATGCATCAAGAGAAGTATTTGTGGGAAGACACTGTACCACCAGACCATGGAAACAACTGGCCTTCAGAAAACTCCCTCTCGGAGAAGAAGGTAGGAGGAGGGGAGCAACAGCAGAGAACGAGGGAAGCAAGACACAGAGCTCCAAAGTGCCCCTGATGGGAACGAAGTAGCGAATGAAGCAGTGAACGCTGAAGAAAGAACAGCTCAGAAGCTGGCTCTTACACCCTGATGAGGTGCAGGCACTTGGTTGTGTTGGATCTGGAACAACCCCTACTCCGTTCCCTGGGATGCTGGGCCAGACCCCGCGACCTGCATGTGGAAGCCCTGAGTGCTGTGTGATTCCCATAATCATCGAGAATACTGATTTTGATGCCAAGGTCAGCACAACCTGGCATAGCATTCCTGATTAAAGCAGTACTGCATTATAAACTGCTGGTGTATTTTCTTATGAGAAATGTGCATCTTAGTTTATCTTATTATTTAAATGCTTGTGATTTTAAAGCATTCTAGCATAYACAAGAATCCTAAAAGGCAAGAATGAACAATTCAATTTCTTCAGGTGATATGGAAATGATCTTTGGATTGCRTAACAGGGTTTAAACTCAGACCGATGGGTCATAAGGACAATAACTTCATTTTTGTAATCTTACTCAGAACTAGGCTGAAAAGATGTTCTTTGAAGGGTACAGCACAACTGTGTTTACAGTATTTCAAGCTTTACAGAAACACGGATAATTCCTAGATCCAAAAAACGAGGAAGAATTTCTAATAACCTTAGGATTGTGTTAGAAAACTTCCCTAATTTCAAGGAACACCTTTTTTCTTCAGTACAATTATCATAGACTGCAGTGAAAAACTAATAAAAAACCTGTAGCAGTAAGAGTATAGTACTGATGTACTCAGGATGATACAATATCTACAGGGGAGGAAAATAAAAACTTCTGTAAAGAAGAAGAATAAAAGACCCTCTATTGYTGATTTCAGCTGCTATCACTGAAAAAGGTAAATACAATTTAATATACTGTACTTTAGCACAGCAGCAGCCACGGCCTTGTAATGTTCTTTAATCTTTAGTACGAATCCATAGATCTCAATAAAAAAAAAGCCCTCTCTGACTATAAAGGTCAAGATAGACTATTAAATTTAATTAAAATGTTAAGCCATTAGCCCTAATGAGCTTTTCATCCAATAAAGCATCTAAGAATGTGCATGACTACTAGATCATTAATAAATGTATGATTTCCATCTGATATTCACACTCAAATGGAGGAACACAATTGTCAAACATTACTGAAGCCTTAACTTGATATAGTCATTACTTTCTATACTGCTAGATATATAGATGCACTGAACTTCCTAAAACAACACTGTAACATTTAAGATTTTCTTCTTTTAGAGGACCTTATTGCAAACCTTACTGAATATGAGCATAATCTTGGAAAGAAAATTACTTAAATCATTTTAAGTGAATTGTTTAGAAGAAAAACACTTTAACTTAATGAAACATTTATTCTTAAAAAAAAAAAAAGGAAAAAAAAAGAACACTGACTGAAAAACAGTATTTCCCGWCTTTTTTCATTAAGTACTGCACTGTACCTATTTTATTTTAAAATGTGCTCTGGTAGGATCTCAAGGGCAACTTCCCTCATCTCTGCTGCGAAAGGGAGACTGCTGGCTGGTCCATCGTACTTGCAATGCTGGTTTTCTAAGAGGATTTCCTTCCAAACCAGCGCAGTGAAGTTCAAGTTCACAGGGACAGCCAATCCTAGCTCTCTAATCCAGGAAAACTAATCTCAAAATCCAAGGGTGAAAGCTGATACAAACGAAATAATGAGAACAGTCTTGCTGACCATTTTCAGTCAGGATTTTACCCACAGTCCTAAATGCATAATCAAGCCCTAAAGTCCCAGCCCTCCTGCTCAGTAACAAAATTTTTCAGGAAAGGAGCAATACAGCAAGGTTAAATGTGCTTGGATTTAATCAGATTTATCTAACCTAAATGTGCTAAACATCTCTTGTCCCAGTCTCACAGAGATCTTCAAGCTGTAATTAAGCCTTCAATTGGACTGCTCATACTTGTGTTTAAACACAGTCAAATCTTTTAACATATACAGTCCCTTTACAGCATGATAAGATTAACTGTTAGAGCATCATCTTCCACAAATAAATCTCTAAATGACCAGCTGCTTTTCACATTTTTCTTTTCCATTGCAGTTAACAGTTCTTGATGTTGCAATTCAAGATACTTTGCAAAAAAAAAAAAAAAAAA
>NW_028185417.1:1955587-2029766 GCF_003343005.1 Rhea americana | reverse complement strand
TAAAATTCTCCCAGTAACGCAATTGCCTTCCGCCCTCTCTGTTAATTTGTTCTGACATATTTTGTATCACTTCTCTAGCAGCATTGAATATTCATGCACCAGATAGGGCTCCAGAATTTTTATTACCCTATTACAATAAACCATATAATCTACATCCTTGTAGAACTGGGGTACCTGAATTGTTGCTGGAAAGTTGCCTCAAATATTTAATGGCGATACGGAACAGTCTGGGACCCCTCAAATATAAACATACTCTGCTCTTTCAAACTATTACATTGATAACTAATTGGAGGTGCTGTTTAGGTAAGACAGAGGCTCAGATTTTGTATATCCATCATGAAGATTCACCGTTCAAACATCTCCTTTACCATTAGTTTGCCTAACATTCTAGGACAAACAGGCTCTAGAAGATCTCTCCATGTTACCTCTACAACAACTTATCAAGGACCATATTATGCAAGGTTTATCATCACCTTTACAGGGTAATTATCTCAAGTTACCAAATAGTAACATTACAAAACAGTAACTTGAAGTAGTTCTGATGTTTTCTGCTGAGGAAAAGAGATAATGCAATGAAAAATCTGTATGTCTGATATATAACATCTGAAGAACAAAAAATTGCAAAAATTTAAACCTACTCTGTGTTTAATTGTTTAAATCTAAGCTACATGCTTAATAACTGAGCTACAAGAAGAAAGAGTCTTTTTTTTTTTCTTTCTTTTTTTTCTTTTTTTCTTTTTTAACAGCAAAGAAATCAACCGATCAAATGACACACWCTGTTTCCAGACAGTAATCTCAGGGACAAACAACCCAAATCCTGGGAACCCTGTGGACCTGGCTTAAACTAATGCAAACTGCATTCTTCACATAATTCTTAATCTGCTATCTAACAAGAGATACTACCAAGGATTACTCTTGACTTTTGATAAAGGACTTCTGCCTTGATTTTGGAAAACTAGCTTATTATTTTCTGAAGAGTATAATTGCATCATCTTCTTGAAGTCCAAGATTTTTCGTATCTCGCCCCAGATATAAATGTTATCTTTAGTGATTTGCTGAGGGGAAAAAAGAAATATACACTACAAGCGCTTTTTCAAAGACCTATCTGGTGCACAACATAATTTTACTAAATTCATTTTAAGAAGGTTGTTTGCAACAGTCAGTATCAGGTATGACTGCTACCTTATCAAGTTGGTATCCCATCTTTGAGAAGAAAGCAAAACAAACCCCAGTTGTACCCACAAGCAGTATTTGTTCAGACTGTTGTGCAATGCTATGAAATGCTATGCTGTGATGGCCACACAGATTTCATTTTATATGCCTCTGGAGAAATCAGATTATGCATTTCAAAATAGATGAAAGATGGGAGAGGAAATGTAGAGAAGTCTCAAATGTAGTCTTCAGCATCAATGAAAATTAACCAAGACAAAAACAACTGCCAGATATGGTTTGTTAGTGTAGCTAATATTTTGAGTTTCAGCCTTTTGGAAACGGTAAAGGAAGCAGAAACTGCAAATTGGCCTGAAGAGTCTTGGTCATTCAGAATAAATAGTGAGAATGCATATAAGTTAAGACAATTACCTCAAATAAAAATCCAAAGAATGTCCTTGCTATAGATGGACTTTTAAAGCTGGATGGATAAATTACTGTGGTCACCTTTTTATTTATCTGCAACACTTGCCTAATGAAGCAAGATAAATATTGTAGATGAACTGCTGTCTTGTCTATGTCGATTGAACAAATGCAAATGTAGAGGCTTTTATTCCTGTAAAACCCATTCTGCTTGTTTTGGTTATCCTTTCTAACCTCCATATTAAAAAGAAAATATTATCCTATAAACATTTTTCCTGTTTTTAAAGACCACTGCAAATTAAACTGACTACAAGAGATAAATCATAACTGCACAGAGATTAGAAAACTCTGAATCATAAACAGTAGAGAAATTCAACAATAATGTACACAGGAATAAACAAATCTAGTCATATCATACAAATGATGGCCTCCAAGCTAGTTGTRAAGACTTCCAAAAGATATCTTGGAATTATTGTATCCGCTACAATAAAAAAGCAGCTCAGTACTCAAGTGTGGTCAAATAGCTGGCAGATAAAGGTAGACTGATTACGCTAGTGCTATGCTACATTATGCTAATCCATAATCCACCTTCATATTGAAGATTGATATAAAATCCTGATCTCTGCATCTCAAAAACGATATAGAAGAACCGAAACAGAGAAAAATCAAGAAAGATCATCAAAAGTATGGAACAGCTTCTATTCCAGAGAAGCTTAAACAGATCAGGACATTCTCAGCCTTAAGAAGAGACGACTGATGAAAGAAAGATGCAACAGCGTTACCACAACCTCCAAATGTTACCAAAGCGGTGGGGAGAGAAGGCAGGGGAACAACTGTTCAGTACTAGTGAAAGAATTTTTAAAATCAGATACTGATTTTAGAAAAACAGCAGAAGTAGTACTTCCTATCGTCACAAACTCAAAATCAAAGGCAGTGTCCAAAGTTTTGGCAGCTTCAAAGAAAATGGTTACAGAAATTTTTGAAAGAAATTAGGAAAACTGTTCAAACACTAATGATAACAGCCTCTAACTTCAGATGTCCCTAAACTATGGGTTATGCAAAGCAAGGAGGGCATAGCAGTTATTATATTCTCTCTCAACATATCCACTGCTGCTCATAATCACAGAGAGATACTGAACTAGATGCACTACTGATTTGACTAGATATGGCTGCTCTTCATTTTCCTGCTCCCTTAGGAACAACTGTCCCTCTCGATATAGTATTTCATGTGATTATACCACCCATGCTCATATACACTGTGGAAAGAATGCAACTTCTATGGGGCTGCCCTGAGAAAAATGACTTTTTGATTTTCATGAAGATTCTAATCTTCATGTAAAAATACTACATCAACAAGTTTAATTTCCCATTTGAAAAAAATAGGAGCTGCTGCATTTGACTGAGATTGTGGCACTTTCAGCAAATAATCCTACATTATCTTCAGTGATTTTGCATTAAAACAACCCTCCTGCATCTAGTCACTTTTTGTTCTATTACGCTGTGTGAAAAAGTTCTAGCGTACTTAGACCTATGCTCCTTCTCTCTCTTAGACTAAATGCATACATTTCTGAAACATTCCCTTATAGGYCATGTTTTCTAAGCTTCTCTTTCTTGCTACCTTCTTCCTGAGTTCTCATGTATGGTGTCGAAAACTGAACACTGAGCTAAGTCCTCCTCATGTGTACGAGGCAGCACAGAACGTTACCTCTCCTGTTCAATGTATGATTCTTCTTCTAATGCATCCCAGAAGGAATTTCCCCTTTTTGTGACACTATTGCAATGTTGACTCAGTCTACCTGTGGATAATACTCAAGCCCTCTTTCACTGTACCATTCACTAGGTAGTCAGCCTCAGTTTTTGTTACTATCTGACTTCCATTCCTAACCACGCATTTTGCTAAAATCATTTAGAGAACAAAACCAGAGTGCTTGCAAACTCTCCCAGCTCGGTGTGAACTGCAAGAGAAGTATATTCCCTTTCTTGAGCCCACGATCAGTCTCTGCACTTACTGCTTGCCATTGTATRTCTTTTTAGAAAGCTGCTCATTGGCTTTGTGATAATTTCATCTTATTTCCAAAATTWATATTAAAAGAATCCTGTGCAGGACAGTATCAAGAGTTCTATTACAGTCAGAATTTGGCACATCTGCTTCTTTTTGACGAAAGCAGTTACTCTGTCAATGAAGGAAATTAGATTGGTCAGATCTGATTTRCGCTTGAAATACAATGTTGTTTGTTTTGAGTCTTAAATGGCTATAACTCTTCCCCATGCTAATTCCTGTAATTTGATCATGTAGTAGTTTGCTCCACATCTTTCCAGAAATAGCATTGGATGTTTTATTTTAACTACTTCTTTCTCTCTTCTGACCTGTATTCCTATCAGCTGCCAAGAATTATACAAGTACTTTTGAGGTCAAAGTAGAGACAGTGTTGAATGCAATTACATAAGATGCCAACACTTTCTCAATTTCTTCCTGTCTTCTTACAGAACCTCTTCTGCTGCCTTCTAATGTTCCTTACTACAGGTAACTGATTTTTTCCCCTTYGCCTTTCTGACATTGCCCCGTAGGCTTGTGATATTTCTTTATATTCACCCGTCCCTATTTTTCATACCTTTTGGATTGTGATCTTTGTAAAAAACTATTGATACAGCCAGAATGGCCTCTTACTGTACTTCCCAGCCTTCCTCTGCATTGGGATAGTCTGATGATATGCATTTAATATTATATTTTTCAATAATTGAGAGTTTTTTTACTCGTCTTGCACTTTGGGGACATCCCTATTTTCTACAAAACTGCCTTTTTTTTTTTTTTTTTTTTTTTTTTTTTTTTTTTTGCTACAGACAATACAGATGGCTCAGCTACCACCACCTCAACAAATCCTCAAGTAGCAACTGTTTTCCTCTTCCACCCTGGTGGAGGGAACAGCAGCATCTCAGCTCTGTCCTCCATCTTCACCTGGAAAAAAAGTGATTGCCCAAAAGGAAGCATTTTATGCTATCAGCAGGACCATCCTGTTTCAGAGAAAAGTTACTATAACGAACATGGAGTACTGGTAGACAGTGTTTCTTGAAAAGGTCTTGGTTTTAGACCCATTCTCCTTAATCAGTTCACTCTATTCTATGCGCTCTGAAGTATGAAAAACAAAGCTAAATGAAGCTTTGAAAGAACTTAAAAATAACATTTTTAACATTCAGAACTTCTGCCCTCCCTCCTTAACTGCTCCTTACTGCATCTGTAGTAATTTCTGTGAGATGGCTTCCCAAAGAGACAGGTAGGGCAGAGTTAAGTTTCAAGCATCTGAGACCAAYCTGAGTAGAATCAGAGCTACAGTGCTGTGAAACAATTTGTTAAATACACTGTTTTTAGGAGAATTATCTTGAGAACTTGTTCCTTAAAATTGTATTATCACCARCCTCGCATCACATTTCCAGAAGACACTTCAAGTTCAAAGGCCCAGTAAGTTCCAAGGCAACCCAAACCAGAAAAATAGTTTTGGAGCATGTAAGGAGTTTCCTTTGAACTGCACGAGACACTCCCTGTAGCACAGATGCCACCCCACTATGACACATCTTTTCAGGGCACATTAAAAAATGCATTTGAACAATACAAAGACACTTCTTTCCACTTCCTTTGTTGATTCAGAATCACACATTTTAGAGGCAGAAGAATTTGTTATAATTACCTAACTTGTTYCTCTCCATTAGACTTGCCATAAGCCCTCATATTTAGGAACTTGAAGCCCAGATCCCACCTCTGCTGGCAATATATCCCCCACTTCAGGATTCCACTGGCCTTTTTGGAGATTCCTGGTTTTGCTACTGTTGAACAAAAGATGGTGGGTTTGATCAGCTCAGCAGTTTACACCAGGGAAGCAAGTCGTGGAATACAGTTCTATTTTCAGTATGTCCTACACAAATTCTGAAATATTCGCACATGGAAACATTTTGATTCCTCTAATCAATAATCACAATTTTATATACATATGTATTATTTTTCATACAACCTTCATCTTTTTCCACATTCAATTTATACTTTTCATTTTGCATTCAGCCAAAATCCTGTRTCTCACAGTCTGTTCCTGTTACAAAAAATAGATTATTGTCAGACGTTCATTTGAAATGATCTATTTCTTTACAGATCAGTAATTCCTTCAGCAGGACCTTATGCCTGTATTTTGGATTAGAGCTGGTACCTATTCCAGGTATATGATGCCATGAAAGAGCTTAATGAAATTACACAGCAATGCTCAAATGCAAAGGTGCTCAATGCATACTTCGTTATAATTTTCTTTTCTTTTCTTTTTTAAAAGACCCTTCAAGTTTTTGTAACCTGAGTTACATGCCTCATTCTGAGGTTTTCAGATGCTTCACCAAATCMTTTCAACATTTCAGAAAGCAAGACGAATAGCAAACGTTTTTAATAGCTCTATCATACTTGAGACTTTGGAGAAAGGAGCTGAAATCTGGCACATGCTGCAGCAACTCTTTCCACGCACTTTTTGGCGGGAGGAGGAGGTGGTGGTGATGGGGTCACAGTTCACACATCCTCAGTAGCAGCTTAAAAGATATACTGTCAAATTTCAGAGTTTTCTTAATGCAGAGCAGAGACTAACTCCTTTTGCGAATAGATCATGAACACTGTATCATTCTAGAGAGATTAAGGACATTACATTCCAAAAACCTGGACTGATCATGGACTGCTGTGGCTGAGTACTTTGAGCTGGGAACCTGGCTGTCTCTCCTAGTACCTCAACAAGAAAGAGGAGCCACCTCCCAGGTTCAGAGATAGGAAAAGCTGCCAGCAAATTTCACTGCAGAAACATGAGGCAAGCAAGACAGGAGGAAGGGAGGAAGTACCAGAAAAAGAAGAAAGAGGGATAGACAGTAAAAGATGTAAAGGGAAACAAGACAGAAGTCATGGAGGTGGTGCTGAAAAGAAGCATCGGAAGGAAAGGGCAGAAATTAGGGTGTAYGCACGTAACATATGCAATATGAATAAGGGGCAGAAAAGAGCTATGGAATGGACTCTAAGTGCGAGGGAGCAGACGATTCTCCGGAAACAGGAGCTGAAACCCACTGGAAAAGCATATCCTCAGCCCACTATCACTCCAGTCATAGATCATACAACGAAGGAGTCACCTATCAGTTATTTCAACTGTTTCAGTGACTCAGAGAAGCTATGCTAAGAGTAAAAGCAGTATTAATACATGTTACCATTTCTAAAGTACACCCCAATGGACAATAGGATATGTGGATTTGGGATCATCTGCATAATCTTAATTTGAACCTCTCAAAAATTTCTTTTGTATATAATAATTCATTTCATGACACTGGCATTCCCGTTTTGTTTTCTAAAGTCTGTTACAACTTACTACCACTGCTTTCCAACATACACATCAAACCTAGCCTTGAAAAATTCTGCACGAACTCTTCAGTCTGACAAATACATGTATAAAACTACTAGAAGTACTGTGTTAGCTCAGACAGATGAACAAGTTATTGCAGATAAGGTACCACAGTTTTGTTCCACGGTAACAGTCTGTGCACGTGTTCTTTGCAAAGAGTAAAGGCAAAAATTATTCGAATTAGCACAGTTCTCTCCCACTGATGAGCTGATACGTGCTGATGGAAACCACGAGCAAGCCAGCAAAGGCCTGTAAGTCAAAGCCCTTTCAGAAATACAATAGACAGCTTTTCTGAGCAGTTAGGATTATATRTATGTGTATGCTGAACTTTCAGGTTCAAGCACATTAACAAAATATTAAAGGTTTAATGTACTACAGGGATGATATGCAGTTAGTGTGATTTATTGTAATTTTGCATTTGTATTAAGTTCACCAGAAGACTTCAATGAACAGGAGCCAGCATTTCAATAGTGAATTTCTAAAACTGTTAAAATTGTCAGGAATATAGAAATTAATTTAGGGATGGGTAGATGCCAGCCATCTAGGGGAAAGGAATGACAAGAAGCTCCTTCCTTCACTGCTCTCCAAAATAAGCAAACATTTATGATTATCTGTGAAACAAYTCTGGTTTGTTTGAGGAAATTCTATAAATAGAAATCAATGAAAGTATGTGAATATGTGAATAATGCCTAAAGGAAACAAAAGCTATCAATAGCTAGAGACACTACCATAAAGAATCAAAATTAAAATCAAAACTCTTAAAAATGGAAATCTCTAGGATTCTTCCAAGTGTGAATAATGTCAGCAGACATTATGCAGCAGCAACAACTAGGTATTTTATTTGTCTGCATGATTGGGAAGCTAGGKATTTTTCTGTACTGTATCCAGTATCTGAATAAAGTCATGGGTGTAATTACCATTTTCCTTCATTTGGAGCAGAGAGGAATAGCTCTTCCAACAAGCAAAAGATTTCTTTTTTAAACAACCCGCAGTTACTTGCTTCTGTGTCAATGCCCTGATAACAAGWAGTATATTGCTAAAATACTGTCTCTGCCTTATCTGTCTAGGATTTTTATTACTCAAAGAGAATTTTATTCCTACTTTTGGATTTTTTTTTGTATATAATCCACTGGATTATGAGAATAGCAGATCTAAGCCACTTTCTATGCCAATTAGCAAGCATTCAAAATATTTCATCCTTCAAATGGGGCCAAGCACTCACCCAATTAACATTTACAGGCTGTTTATATTTTTGCCGTTCTAGAGAATTAAATTGCACATTATGAAAACTCTAAAGTGACTATTACATCATGGCTGTTTCAAAGCCATGGGTACAATTAAATACTACATGTATGGATACAAGATGTGAAAAACTGAGAAATTCATTTGCTGTGGTTAAATTGAGGGAAAATCTCCTAGTAAAAGCCGGATTTAAAATACAATTTRCAGAACGATTGAACAATATATGCACCTGCTCATGCATTTCGCCAAGCAGCTGGATATAGTGATATCTGTCACAGTAAGATAACTAAATCCTAACAGCTAGTTATACTCCAGTGACTCACTTGCAATCTATTTTAGCTCATCACCAATATTATCATCTTTATATGTAACTACTAAAAAGGCGCCTTTCCATTAGGAAGCCTAGTTATTTTACATAAAAAGACCAGGCTGTAGAGGTTTTTGTTCAGAACAAATTTTCCCAACTGCAGCATTGTTACTATCGCTGGCATATAATCAGCCAGTAAATTTCAGCAGCACCTTCATTAATGAATTTTAATGTCATTTTTTTGCCTAAAGAGCTTAAGAAACTCAAAGATACAGACAGGGAAGTGGAGAAAGACCTACAGAGATGACAGGGAAATCAGGACAGTACCTAACTGGGTACCACTGTTCTTCGCAATTCATCTTTCTCTCCCCACAGTTCTCTTYTCAAACACTGGTAGAAATGCTTTGCATTGTTCGGGAAGATTTTGTTTCATTAATATTCAAACAGTCAAGAAACAATGATAGTGATTTTTTTTTTTTAGTTAAAATAGAGCTAAAGTAACTTCCCTCATCCAATATCTTTTACTTCATATAAAATAATGCTCAAGCTTTTTTCTTACAATGACCTCTCATTACAAAAGGAATAAATTATTCTCTCAATCATCAACGCTTGTCCAACATCAGAGAAAATCAAAGTCGTGGGGCAAATACTAACCTTAGCCAAGAAAATAATGATCATCTCTACTACTGGTAGTCCCTGGATTTAAAGAATTTTTCTTCACAAAATTCTATACTTTAAAGAATTTTTAGGTGCTCCACCCCCATCACATAATCATTCACTTTTATGAATCTGTCCATGATCTCTGATAAAGTGCAACTTCTCCTTGAAGCTTTATTTCAGACTAGTTTGAGTAATCAATGACATCTGAACATTCAAAGAAAAAACATGCTGTACCTTTTCAGAACACTATTACTACCTCAGTCAACCCACTATCAATTTCCAATTTTGCTATATACATACAGTATGCATGTATCTTGCAATTTGTTTTAAATTTGTTAATATAACAGATGAAAGACAGATGGTTGGTCAACAAGCTCAGACACAGATGTCTTTCCTTCTCCTAGCTCTGATTTAAAGCATGCATCAGCAGCACAGACTTCCATACAGTGCCCTCCTATGGTGCTCCAACCTTTACCTAAAGAGAACATCTGATCAGGTACAGCAGTGTCCTGTACTAATGAGCCAGAAAAGGACCAACTAACACAAAAGTGCTGGTTGTTTGCGTAGGTGTGTGTGTAAGATGGTGTATGTGTTGTTCAGTAGGAACAGATGACGACTAAAGTGGGTTTTGAATTATCACTTAACAACTGCTAAGCTTTCATTTTTGAATTACCTTTAAATGTCAGTTCGATTAAAAAAGGTTAAAATTTACCTGAGATAGTCAACATTTTTTTTCTGTTTTAAAAACATTTGTTTCTTATATAGAAATATCTTAAACAGTTCATATCAGGTATGACAAACACCTACTTTTATTCTTTGGAAATTGTTCAGGTTCTGTAACTTATCAGGACAATAAAAACCAGGGCAATTATCTGCAAATGCAGCCTACTTGTGCTTCACTATTCTGGGAATCTTGAGGTTAAACAGCTGGCAGAAGTCAGACTGTGGCAAAGGGTCACTTACAAAGTCTAGAGGTTTGACACAAGTCCATGTTCCTCAAACAAGCCTTAGGGAAGGTTCTTCTATTAGAAAGACAACATTCTTATGATTCCAAACATTTAATAATGATATTTACGTTCCAACTATAAGATTTTTTTTAAATCTCACTACTGCAAACTACTGCTGAAACAGATACAGAATGCCCACTGCTCCCCAAATACTGCAATAATATAACTGAAGCAAAATAATATTTAAAAAATACAGAGAACTAGTGAGTCGCATCAAATATAGCAATCTTTTCACTTACACAGGAAGCTCAATTTCAAAATGGTTCTTTCTGGAAAGCCCTATATTTTAAACAATTGCTTATGTACAAATTATAACATCATTTCGTGATAGAAAAAGACACTCATTTCTCAGCAACTCTCCAAGGAGCACCACTCACACCTGCCTGAATTCCATCYTCCTCTCACAAGTTCCTACACACTGAATAACTTTTTGGGGAAGAGGTGAGGGGAAGAGAAAAAAAGGAGGAGAGAAATCATAGTTTTTTCTGAGTTTTCCTAAATAGTTCTCAGATTTTTTTTCCCTTACTCTCCATCCTTTCCTTTCTAACTAGAAATATAATATCATTACCCATCCTAGCAACATACACACTTGCACGCAGCACATTACTCAGTATTGGATTTTGAAAAATGTTTTCAATGGCAGCACTAGCAAAGCTAAAAACTAAACTCCAAAATCAGGCCAAAAAATATTTCCTTAGTTTCCCCAGCAACATAAATTTGAACTTTGGCATTTGTTTTTCATATATCTGAATTCTGTGCATCTTAGGAATTCCTTCTATTACACAAAAAAGGATGGGAATTACTCTGTTTGAAGAGCATTCTGATTCCTCAGCATTAACACATTTCATGTCCATTTTTAATGTTTTTTGGATTGTGATGAGAATGCAGCTTCAAAATGTTCCTCCACTTATTACTTATTTATGACATTTAAGGACAGGTTGATTGAAGTTTATATTTTTAAATTACCCAGAATGCCATATCCAAAAGTGATCAAACATAAGAAACTCATACGAATCTAAATTCATCTATCTGGGGTTGAGATATCTGAGTCATCTAGGATCTATCAGTTTTCTTGCCCTTGCCCAAAGCAAAGTCATAATTGGCTAAACATAACCTCCTTTCTGCCGTGGCAATGAGAGCTCACTTGTGGCTCCGCATAATTGATCCAAACAATGAACAAAAGCAATATAACAAATAAGAACACTGAATTCTGAATGCTAGCAGAATGCACTGTTTTCATAATGCTGTACTAGCTCTATAAAAATTGACAAATCATACTTCCCAGAATTTGCACATCCATGGGAAAGAATTTTCCTCTCACAGAGTTCAACAAACAGAGCTGCTCCATGACCATATAGTTCCAAAAGCCTCAAACCTACACAGAGAGTATATGGAATAAGTAAAAATAGCTTTTGCATCTAGTACATTGCAGATGTACTGACTCTACTTCAGAACTCAAATTCAGTTGCTGAGGTACAGAAAATACAGATTATTACACAGATGGTTTTTCATCTTATGCTCTAATGTACCATAACAGCTGTGGTTAGGACCTTCCAAAACTGCTGAAAGAAAATTATCTCAGTGTAGTGACAACCAAAGAACTCATCTCTGCATTCTGAAATCCCACTTCTTAGAACATCCATGCTAAAGATAACAGGTCTTTAGAAAAAGGTAAAACCACTCTTTCTCTTCCAACTGCAACTATTCTGAAACTGAGTCCTGAAGATAAAATTCTTAATCACAGGAGATCTGAAGAACTACTAGAGCATTTAAGCTATTAAAAATGAACTTTATCAAAAAATGTGCTGTAGAAGACAGTTAGTCCAGAGAACTGAACAAAACCTAGTCTGAAGTTAATCCCTCAGATTCACACAGTGTAGATGTAGGGAACTGTACTAACAACTTTAGTCAATTCATTTGCTCTTACTGCATGAAATTAYTTGTTACAGTAGACAAGGTCTAAGATGCTACTATAGTACCAAAAGAAACATCAAAGACTCAACAGGTACTTCTGCTGTGCGGGGATATACTTGGTATCTATCTTTTTAGTTACAAGGGTGAGGGTTCCTCTGAAGTTACCTCTGAACATGTGATTTCCAATGACTGTCATATCAAAGTACATATATAGTAGACCATAGTAAGCTTTAGTAGCTTACTAAAAAATAAACAGAAATACAGTTTACTAAGCAGCTCTGCAAACTCACTCTGTGTTTTCTTACCCAGGTAGCGTGTGTGTTTTTTTTTTTTTTTTTTTAATCTATTTAGCACATTTGTAGCTATAGAAATTCCACAGTTTGAACTTAGTTAACAATTCTCCCAATGAGCAAGGCTGATGAAAATCTAATTCACTCTCCCCTAAGTGCTATGCCTTTCCACAACTAAGAAATGGTAACATTTTGTTACCATGASGGAAGCACAACAGACACAAGACTATCAATTTACAAGTCTGTATATTAACATAGAGACTTCTCTGAGCTTGTGGAAATACAAGTAACAATGTAATTAAATTCAACTAAACTCTGAGGGTACATTACTTTTAAAAGATGCACAATTTCAGAATCTTTGCAATATCAGCTTTCTTGCCAGAAACGCTTTAGAAAATACCCTCTTGTGCACTAGAGATTTCTACCATATTTTGCAGAAAAGTATCTGCAGTARTAACTCTCACTCTCCAGGGCCAGCATTTTATTTACTGTCTTTGAGTGAAGAACTGACCAACAGTCTTTCCAGGAATCAGTGCAATGTCATCGGACAGTACAATTCCAGAACAATCGCTGTGGCAAAACAGGAGTAACTCTTCCCATGAGCAGAGCAGCACACTGCCTTCACAAAGTACATAACACCCTCGGGAGAAAAGTGAAGAGACAACAGACCTTCAGTGTTACCTATTTGTCTCTCTAGATCTGCTGCTTCATCTGGTGTTGCGCGTGGGAGGACACCAGGATCACTGAAACTAGTACGCAGCAGGGTCCCCATCACGAAAAAGAAAAGAATCCCACCAATTGCAGGAATAGCAGGTGTAATCTTCTCTGACAAGTATGGGCAACTGGAAAAGAAAAAAAAAAAAAGTGTAATCAATAACAAACAGTGCAACTTGTTTTCAAAAATATTTACCATTATAAATGAATATCAAGAAATCACTTTCTCTTATGGATACATTTTTTCTGTTGCACTATTTCTCTCAACTTTATTGAAGCTGAAATTGGTGTTTATGCATTCATGAYGCTTCTTCTGACATTTCTCCTAATTTGTTTAGTATAATAAAAATCCAAATAGCATAGCAATGATCTCACTAATACCTGTAACACTCTAACTTACGTAAGAAAATGTTTTTATTACAGAATATTATGAGCCCATATATTGGTTCATCTACTGCTTACTTACACAAAGTAGTTGGGGGAAAAGGGAAGTAACCTGAAGATATTCAGCAATAAAAAGTAAAAGCAGATAACATGATGAAGTAATCCATAGCGAAAAATGTAATAAGGTCTATAAAATGAATTGCTAGCCCATCCAAAAGAGGGTATTCAAGAACTTACACCTGTGACACATTCCTCTAACAGCCTTGGCATATATCAATATTACAACACCAATGGATGCTGTTCCAAAGTCTTTTGATTCTCTTTCTAAATCCATTTCTTGAAACTTAGTAAGTCTGTTTAGTCATTTACAGAATGGGATAAGTGCAGTGACAGTGCAACCCCTATGGGAACAAATAATCCAGTTGGTCTAGGGCAAAGTCAACTGCCCTTTACCACTACAGACGAAAGGCTCTATGGTTACCAGATTTACAACATAATTACAGGGCTACAAGATAATACAACAACTTTAGCAATTTTCTCTTTAGTCCACATGTAATAAAATCATCATGGACAGAAGCATTGGAATCTAAACAATAAACGAACATAAATATTTCTTTATCATTATGGTTGTGTTAAAAGAGAGGATATGAATACTTAGACATTACACGGTATACGACTTCAGTTAATCTGAGTCATATAGTAAGCATTACAGGATCATTTTAGAGAGTGCCCAGACAAACTTTCCACAAGCTCTTACACAGAGCAGAGAAGGCAAAATGCACACGCAGCATCATACATTTCCAGCGTCTGTATGACAAGTCACAACAGAAGCCTAAAAACAACAGCAAAAAGTTCTAGGCCTTAGGGCTCCCTATAAGGTTTCTACGTATCAATCAAATTTAATTAACTTCGTCTTCTGCATTTCTGCTGACTGTCTTAAGTGACGGTTCAGCGGCGCGAGCCCCGGCACTGCACATTAACCTCCCTGGATCAGGAACTCTGAGCCAGCGCTGACAGCAGCATCACCTTCACTGGGGGTCACTTTGGCGGATAGGATGGGGAGAGAATGGAAACACCCATCAGCTACCAYGCACCGAGCGTTTCTCATCTTGCATAATCCTGTTAAACATACCGAACACAGTGGGTTTAACAGCTGCAGTCAACCCAAGCACATCACATGGCGTGTCATGCCACCACCATGTGTGGAACGAATCCTTCACCCTACGTGAACGCGACGCTGTAGGTGTAACAACTTATGAAAGGTTAAAAAAATGGTAAAAGAAGCAGGGGTACATTGTCATTTTGTATAAAAAACAGGGTCTTTAAATGCTTGGAAGCATACTTCAAACACACACGCTTTCAGAAATTCACTTCCAAGACCCAGATCCAGAAAATCAGTATCAGCTAAAGGAACCAAGCAGCAAGACACTTCACAGATAGAGGCCTTATTGCCTTAATGCCAGAGAAACCAGACAGCACAAACAACCAAACAGAAGCTTTCATGCCACATAAATGTCCTGCTGCTCAATATATTTCTCACCACAAAGGATTATTAAAATCAAAACCACTGTAATAGGCTCAGACGAGAGTACAAATATGCTGCAGGAACATATTTTTAAAAGGATTAGCGGGAACATGTACATTAATGAACACTAAATATAGCATAGTGCTTTTATTCTTCTATTGCATTATTGATGTTACATACCAAAGAAACTGCAGTTGTGATGAGGTCTGTTGACCTGGCAAGAGCCGTACGCATGTGAAAGGCACCCTGAGATAATCTTCGGGTGGCGCAGCAGGTGTAATACACTTTAGGCAGGTGCTAATGCACACACAGCAACACGCTCCAGCTACACACTTAAATCTAGAACCCACGGTGGACACTCAGAGAGAGAAAACTGAAGCGCCATCACAAGAATAACTTCATGCAAATTTTAAAGAAAGAACCAATTCCCATGCTTTCCTAAGAAAGCTTTTCACTGCAGGGAAGCGATGACTTCATTACAGCAAAAAAGCCCTGAAAAATACCTCCCTATCTATGCCTTGCTGAACGACAGGCCATCTGCAGTGAAAAACACCCCCAAAGCCCTGCTGACTTTTCAACATATGCAAGCGTAAGGTAATCCGTTTTACTCCAAGGTTTTTTTCCAGGGCATAGCAACTTGTATTTTATCAACTTCTACTTGGAAGTACTTCAGCAGTTTACACCTGTAGGAAAGACTGAAGATATAACCATTAGCAACAACAACCAAGTGGTGCTCCATCAATTCAGAAATTATTTCAAATTGCAAATCTAGTCCTTGCAAAGATTCAGATAACAAACCTAGGCAGAACCATTCAATCCAGTCTGACTCATGTAACAACAGGCCACAAAACGTTACACAGGCCTGCAAAGAGCCAAGCAATTTCTATCTTTTAGAAAGGCCAAACAATTTTTCAAATTCCTGTCAATCAGATTCGAAAAAACAGAAAGTGTCTACACAATTCACTTTCTGCATTTGACACCACTCTGTGCAATTGTTTTCATGAACTACAATGAAGATAGACAACGACAGATCATAAACAGGTCTGGAAGGAAAAGCTCACATGAACTTCCTGCCCTGGGCTTTAGAAAGGGAAGAAAAGCATAGCTAAATACGCTCCATTTGATTATCCATATTTTTGTTCACAGGCCCATTTAAAAAAGCAGGGAAAAATCTTAATGTCCTCAGAGTTATTAAAAAAAATCCAGTAAAATATGACTTATTAAAAATCTGAACTCAAAATAGTCAATACATCTGTAAAAATATTTTTGCATATTTATATAATTTCTATACTTGTATAAAACATGTTTTCGTACTACTACGTAAGTCCAATGTTATTTCAAAAAAATTAGTTTATCGTTATTACTTCTAGAACAGTCAAATGCTATACACAAAGAAGGTCTTTCCTAACACTTGCTCAAATTCCTTAATTCGCTTCAATTGAGTTTGCATCCCATCAGGCATTAACGTTCCTCAAATATTACAGGAAATTTCTTTTCTGGATGGCATTTTCACTGCATTTTTAAAGTAAATATCAGCAAATTGCTCCTGACAGCAAATTTCAAAAATTTTAAATACAACCACTCCCCTATGAGAACTGACCATAATATCATATATGATAAAGCAGCATGAAAACCAAAACAAATCTGTCTTACGGATATCTCCACAGCAAGTAGGGAAGACCTTTTCAAACTACCACATCAGTAGTTTCCAGCAGTGAACTAGCATYCTCAGTTTACACAGTAAACAAGTGTCATTAATTAGTATCAGTAGTGATAGCACAGAACCAATATTCACTATCCCTGAAAACCTGTTTTTGAGAAGTATTATTTGACCATAGACCACACTAAACATTTTTACAGAAGAAATAGTGTCTTCAGAGAACAATGTCTGGATTTGCACATAGCAACCAGCAACATAACCTGCAGCTTAAATTTAAATGGACAGACAGTATACAAGTCAGTCTGCTTTTTGCTTTGCTTCTCATYTCCTTTTTTGCAGCATCTTGTGAAAGCCTGTATGAGTGTAGGAGGGAAATGAATCTGCTGGAAGACTAGTCTGTCACAGCCAGATAAGATTAAAAAATGATGGCATTTAAGAGATAATTATCAGGTATCATCCCCCTGAACTAAGGATGCTGAAGAACAAAAGTAATTTGTACCACCGGCAGCACTCTCGAGTGCATAACCATGCGCCCCATGGCTACCAAGACCAGCAGAAAGATAGACACGTAGTGACCTCATTGAAGAGAGTGCTCAGCTTGGACTAGCTTTGCAGTCATAAAACCCATTAACAACTGACGAATATAGCCACTTCCTACAGAGCAGGGAAAAAAAGAATTTTTTAAATATCTACGAGAAACTGGGAGATCTTGTTTACTCCTCGCTAAGCAGGAAGACAGAATATAATAAAAATTCAAGTTTTATGCAAACATATAGCTATCACGTTCAATTACACCAATTAAAATGACCTATGAGCTTGGCTGGTGAGACCAGTATTAGCATACAATATGTCAAGCTTTTCACTGACCTAAAACTCCCTGCAGCATACATACATACATATATATATATATATATATATATATGTATGTATGTATATATGTGTATATATATAAAAAAAGGTATTGTAGGAAAAGTATAATCCAATAAGTATAGAAGAAATCAAGTAGCATAAGGGGAAAACTTGCATTCATTTTCCTATATCATCGATTTAATTTCTGTGCCCTTAGGTACTGCTCACCGGTACCTATTGGTGTGAAGACACTGCCCAATGCTAAGAGAAAGAGACTTGCACTGGGATTCCCGGGTTCTGTTCACATTAAACTGACACCTGAGCGGCAGCATGCTGCGTTCCTCCAACTAACCGTTGGCCTCACTGCTTGGTCTTCTGCTCTTATTTATGGCTCCTCTCAACTTTCCCTTCGTTTCACTTGCTCCTCATCACTGCCCCAAGTCACTCAGTCCCAAACCACTAACTTTGTGCCAACACAGATCTTTGTCAGGTTCTTTTGTGAGTCAATTTAGTATACTAAAATATAAGAAAATTATATCATTGAGTTCTCTTTCTGCCTTTTTAATAAGTCAAATCTGTTCCTGGAAGGGTCTCAAGAGCACTGACATTAGCACACACAAGAAACAGTGGGAAAGGRAAGATGATGGGACGGAGGAAAGAGACTTCCATTTCAGCAGCAGTAAGCTTTTCACTGCCTCTAGTGAAACCACATTATAATTCTGATCATATCCAGCTTAAAATCAGCAACAGCATTACCTCAAAGATGCATCAAAGGCAAATCAAAACTCTGGACTAAAAGTACAAAAATAGATCAGAATACACTTTTCCAATGAAAAGTTACCAGTATAAAGAAAGTAGCCAAAGATGTACATGTAGACCACAACAGAAAAGGGATAGTGAGAGATGTGAGRATGGGCAAAACATGAGGTCACAGCAAGGATCTTGAGGGTTACCCCCAAAATTACAGGCAGATAAACCTGACAAAGAGAACGATCAGAGTGAAATAATTCCACTGTTGCAGGGCCGGGGGGGGGGGGTTGGTTTGTTTTCCACCAAAATCTCAAATACACAACATTATGTTTCATACTGCTATTAGGAAAAGTGTTAGCAAAGTATAAGGAGGTATAGGAACACAGAAGCACATCTAAGGATGGTATCATGGATTCTCAGAGATAACATAGGCTTCAAACTGTTTTTGGAGACTTCAGATATACTGCAGATATGACATTAAAACAGTGTTTTACCRCATCCAGAATTACAAGACACATTGCACAGTTTTCCCACTAGACATCTATAGCTACAACAGAAAATAATGCCACAGAAAAGAGCACACAACTATTGTGGAAAGCCAGSGAAAAGTAAGATCAAAGAGTGCAACTCCAGCATGGAATAACATGTTACAAAAACAACCCATCTGTAGAAGAAGCCCATATATGAAACAGCTGGATGATGTTACACAGAAGTTTTGCACCTGTGCTGTGAAGGCTGCATCTATGCTGGCAGACTTGCTTCCAGTGGGTGTTGGGAAGCTGATCTTTCCCCTCTCAATCTCTTCGTGTCTTCTCTGCCCTCCCCATTTAATCCGGGCAACAAGAACAGCTTGTTTATTACAAGCTTTTATTACAGAAATGTTATGTTGGTATGGACGTTGTTGTTAAGAGGAAAGATACTARAAAGCAGTAAAGTCAAACAGAATGTCAAAATAATTTTAGCAGAGAAAATGCTGTAACTAGCTTACAATGTTAAAGATGTAAAATTGTCTCATCTAAAGCAGAGTTGTTAACTTTATATCTCTGCACTGTAGCTTCTAGAAGTGGGAAAGGACATGGGCTTTCTGGTCCTCAGATTCAATGTCCAAGATTTATCAAAAGAACTGAGTGTATATCAGTTCTTTGGTCAATATTTCTGGGATGCTCACATGTTTCCAGCRATCTCCATCAACTCCTGCAAAAAAGTCTACAACTACCTGATTCAGAGGACCTGATTTTAAAGTGAAGGTTAAGAAACTCTTAAGAAAGGTCAGGCACATAAACAAGTTACAATAGGAAACAAGTTGCTGCACATCAACTGATTTATGGTTAGCTCTTCACAAGCATGTTGTTGACRTGCACAGAAAATACGAAGTAATCTGAGTGTTGGTTAGGGCCCAAAACAACATTACATAAATGCCTAACAAAATCAGCTAGAGGAGCTCTGCATTAGTTTCCTACATCTGCGAGATCTTTTTGTACAGCTTTTAAAATTCCTATTTGAATTTTCAAAAGATATTAAGGAAACCACAGACTAATTCCAATGGGCTTTGAAATTTCCCTTAAAATGGCTTTAGGCATTTCATTATTCTTTGTGTTTTAAAATATTTTGCAACATCCTATGTTCCCTCATTTCAGAATGTTTTGAGAACTTACTCTTTTGCTAAAATACAAAATAAAAATCTAATATCTTCTAATATCTTCTCCTTTTCACATCTAAAATGTTTGTAATGCTATAAACAAGTAAAGACTATGGAAAACACAACAGCTAAGAAAAAAAGAAACAGGACAGCAGCAGGAAAGGGAGGAGTAGGGTGAAACTTATCTCTCTTTCATAATCARTTTAATAACCTAATGTATCATACACTAATCATAAATGTAGATTTAGTGAATGGTTTCAGAAAAGAAGCATTTAAACTTGTTTGAATGCTACATCAGTTTATGCCATACTTGAAGATGTTGGTTATATCTCAACTTTTCTGTATTTTTTATATTGCTGGGGGTAACTCCATTTAATTTTAACTCTAATTAAAAATCACTCGGAACTGGGAACACATAGACAATTATGTATTCTGCATTACATCATACTGTGTATAAGTGTTTCAGCTTCTACCAGCATTTAAAAATCGTTACATAAAATAAAGTAGATTAAGTTGATGAAATCACAAAGATTAGCAAACACTGTGATCTTTAATAAATTAACTACTTCAGAAATTCTCTCAAACCTAGTATAGAATAAAATTAGCTAAATGCTATTACTGATGAGTAACAGTTCAACAACTAGTCTTCAAAATTTCATGCGAACACCTGGCACAGTCTGGTCTTTAACACTGATATCAAAACATGTAAGTATTTTTCTAAGAGTGAAGGACTTCAGGGACACCTCTTTCCCCATTGTTACAAGGCAGCAACCGTTCAGTGAAAGTCCTAGCAGCACTGGCTCAATTTAATTACAGTGCATTACCACTGAAATCAGATTTACACTTGGTTGGATTTAGATATAGGAGTTTAGACAAAGCTCAGTAAGTGGCATTGATTATGACATTGTGTAAGCTAACTACAAACTCCCACATGCAGAAGTCTTTCAGGTTTCTTGTAACAGATATGCAACAATCAAAAGAAGAGCTTCACATGACCTCCCAACTTTTATTGCTACATAAATTAACTCTAACGATCCACTGTCAAATTTCAAAGCTGAGATAGATGAAATGCATAATGCAAAAAGAGCCTGTCTGCAAAACAGATGTGGTTATTGTAGCTCCTACAAGGCGTGACTAAATTTTTCCTTTATTTCCTAAATTTTTTCTCAAAGAAGCAAGAGCTTATTTGTTTTGCAGAATACAGCTAAAATTTCTAAAACACTGAAATTTCTTGCCAACAGTGGGTACAATCAAAGTGAGGTAATAAGCAAATGAGAAATATTTAACTCCTTACATACCATGAGCTTAAGTCTTATCTTCCTTTATGGAAGGCCAATGGAAATATGACATACTTTTGAAAAACAAAAACTTAGAAAAAGAGTWGCCATGCAGCAGATACATGGCTTTTTAAATGCAGCTTCTGTTCRCTTCTGTTATTTGCATAAGAAGCCAAAAATGTATTTGTGCTTTAATTCACTGTCTTTGTATACTGTGAAAGGCTTCCATAGTAAAAGACCATCAATTAGTAAATTCTACTAGATGCAAAAACTCAAGATTTAAGTTTTAAACAAGTCACATAGAAAAATCACATAACAGGAAATAATAAGAAATAATGAGGACATAACAGGAAATAATATGAAATATAACAGGGAAAAAGAAAGCGTTCTAAGCCGTTAARCTAATCCCAAGTAGTTATGAACACAAACAAAAACTGGGATAGAACCAAAGGAAATGCCTTATGCTGCAAACACCAGTCCCTAAAGGGGGACAAGCTTCTAGGCTGATTTTCTGAAGGATTCTCCGGAACGTGAAACCTTGGCAAGTAAGCTCCTGTCAAATAACAGGCACTTCTGAGTAAGTAGCATTTTGTGTTCGCCCTGCACAATTTGCAAGGTCTGAAAGGCTAGCTATAAAGCCTAGCTCTTGCCAAAGGCAAAGGCTTATCAGTGCAATCCATGCCCAGGGCCCAGGGCCACACTCTTCTGCCACTTCCCTGGTGCAAGCCTCAGTGAGTGGGCTAACAGTGAGTTAAACTAGCAAAATTGTTCTTAAAAAAAAAAAAAAAAAAAAGTTTTCTGCTAGATTAGTTTCCTGAACCGCTTCACTGCACGATGAACTGAGTGGAGTGCTGGTGCCACAGGTACATCACGCAGCAGAGGGCAGGATCAAGTGGAACCGCCATTTTCAGCGGCATTCAACTGTTACGTGAACTTAGCCATAAAAAGAAACCCCACCCATAGTCATAAAAGCTTAGCAGTACTAGATCTAGTATCTTCCTTTTCTTATTTATTGATTTTTATTGTGACTTCTCCCCCTCGCCCCCTGCAAAATCTCCGAATTACAGGTCTTTTGCAGGAAACACCCAAAGGAATTTACTGTAAAACCAGGGGAAAAAATATTAACACCTTAACCACTCAGCAGGGCTCATCAAAATATGAGCCTCTGCTTTACTGGAAAGCAGAACTAAGCTTCACAGACACTGCACTTCCTGTACCTGTGTTACTTGTATCAAAAAATAAAAAAAAAAAATTGGAGAACTGAGGATCTTGTCGACATTACATATCAAAAGTATATAAAACATTGTTACAAATAAAGCATCCGGGAATCACTAAACAAAGATGAGTATAAAACTGAAAGGGTATAAAAAGGAAACGCTCTTTTTTTCGTAAAAAGAGGCAGAGTAAGGCAGAGGCAACTCAGTGACCTGGTCATCCTTCCAAAACCTTTAGGAGCCTGTTTGTAGTAACTTCACAGGTTGGGTCTCCGCACGGGGCGGCAGACTTGCACCGGAAACAGCATCCTCTGGTTTTTTGTTCTTCCACAATAACACCGCAATTTTCTTACTCTGGACCAAGCACTCACTGGCCAAACAGACTGGCATAGGAAAGTGTGAAGACTGCATAAAGCAGCCAACTTCAGATAACAAAAAAAAAAAAAAAAAAAGATTGGCAGATATCGTGCCAAAGCAGTGCAGCTCTCCATATCTAAAAATGATTCTGTCTAAATATAAATAAATTACAAGACCAGCTTGAGGCAAACCTTTTACTTCATGAAAAATTAAAGCATAAAGTGATTCATCTGCACACAAAGTGTTACTACTGCAAATATTTTGGGTAGCAATATAATTTAAACAACTAGTAACATTCTTTCACTTTTTTGTACTAAAGCTGAGATTTGGATGCAAGTCATTAGAGTTGTGAGAAGTTTAAGAAATGTTATACGTTGCAAGACTGCTCCTAAATTACCAGAGTTAACTACATCACAGCATTTCATTAGCTCGAGGGATGCACAGAGAAGAGGAAAACTGTGCTATTTGAATATTAAAATATTTTTGTCTGAATTTTTCCATTTTTTAAGGAAGATATTTAAAATGTTCTGTGTAGACACTATTATGTTAAATGTTCACTTATCAAATCTAAAAGGTATATACAAATTTAAATCAGTGGCTTTATCACATTTTTTTTTCCTGTTGTTCCATAAATACATCATGCACAGGTGCTATCCTYTTCAGAAAGGCCTCGGACAGAAATTACTTATTCCCTACCCTTTTTCTGGACAATCCTGTAGTTCACCAGAAGTTATTTCTACTATGCACCAATTCTACTATTTCAGTCACCTCTTTAAATATAAGAAATACAGTCCTATAAATTTTCTCTTAAGTCTAAAAAAGTCTAAATCAAAAAATGTGCTACATAAAAATACACAAAGGAAATTCTAACAGAAGTACAAAAATTAAAAACTGAAAATCAAAATCCTTCATATGAAAGGTTAAAAACTGAGAGTACCACACAAGATTCTGGAACAAGCTCAACAGTAGAAATAAGTAACATACTTAAGAGAACAACATCCAAGCATCAGTCATTTAAGTAAATCAGTGCAGAATTACTAAATATTTTGATTGTTAATGCATGTACAAGATCTGAATGGAAGGAAGACAAAGAAATACAAAACTTTTACAGGGTTTCTCAAAAATATTACATTAAAAATTCCCACTCAGTTAAGCATTTAAATTATTTGATATACAATTCTGCTTTCCCGTACTTCATTTAAACTTTCAAGYCTTTTCCCAATTGAATTATTACTGCAATTTTGTTCAGTAATTACCTCAGAACCAAAATTTTAATGTAAAWCGAACCAATATTTCACATCATAGAGAATAATGAACCCAGGATATTACAGCTAACCCTTCCTCAGAAGTGTAACTTACTTCTTCAATTTAGTATCTGTCTACTTTTGTGAGACTGCCAAAACATAAAAAAAGTTTCACCTTTTCACAAGAAGGTGAAGCAAAGCAAGGAGAGTCTGTGATACAGTCCCAAGCCTGAGGCAGCATTTCTTTTGCTACTGTTTACACTGACATTTAATAGATGATTTTGCAAGTGGAATAATCCAATCTCTATCCCTAAAGCAAACCAGCCTTGAAAAATCAGAGGAAAGCTCAGCTACTTCATTGTTCCCAGAATATACTTCAAGGAATTACAACACGAGATTTGTGATAYGACTTTTCATTGTCAAACATGCTCTGTTGTCCTAGTTTTGGATGCAGACATGTAAACAATTCCCCCCAGACAGGCTCAGCCATGCAAATACTGCTGTAAATGCAGTTTGGCACCTTCACAAGAACAGGAAACTAGCAGGGCACGCAGTTAAATAGAAAGGAAAAATCTTTTGAATATATAAAACAATTTTACAGAYGCTAAATAAAATCGGCACTACAGAAGCAAACCAAACATTGTTTTAAGACTACTTACAAAAAAAGGCGTCTGCCTGTATAAAACAACGTAACATGCTATTTCCTACATTCCTGCAGCGCACTCCCTCTAAATGTAAATTGGTGATGTGTGTCCTATTCCACCGAGTCCTCCAAGTCCTGACATCCCTAACCCCAGCTTTTGCTCTGGTGCCTTGTCTTTTAACCAGGTTTGCTACTGCCTTCCCCAGCTCCTCGTCRCCTCCTTGGCTCCCTCGTGCCGGCACACAGCAGGCCGCCCAGGCACTTGAGGAAGAAACAAGAAGTGCGAAGAGGGGAAGGAGCCACGTAGCAGGGCAGCTCCGAACCGCCCCGTCCCCTCAGCCGCGGTAGCGGAGGGGCGCTGCAGCACTAGCCTGCAGCCCTTTCGCCGCCCAGCCAGCGCCCAACTTCATCTGAAGACACCGGCGACCGAACTCAAAGAGAAGCTGTTACCTGGATTAATCTGCTGCTTTCCACGCAGCGACAGGAACATACCATAATAAGGAGGAAGATCCACAGTTGGGTGATTTCCTGCAGTCTTCACTGTCCTCTTCTGTTCTGCTCTCTGACCAAGTCTGTCCGCAGTGGAAAAGCTTGCCTTGCAGACTTGCAAAACAAGCTACAACATTCAAAGAGACAAACTACGTAGAAGTGACCAGTAATGCGCTAGTTATTTTACTTGAAATAGTTGCACTAAATAAAAGAATAAATGACCAACATGTTCCTCCTCCTCCTTTCCTGTGCCCGTACAAATATGATGGCATAAAATTCAATAGAGGCCAGGTACTGTTCTTCATTTTCCAATAGCTTTCCTGTGTAGCGTGTGATTAATAGGGATTCATGGCATTTTCTGTCTGTATTCAGAAAGGAGAGGCCTTGGTAGATCTTGCTCCTAACTACAGATAGTGTCAGCTTAAGAAAGATACCTTCACAGCGACAAGGAAGTTGGTGGTATATATATCCCCTTCAAAGATAAACAGATTTGATTTCATATCAGGCAAACTACTTATAGACTATATGTCAAGTACTACAAAAATCACCTTCTAAAGAAATACCTGGAACTCTGAAAAAAAAAATCTTAAAATAACTTCCTATTTACTCTACACCTTTCACATACAATCCCCCATGTCTTAGGAGAATTTTATTTGTTTTCTTGTTTCATTTTAAAAAATCTACATAGAAGCTGCTCAAGGCTGTCATTTTAAAGCAAAATCTGCATAAAATCTTACTTGAGGCTGCCATCTAATACAAAAACAAAGCAGTCTTGTAAAACACTCCCTGGCACTGCATTTCCTATTTTTAATGTATAATAAACATTAAGCAAATGCTCACAATGAATATGTGATGAAGGATAGTGTATGAAAGACGCACATAACAGCAAAATAAGTAACTTCTATTTACAAATAGAAGGCAGACAAGGAATAAAATATTCTATTTCTTCATAAGTATAGAAGAATCCTTTTTGTCTCAAGGCCTAAGTAAATATTCCACATTGCAATTCAAGTGTAGCATTTTTTATTTCAGTACTCTGTTTAGTCTGAAAAAAGTAAGAGAGCAAGAAAAAATGGACAGTCATGCAAGGAAACTTAAATCAAAATACAGCTTTAAATCTAATTTGAGGTCCACTGAACTTGACATTACAAGCCTAAATAACATTATGTGCACTTATCCCTGCAATAGCAATTATTTTGTCCTCTTACACTCCAGAACAAAACTCATTTTTCACATCCATTAAACAATAATGTATTATCTATCTCATTAGCCTGAAGAAGACCAAACTTTCAAAGGGTTCACTGGTATGAGGAATACACAAAATAATTCATCACTTCCCTGTGAGTAAGTTCGCAAATCAAAATCCAGAATCGATGCCAGGCACTGAATTTCCCTTTTGATGAAGTGAGTACAGAGTTTACACCTTTTTTTTCTTTAAAGCCCTTCTTGAAGTGACCAAATAGAATAATTTGTCTTTCCCTGTTTGACACTTGTCAGAGATGCTTCTATTCTGCCAACATATTCAAAGCTTCTCACTACAGACAGAAGATTCTAACAAGATTTTGCTGAAAGGATAAGACTGAAGACTACATGGCTTATAAGCAACAAACATGGTTCTCAATCACATTCTATAATCTAGAGAGATTTGCATTTCAGATGTATGTTAATTAAATTTCTAAACATAGCATTGTTTTGCAATCCAGAACAAAATGCAAATATCCTCTATGCCCCCAAATACATGCTAACTACCTATTAACTTATTTAAAACATGCAGAAGATACTGGAAGTGGAAGAACCAAAGTAACATGCCAGGGTGGGACATGCAGTTTTTCTATTCAGAAAAGCTGAAATCACATTGTATAATCACATTGTTCCCCTCAAAGAATTATGTGAATATCTTTGAATTAAAAGCCATAGCCACAAATGTGTATGAGAGCTCCCATTGGTGTCCAAACCCTCACAGATACTGAAAAATACTAGGATGCAGGCTCTCTGCAGTTTTTCAATCTATTACACCAGTGAATAGCCATTAAAATGTAATAGTTCATATATGTCAATTGAGTGCTAGGTCTGTGCTTAGGGTTCATGCACTCACCAAGACAGAAGAAGCAACTCTCTGCGAACATTCCCAGGATAACACAAATCTTGCTTTTCATAAAGCGAACATGCTGTACTGCTTCTCAATAACGATGAGGATTATTCACAGCATCCTAAGATACATTTTGATCAACAACCTAAAAGTGCGAACACTTCCATGAAAGCCCAACGCTAGGATGAAGTCCCAGATTCACAGTAGTATTTAGGCATATAACTACCAGTGATGGTAATGGGTCCTAGATGCCAGTATGAATCTAGTCTTGAGGGAGTTTTATGAATTCATCTGCTAACCCTCATTTCTGGGAAAATACACACATGCACACACATGCAGACACATGCACTCAATAATAATAAACACCCATAGGAGTGAGTCCATGATATGATATTCTGAAACTTGTAATACCTAACTGGATATTAAGATAAACAGAAGAGAACAGCCAGTAAGACAGAGATCCATAAACTGACCTGGGCTTCTTCTGTTGGCTTTCAAACAGGAGTTTGCTTGAACTCCAGTCTCCACTGTCACTGCCAACAGTGTCAGTTCATACAGAATAATATTCACAGAAAAGTATGGTAGACACTTGTATTAAAATCGAAGAGCCATAAATGAAACCATTTTTAAATATACAAGTCAAATATGATCAAAAAAATCATTAGAGATTTTTAAGAAGGGAAGTTGAACAACTGCAAATAATGTTATATGATGTTTTGTTACTCTTTTGAGGATTACTCTCTGTTCGAAGTTAAGGACTTAAGCTCTTTCCTTAGTTCATTCTTAATGTTCTACTTGAAAAGCTGGGCACACTGCTCTTGTCAAAAACCTCTCGAGGTGCTTCTCATCTGAAGCAAACTGAACAGCAAAATAAACCTTTTATCTATAAAAACATCTTAGAATTCTTCAAGTAGCAGTTGTTTCAGTTAAGTCTGGGGAAAAAAAAAAAAAAAATCTCCCTGATATGGAAAGCCAATGCGCAGCAGTGAAGTGCAGACAAATTCTCAGGGAGCGTTACTGGCCAGAAGTGGTCTATTACAGCCAAACCTCTATAAGAGTACATCTAAATGATTTTTTAAAAAGTGATATTGAAAATATATAGCTTAAAAAGCTGTAATTAGCACACGTTCTGTGCAAATTCTATATCGCAGTCATCTATTTTGCATGCGGACATTGCACTACTCTTGCTAAAATTAGCTAAAACTGTATATTCTTTCAAAACAACAAAGCAACATTCCTTATTTTTTGACCTGCTCTGCACTCAGATGCTTGTAGCTCAGCCAACCGTCTCCAGCTGCTCCGACACCATGCCAATGAGCCCACTTCCTCAACATTTTATGCTTAGAAAAGAATCTCCGGAGACTTAAGAGAGCATTGCACAAACAGTGCTATGTTGTCCAACTGTTCCTAAATAAAATACCCATCTTTGCTTCTTTTGTGTCTCTTGAAGGGCAATGGACTTATGGTTTAAACTTGATTTTTGGTTGATGAACTACGATTTTATTTCCTCTAAGAAACGGGATGGACTAACCTAGGAGCAGCCTATGAAAACAGAGGTCAGAAGCAGTTCAGTGGATAGGACAGGAGACCAGGAATCAGTAACTTCTCTTCCTGGTTTGGCCAGGAATCTGCTGTGTGACCCTGAGCAAAGTCAGTTCACCTCTCTACTATCCCTATGCTTTATGGGAGCATACACCTATCCAGGACATAAGCAAGACAGTAATTATATGAGAAACTGTGTATGACTATAAGGCTATAGGTAGACCCCTGGCTATTTATATTTTATCATTTTTTTTTGCTGCCAACGGACACTGATCATGCTCTTGGGCTCGCCTGTACAAAACACAGCCCAAGCAGCAAACAAATCAGCTGGAATCTCTAGGCAATACTGAAATACAAATACTGAAATACAAATAATTACTAACAGGATACACAGCTTGGCTTACACAATACAACAGAAAAGGAGGGCTTAAAATAGTAACTCCGTATGTCACACTGCTGACTGTAGATACATCCCCCCCAAAAATGTGGTTACAAAGAACTGAGAAAATAAACAGAAACAGAAATGCTTCAACCACTCCTAAAGAGGTAGGATATTGCCCTTATAAATTTAAATCATTTTAGAAAAAAACAATATTGAGTCAGGTTTACACAAGAACTTAGCTGGTTTTCGAAAACATGCAATAGGAATCTGATCTTAAGAGCTATTTTTAGAAATAGTTTCTTTCCAAATATAGTCAGTGTATGTCTGTCAAACATTTTAGCAATAATTCAGAGGAAAAATTAAAGCCCTGGGGAAAAAAAAGTTCCTTAAGATGCTTTCTTAAGAAAAAATGAGAATTAAAGTGAATGATATTGTGAAGCATATGTTCCAAGAAAATATCTTCATAGAAACAAGCCCCAGTCTTTACGAATAACAGTATCTGAGTCTTGAAGGAATCACACATCGACTACTTGCCACTGTGAAGACTAACAGTGGTCTGTATAGACCAAAGCAATTTCCTCTACCAACATGCCAGCTCAGTGAAGTTTCATGAATAACTTTGGTTGACAGTGCCAACTTCAGCTCCTCTTCCTCTATGCTGACACTAACGTTCTGCAGTTACACAGTGAACTAAGCAGCAGCCCAGGCTGACACTCTTGCAAGGGAAAATGCAGAGAGGGAAATGAGTTCAGGCAAAAAAGAAGGGAAATGGCTGTTTCTAAGATACATAAATAGTTGACTGCTGACCTTCAAAAATTTTAATTATCTTTAGTTACATTGTAAGAATACCTGCAACAGAGACAGACACTGCAATATTCATAGGAAGAAACAGACACCTCCACTTCTCTTGGGACATACCACAGAACTGACTGTAACAAGTCAATATAACAAGTTCTGTGCAATAATGTTATAAGGCACACTAGAATCACTGGAGTATTCTGTAGAAATAGTGAACTTGCAAAATCAAATAATTCAGTTAAAAACTTTAAAGGAAAGCTGCAGACATTAGTAATGCCTATTCATATTATTTATCAAGCAATATTTGCTGTATATTATAATTTAGCTGACTGGCTAAGGGAATAACATGCACCAAAGCACACAAAATACTCAGCACTTTTGAACATTTTACTCTTGAACTCCACAAAATTTTACCAAAAACTTTTCCAAAGTTTTTCCATCCTTTTAGCCCAATACACTATTGCTTTCTCAAGTTGTTTTTCACAAGTTTAGAAAGCTTCTTCAGGTAACTATCCATTTGACTCATTCTTCTTGAGAAATAATTCATTCTATTAAAAGTAGTTCAAAGCCAAGTTAGCAAAACTAAAATCTGTAATTTCCCTCTGCTTGTTCAAAACATAATTATTGAAATCAAGATGTTTTGGGTCATCTACAGAGATGTGAACTATATTTACAAAATAAATCCATTACTGTTACCATCACAATAGAAACAAGATGATCTCACTTTGCTCCTTATTTCCCTATTGATTTTGTTATACAGTAGTCATCTGATTCTAAAATATCGAATAAAAAAAAMCATGTTGGTGTTGTATGGTAATTGTTACCATTTAACATAAAAGCTGTTTAGTGTACAACTTGCTCCTGTGTCAAGCAAAACATTTGCTGTAAGATGAGTTTCCTTTGTAGAACTGAAAAATTCTTGGATAGAATAACAAATCCCTGGAAAAAATAGGTGATAGGTGTTCCCCCATTTTACAGTATACCATTACTGCTAATATAATCCACTTTGATAACTCGATCATTTCCTGGACTGGTTAAGTATGAATAAAAGCTTCCTTATAATGTCAAACTTTATTTCTTGCTCTCTTTAAATCATGAATACAGACATCAGACATCTTGCAGCGTAACCTCTTTTTATTTGCAAGAAAAGTAAGTCTTTTCAAGTCAGTTTCTCTGGGATTTATTATTAGAATTCCTTATTTAAAACTCTGGACAAATTTGTATTTGTTCACAACGTCTGCAGGAGTTGATTAAATGAACTCCAGAAAACAGAATTAATCACATAGTCCTATTCTGAAAGCTGAATCCTGACTGCCATCTTTAAGATGACACAAATACTTCTGAACTGGAAAAGATTAATGCTACAACACTGAAGGAGAACTAGAAATGAAATAATCAGCTTGGTAAGTAGTAGAGCTTACTGACTATCCAAACCGGCAAGCATCAGAGCACCTTCCCCTAAAACTAAATACTGGCTAATAGCTGTTCCTACTCTATAGCCCTTTCCACAAACTGGACTTCGCTATCTGTGAAGTGAACGGATCAATCCCCATTACTGGTGTTCAAGTGTCCTGAACGTTGTTCTTTCACCCCCTGGTGCACAGAAGCCCTGGGTCATGGACAGTGGTGACGAAGAAAAACAAAAACAAAACAAAAATAAAACAAAAAAAGTCCCAAACATTGCCTTGTGTTCAAGGTGAAATGAATCTTGTAGAAGACTGCAGTGACAGGCACATATGCCTGATTAYACAGCTGTCCAAGGAAGCACCATGATAATAAGCTCTTACAAATAAAAATTTACTTTTTTTTCCCTAGTTCCTCAGGACTTGACAAACACTTGGATACTCCAACAGTGAGGACTCCAGCCGTGGGACCATTGCCTCTGCTCAACAGAGAAACAGCAGAGACTGACTACACCTGAGAGGCCCATTATATATGAGGATGTTGTAACTCAAGAGTTTTAATGATCCTACCAACCTAATAATATAATAAAGAAAGAGTTCTTTTCTAGAAAGCATTTTCAATGCAGCACTGAATGCTTCATTTTTGTTCCTTTCAGCATTGCTTCTTTTCCCAACAAAGGCAAATTCTGAGTGACAGAAAAGTACATTTCCCTATCTGCCCTGCAGCTCACATTGTGAATGTGCAATCAATGGCAAAGTCTTAAACGGGGGGGAAAAGGATAGAATAACAGTAGAGGGAATAATGAATACCATACAAAAATGTATGTCCTTGTATAGCCTCAAGCTTCAAAACAAGACAAGTAAGGGCTGTGAACAAATGCAAACATTCAAGAGGCAGAACAGAAAGTCATTTCTTACCAAGATTATTATTCTCCCTCCCCGCCATCTTTTTTTCTTTTCTGCATTCCCAGCAATTATCTGCGTGCCACCATTACTGTTTTATTAAGTGACATGATACTGAATAAATTGGGTCAACCCAATGAATATTACCAACAAGTACTGCCTTGATCATAAGGTATACAAAAATATGCTTCACAAAAATAAAACATTCATATTATTACTTGTATATATTATATAGAGGACACTCAGATGAGCTTTGTAAATTATTTCAACTTTTAATAATTTAATTTTTCTGGCATTTGTTTTTGTTTTGGCTAACAGCAAAGAACAGAAATATACTGCCAGTTGTACTTTGGATTTTAATCACATCTCATCTGTACTCAGAGTTGCACCCCCTTAATTAAGGCATGGTTTTAAGCAAGCTGAAGCAGCTTTATACCGTACAGGTGAGTCACACAATCCACGGTAGGTTAATTTTTGTGTAATTCAGTAGACCAAAGCAAAAATGTCTAAAACAGCCATTATGTAGAGAGTACGGAAACTCCCTGTGTGTACAAGCTTACACTTAAACCTGTTCTTGTAGGAAGTTTTAAAAGTTTTTGGAATCTTGCATTCAAAGAGAGTCATAACCCGTTTGGTGTCTATGCACAAGAAAAGTCAGGGGCACACAGATACAAGACAGTGAAAGAATTCAGCTATAGGACAGCAAGGAAGAKGTTCTGATACTGATAAGATGTGCAGTCACAGCAGTAGTTCTCAAAAGAAATGAATGTGAACTGGCTCCTACAGAAGAGGTTAGAAAGCAACAACAGACATTTGCACTTGAACGTAAGAAATCTGGAAGACCCACTGCAAGAAATTAGAAACACTAGTTCAGGACATTAAACTCCCCAAGATTAAAGAAACTACCAAAAAAATAATAATAATGGAATAGCAGTATCACAGCTGAAGGCTATAYGGTATTTAGGAAAATGAAATAAAAGTAAAGCCAGTTAGATACTGACATGCATTGATAATGTGTTACCAATTAGAAATAAGGTTACTTGGATAATGTAGAAATAACTTGGGTCAGACTGATTCAGTGAAATGATAGTTTTTAAAGGTTATATTTACAGTGCTGCAATGGGCTCTCAGTATTTGGGCCGAGAGATGAATAGACGCTAACAGAACAAGACATTTCATCATCTTGGGAAGACTATCTTCACAAATACAGATCAAAAAYCCAAGTGCTATTAACACGAGTATTMCTGAGTCTGATAGTCAAAGACTATTTCAATCAAAATGCACTCCTTTAGCAACAAGGCAATGTTATTTAAAATCTGGTTTTGGATAGTAGGAAGGATTTTATAAAAGAGCAGGTCACAGAAAATATACTAGTATTAAAGTAAATCAACTGYTTAAACACTCAAGTTAAATGGAAAGATAAAGCAATATGCAATTTATCCTCTAAATTTTTTTTTTTTTGTACTTTTGGACAAAGTCAATGGAACTGGAGAACATAGGAACCTGGATCTGAAGGAGGTTTCACATTTTAAGCTGAAAGTGCAAAAGCTATACAGGTTTTATACAGAGGGAAAGAGAAGCAGGTGCTCCCAAATTAACTACGGAAATAAACACCTCAAGAAAGTTACCAGGATTAAATAAAAGGTCATTAGATATGCTGCGGAAAGACAGACTTACGTAAGAAATTTCTGTCTGGGAAGTCAAGAAGTGTTTGCTTAAAATGAGAACTGCTCAAAAAAAAAAAAACCCTCAAGCTAAATTAGCTCTTAGGAGAAAAGTTGGAATTAAAAAGTAAAATTTTGTCACTCTTTTTATATTTTTTTTTTTTTAATAATGAACAGAAAAAGAAATATGTATTTAGGTCGTTCAGGTGGAGAYGARAGACAATATAAGGTGATGATCCAAACAGATGTTTCATCTCTTTTTTCAAAAAATTGAACAGTGARTATCAGAGCCACAGCAAGAAAAGTAATGAAACTGAGTGAAGAGAAATGCAAATGACCACATCCGATGTGAAAGAAATTCAGGGAGCACGCCATGCTCCATTGTGCATCTGATAATCCAAAAAAACTGAAAAAAGCAACATATTAAAGAGCAAATTAAGTAGGGTTTTATTTTTATAAAACTGTGATATTAACTACGTATTATCATATGAGTATGCAATAGCAAAGAATCACTTTTGCAAAAAAGATTTACATAAATATAGAACTGTAAATTTGCCCTAAATACCATTAAAAAAAGCTTTAGAATGCACTTTGTAGCAAAGAATAGAAAAGGAAGTACCAAAGATAGACTGTACAAAGTTGTACCCAATACTTACCTTTCATGAGCTAAAAAAATTCTAGATGGTGCAAATGTGGTACATCTAATCTCTCTGGACTTCAGCAGACTTTATATGATATAATGCCACTTGAAGGAGGAGGAAGATTGTACAACAGTGATAGGCTGGGTAAGAAACTTGCTACAGGGAAACAATGATGATACCATAAGGGGAATTATGTAGAAGAAAAGTGATTTGCTATTCATACTTTTTAAAATTACTGGGAGTTCATGAAATGTAACTAGAGATATAGAGATATAAAAATACAAGTGATGTGTTTGGAAAGAAGGAACACGTCCCTGTTATTTCAAATAACACAAACATTAACACTGGCATTTTTCTTTCTTCTTTGCTGAGAGATTTCAGGTCATTCGACTGACATCCAACCAAAGATGAGATACTCATCTTTGACAGGACCCTTCCAGTTAGGGACCTTTCAGTTAAGAAMTTTATAAGCCTTCAGGAAAAACAGTTATGAACAAAAACATTGAAGTAACTGTTGTTTTTAATATACCTTCAGCGATATAGTCCTGTAAACTGCAAACATTCAAAATGCAAGGYTACCAGCCAAGAGGCTCTTGGTTATACTTTTATCCACAAAATTTAAAATACTCAGATGCCCAATAACTTAGTGACTGACACAGAACAAGAATCGAAACAGAACTGAAACTAAGACARTCAAACACTCAAAATGGTACCAACCTGTAGGTAGCACATCTGAAGTAGAAATGGGACAATGACAGGAGAATCTTCTCTCCTGACACTTCTTCTTCCATGTTTACTCACCAATTGAGGTGAAGTAAAGATAATTAAGTCAAGGTGTGAAATCAATTACACTTAGGTGACACATATTACTAATCTAGATTTCTTCACCATTAAACCCACCAAAGAGCTGCCTTCTCCTTCATCCAATCCACATTTGCAGTTTACACTGCCTCTTGTAAAAATCACACATTCTTTGCAAAGACCTGCAGAGTATCCTGAAACCTTGTTCTGGCACAAGCTTGCCAAAAATCTCTACCACATGCAAATAGACTTCCAAAGGCAAAATGACCTATTAAAAGACAATAAAAGAAAATTAGAAGTCCTCTAATAAGAATGAGAGAGAAAAATTTCTGAAGAAAATAATCTCCTGTTTTTGGTTATACAATCACATTTTAGCTATAGTCACTTTTGCAATTTCATTTTTCCACGCATAAGTCATCAGAAAGCTAATACAATGTGCTGACCATGTATTTTACAGGCTGCTTCAATGATTTCATCTGAAATGAGTACACTTTCAAAAAGCAGATTACTAATCCCAGATGCTACACAGAAGAACTTTAATTTATTGGAAGGACTTTTATGAAAACAACACAATTTAAACATATATAAATTAGCATCACTAGAAACAGCTGTTTAAATCAATTTTATGCAGAAGAAAAAAAACAAACAAGAATATTTTCTCAAATTACTATGTGATTCACAATACGTATATACTATATAAAGCAAAATATGGACTACAGAAAGTGATGGACCTGTAAATTACCCCCAAAACAACAATTCAAAAAGTCAGTATTTCTGACATATAGTAAATAAAGTGAGGTAGGGAATGGCTCAAGTAGATTAGTTATTTAAATTTACACTTTTTTGATATGAGATGAAAATATATTCTTGGCAAACTCCTGGAGATCTGGAAAAAAATCCACTGAACTTAGATAACAACCCTATTAACAAAAAAATAGKTTGTACAAAAATAGTAGAATTTTGCCTCTGTCTGAAAACCATTCAATGATAATTTTAAAGCTGCACATTCATATACATTTAGCCAAGGGAACTATTCTCAACCAAACTGTTTAATATAATATGAAATGAACTCTAATTCCTAGATCAACAAAGGCATGATTAAAAAAAAAAAGAAAAAAGAAAAGCAAAAATCAATCAGCAGGTCAGGCAGGAAATTATGTTAACATTTGGTACCTAAAGCTTCAYGGGAAAGGATTTCTACAGCTTGTTAGAAACCCATTCAGGGGATTTAGAAATTGCAATAAGCATACCGATAAGGTTTTATGCAAAATATGAAAATTAAGAAGCACAGCTCCAGCTCCAGAATAAAATAAAGGCACTGAAATGTGCAGCTGTGAAGATACGTTAAAAAGGTAAGGGCTAAAATCTAAAACTCCTAAAATAAATAAATAAATAAATAAATAAATAAATAAATAAATAAAATAAAAAAAAACTCGTGGTGGTCAAGGAGAGGAACATCTGATCTCTTGGCAAGTTGCTTGGGTAGGAAAGCCTAGCAATATGGTATTGAAAAGGGCAAAATCACAAAGCTGCATGTGAGGTGTATTTGAAAAATGAGTGCACTGGAAAATGAAAAATGCAAGGAAGTGGGTTCCAGGCAAAGGTACGCCTCCGGCGACAGGAGGGACAAGGCGATGTGCCCCGCAGCTGCAGGTGCCACTGCCCAGGGCACCTCGGCCCTGGCACGGGACCGGCTCAGCTCCTCCACGCAGCCCGGAGKCACCTGGGCAAGAGCCCTTTCTGCTGCCTCCGCAGCCCGCGGCAGGCAGGGACTAGCTCCGGAGCAACCCAACGGAGGCAAGGCAGAGGGAAGCACCATACCCACGGCCGTCAGCCGGGAAAGGAAGAAGGCATCCCTCTCTCCTGGTGCCAGCAGTCCAGTATTAGCTTGTCTCAGCTACTGAAGGAACCACTGCCTTACTCCCTCAAACCATGATCTTGTATTTTCCCTGCACCTAGTAGTTTAATAATATTTGCTTTCCACTCTGTTCTTCCAGTTTCTATTTKCCTATTCAATCTTTGCCAAGGCTTTGCAAGTAGTTTTACAGAGTTGCTCATTTTGATATTCTCTCACTGCAGATGAAATTCATCCCATGCTGACAGTCAATGCAAAACAYAAATGGCATTTAAGTCCTTTTAAGTCTTATTTTCATATACTGCATTTGCTCAATGCTGTTTCACACATAATTGAAGAAATTAGCAATAATAGCAGACACTGTCTTAAAGCAGTAGGCCATTAAATAGTCATTTCCCCTCAACATTAACATTTTTAAGTGATTTTGAGGAAACAAAATGTACTTTTACTCATGGTATTGCTAGACACATCTACTAAGAGCTTAGGAAAAAATGTTAACTCTAAATAACACTAATTTCACTCTCAACTCTACATTACATCACACTAAAACCAAAACAGTCGTAAAATACAGTAGATTATTATATATTTAGTACATATAATATGTAAGATACAGTAACAATGAAAGCAATATACAGTACAGTGTAGTATATTATGTTAAAATAAATGTAATTCAATCTTGAAGAACTTCTTAGCTGCAAGACTGTTAAGACTGGTCTATTACTAAAGCTTCAAAAGATGACAGCCAAGATTACAGGGCTTCCAGCCGTGACTGGATACCTGAGCTCTACATAAACACTCATAAGCACACTGAATGATCTCCATAACAGGCCAGCTGCCTTGACAAAGCAGGGAATGAAAACAGATGTTTTGTACCAAAAAAAAGGTCCCTACTGCAAAGCAAGAATTAAAACCATCTTTAAATTCTTCTACAATAGTTGCATGTGTAAATCTCACCAGCTGCAAGGAATTAGCTAGGCTTCTTCATGCTTTCATGTGTCTTGTACAAGATCCAGATTTTTCAGAATCAAAGATCACAGATATGTATGCATAGATGTAGGTACGTGTGTGCATACGTGTACACACACACACACACAATTCTACATAAACTTTTGTATACACATATGTATACTTTGAACCTCATAGTCACAAAAAACCTTAAAAAGTTTTTCCAAGATAAATGTATCTAAGTACAGAATACTTTAAAAAGCTGATTAAATTTTTATCTCTGAAAAACAACAAAGACACATCACATAAGCATTAGCTATTCTAGAAGAATAAAAGAAATAAGAAAAAAAGAATCCAAAGATATCTGTAATGCCACAGTTAAACATATTTTTATCCACTTATCTAACACTCTAAAAGACAGAATTTGATAGAAACAAACTAAACAAAATAATACACAAAATGTAGTTATCAAAAAACATTTCATTTCTGACCTTTGTTACCAATAAGTTTGAACATCAGCAGGAGTCCTTGCTGACTGARGGCTGCACAGTCCTAAACTCATGCTCTGGTGCTACTAATCATAACCAAAATGAGAATTATAAGTAAGAAAATATCTTTGACCTGAACATACTAAAACAGGAATTCTCTTCTCTACCAGGACATCTGATACAGAAAGCTTATTAAAACATTTCTGAAGCTGTTTTTTCTCACCAGAACTACTCCAAATCTGAGACTGGTTTTAAAATAGCAAGTTCATTACACTGTGGTATTGATAAAAATGGGAAGAAATAAAGGTAACAGTGTGACTCCCCAAGCCATAAAAGTCATGTTATTCAGTGGCTTTAAAGAATAGCATCCAATAAATAATAAAAATGTTCCATTTTATGTTAAAGTCTATCTTCAAAAATTAGATAAATTTAAAACTGTATTATTAAGACCACCAARTGTACAAAAAGGTATTGTGATTTAAATAGATTTTTCCTTTGGAGTATGTGTGATGCATTCCAGGACAAACCTTTTTATTTCTTTTGCTATCACAGCTTTTCCAAACACTGCTAGGTTGTGAATTTTTTTTTCTTGGCTAAGAATAAACATGCTGTGAATTATCAAGAAAATCATTACACAGCACTTCCTGGTCTTGTAATTCCTTTCAACCAAAGAACTGAAGTTTTCATACTTTCTAGAACCACTTCCAGTAATGTCAACTCACTTCACAATTAAAGGTACCATCTATGGGAACTTACGTGGCATTAACACAACTGTAGTCTTCACAACTCCTCTACAAAGCATCTCTGCCGATAACGCTTTTCTAGATTTGTGCTCATTTTTACTACAAGTAACAAATATCAGAAACAAAGCACTATACAGTAAGAACAAAATTGCCAAGCTGCACTMTATATTCTGAAAACAGAAAGGGGAAAAAACTGCAAAGCATATCATGCAGCAGATGACACAAAAYGCAGGCAGAAAAAAAGTATGCCAAAATAGGCATAACTTGAAACATTAATGTACTATTATTTCACWTTTACATGTAKATACACACATACACTTGTTTTTTTTTGATAAAACACACTTTACTCCATATAGAAAAATGATTTTTTTCCAGTGAWATTTATTTTCAAATTGCTTCACTAAAAACACTTTAGATATCTTGGGAACATTCCTTTTCACTGACTTTTGATTTTGAACTAAAATATTAACCCTTAAGTTAATTGTCTTTTCTGAAAACTTCAGAGATTTTTGCATAAACTATATTACCATAAGAAAAGCCTCCAATCATAGGCAAAAGAATATTTTTAAAACCTTGTTACATGCTGGTTTTCTTCCAGCAGTGAAAAGTATAGGGAAAGACCTCAAGATGTCTTTGGACCAACTGCACTCTTTGCCTACCTTGTTACATCAACCATCTGCAAAGTCTATCCAAAAGCTAATTAAAAAAGCTGGCAGAAAGGAACCTACACAATGCTGATCTGGAATTTGTTAGAGAATTTACTTATGGTAGTGCTGGCTATTGCCAGGAGATTTATGTTGACCCACCAATTACATAGCAAGTGTTCCTTCATCTGACATTGCACATGTACTTAGTAAAGGGGAAAACACAGGGAATTTTGGCAAACAATTTTTATTGTGCTGTGAACCTTATCTACAAACACTTCAATTCGAAATTGGTTTATTTCAATTATGTCATATCCTTTTCTACATTAAACTGTCATATGCTTTGCTTTTTTAAAAAGAAGAAACTAAATTATTCCTGATACTGTTCTCAGAGACAGCATTTTAATTTTCTACCATTACCTGAATTAATACTGATCAAAAAAATTAAATAGACTCTTGGAGGTGGGGAAAAAAAACCTGAACAAAATAGGAATAATATTGATTCCTCATACTACTCTCTTTGAAAGTACAATTTTTCAAGGGCAGTTCACAAATAAAGCTACAATGAGCAAATAAATATTCTGCATTTTGATATATTTAGTCCAGGAAAAATAAATGAAATCTATTTCCTGTTCTAACTTTTAACCATAAAATGTTAATAGTTTAAGATTAGCTTTCCTAGCATCTTTGTTCAGTTTCCTAGTTTGACACAGAAGTTATGTTTAGAATTTATGACAGCTAGGGGCTACAAGACTGAACAGAGGTAGAAAATACTTGGGGCAACAACAGGGGATTCTTCTATGGTGATGCATCTGCCTATTGAAAGAAGAGGTGTTAATAAAAAGGCTGCTGAATATCTTGCTATTCTGATATTTTAGATTATACAGAGCCTTGATAAAGAATACAGTGTGTTACAATAGAAGCCCCTCTATTAAAATTCCATTGTAAATCTTCCCTACTAACATTTGTCCTATGGGGAAAAAATTAATTCCTAAAAAAAGTTAATTAACAGCGAGTCTAATGCAGAGTTTCTAAAGTACTGTCAGTTTTCATGCAGAGTAGCAAAATCAAAATAAATATGTAAGCAGCAGTAGGAATTAAATCTAATTAAATCTATTTCTCACCCACAATAATGTTTAATACCTCCCTCCTCCTCCCTTCAGGGTAGGAGAGAGGGTTATGTGAAAACATACAGCTCAGCTGAGCAGAAYGTCCACCACACACAGCTAACCCACCCTTCTGCAGGGTGGTATTAGATACACTATGGGTTCTCTCCTAAACACTCAAGTTTCTTTTTGGATGCCGAAAGAGTTATTTCTGGAATTATGAAAATTTTTACAAATCTCTTCCCATGACCTTTCTGACATTCAAACTTTGATGAATAGCTCCCACACAAGATTGCTCATTCTGAGAAGAAAATTTTACGTTCCTTTTTTTTAGTGGCAGATAAGTTATGAACTGCCCACTGCAATAATTTAACGCATTTTGCAAATATGTTGGCATATCAAAGCATTTGCTCTAAATTCAAAAAGCCTGACCTTTTTTTCCTGGCATGACCCTTTGCTTTTCAACCAAACAATGGACCTTGTCAAAATAAACTTTTAAAACCTGCTCTATACCACAACTCCTCAATGTCATAGGGTCCCAAGGCTGTTCCTAGAATTGCACAGCTAAGAGCAGAGAACATTAAGTGTGAAATCAAGCACTCTGAAGTTAGCAAATGTCAAAGGCATTGTCAGAAACAACGTGTAAGATGCCTCGGCATCTTAATTTGCCCTTGCCCTGTGCATGTGTATTATGATTTAGTTTTTAAACATGCGATCAAATTCTATCTCCCCCCACAAGACTGCTTCCTAACTCAGTTCAAGCACACAACCCCCTCCACATATACTCACTTACTAACTATGTATTTGATTTTTTTTACTCAACATTCAAAGTATAGCCTGAGGCCTTACATACTGATCACTATTCCAATATTTCTGTGAAAGCAGAATCCTCAGTCTCCTGCTGCAATATTCCGTGAGGCTCAGTGTTGTATCACCCGAGTGTTTCATGAACCACTGTCCTCAAAACACACCGACAGAGAATCCCCCCAAGATTTGAGATGGAAGAATTCAGGCACAGAAAGGCAATAATATTCAAGAGTTGTGGAGATCTAGCAGCATATTTTCCAGACTAATATTTTATGCAGTATTTTAATTATTTGAAAAGGTATATTTTATATTTACTCAACATTAGTGTGAACTCAACTGCATCCAAAAGCATGTCACACCTTTTCAAGACAAATTCCAGATTCTCAAGTTGAAGCAAAAAAAAAAAAAAAAAAAAAAAAAAAAAAAAAAAAAAACTCAATTAGTGACCACCTACACAAGTTCTGATTTTAAGCAAATCACCAAAAGAAACTTGGAAAAGGTAGGAATGGAATCCAGCTCTCAATGCAACACTGAGTTGTACTCTATAATTAAATTCTAAAATAAAGTCAATGATATGGCTGGTAGTCTCAAGCTACTGAAATATATACAGGGATGAAAAATGTAGGTCATCAAGCTAAAAATACGAAAATCACAGATGAAGGGCTGAAACGTTGCCACCAAGGGGGAGGAGGGGAGAGTTCTGCATATCAAAACATACATCCTGAAAGCAATTTTGCATCTCTAGATGGCCAAATAGCAACCCAATAAAGGAGAAAGGAAAATACATAGTATCTCCACTAATACTATGTGGGGCACGTATCTATAATCCCCAAATTGACTGAAAGGAATACTCACATAGGAAGCCACAAAGTTACTGGGAATTTTGGCAAATGCAATGCTTTTGAAGTACACATACATTGTAGGAAATGACCAGCATTAAGGATACATACAGCTGAGACACAACTTCATAAAGATAAAAATATCATCTTTGTAGGACATTGTGAAAAACCTAAGCCAGAAGGGTTCTAGATTTAACTGCGGGGACAGCACATGTTAAAAGAAAACTAGCAACCAAACATGATTAAAACCTAATAGCTGAGTCTGTGCAATATTTACTAACTGCCTAAGAGTCTTGGTACTGTCATCTAACAGTATCAACAAAAGCTCTCTGCTATAAATGGTTTCAAAAGCAATGGTAATAGGAAGCTCTTAAAGAATCATTTTATTGTTGTTGCAATAATTTCTGGAATTTTATATAGAACTTTCACTAGAGAGAACTATGAAAAAATCTTTTATATTAATTTCAATCAATCTATGATTTTTGTACTGTATCCTTACATCCACCATAGAGTATAGGAGAATTCTCCAAAACAACATTAAAAATATATTAAATAGAGTTAAGATTGGGAATATGCAGCTACTTTTGGAGTTGTACACATTTTAATTATACAGATACAGCTGTAAAACATGTTATCAGTCAAGGAAGTTAGAACCTATTTTAAATCAGTATTATAATACTGAAATACATTTAAATCTCTCTTTTGTTAAATAAGGAAACTTTCTTATTTCATTATCTGATTAATCATCAGAACAAACTAGCACAGGAAGTGTCCACATCTCTTAATGTTTTTAAATGAAAGATGGATATCCCTCTGGCAAATACACTTCAGCTAAGCACAAACTGTATCTCCTCCAGTATGTCAGTAGGTTCATTTTTAGGACAACTGAATGAATTAAAGAGCTGTAGCATGCAAAAGAGATTAGATGATTTAATGGTTCTTTCTGGACACAAACAGTATGAAGGACCCTCCCTAAAGAAACCATGTAATTACGGTCAATTAAGCCAGGTTCACACTCAAAGGACCTAAAAATCTTTCACTGTTCCCTCTGCTTCCCTCTGGTGGTGACATCACATGGTAGAATGCCAAAACGAATCCCCTACAAATAGCGGGGATTATATAGCAATTTGCTATATAATTAAATATATCCACCCTCCTTTCATTATTGTCTTCCTCCCATACACTGCTTTTCTTTATAAAAAATTTTCATTATTTTCCCAATTAGAATATTTTCTGTCAGCAGACACCTTAATATAACATATAAATCATGTCTATTTATCAATAGAGTAACTGTCTTCTGCACTTACTGCTTCTTCTGAAAGCAGAGTCAAGTTACCCTCAGAGAACACAACTCCTCTGCTGACAGCTGGCAAAGAAAATTAAATTCAAAGTGAGATAATCATTTTGAAATAAGTTTACTCCTTCTAGCATTCTCTGCGATAAAAAACATTCTATCAACCTCTCTCACAGAAGAAACTTATGCTTCTAAAGAAAAGTGATCACTTCCAAAGACAAGTTATCATTGGGCCTAAAAAAAAGTATTTGAACTACTTGTGACCAGGTTGAGAAAGGTATTTAAGGTGTTTCTCTCAAATCATATAAATCTCAGCAGGAAGGCAAGTATCTAAATATCTCTGTGGACCACAGTATATTAATTCCATCTAAACCAATTTTACAATGACAAAGATTTATCAGTTTATTTTGTTGCTATGGAAAAGGTAAAGTAAATAGTAGTAGTATGATTTTTGAAATTGTTTCTTTCAAACAAAAATCTCATTAATATATCACAGACAGGAGTTTACATATCTCGACTTATTAACAGGATATTCAATTCTGATAAGAATATGTAAAAGAATCCTGTTTAGGACAAGTGGATGATACGCACCTGCTGCAAGCAAATTCCTCAGTTACTCTGTCCTCTACGGAACTCAGTATAAATCTAGGCAGCAAAAAAAGAAAGCTCCACCATCAACAAACTCTACATAACTGCATGTTAGGCATGCATGTTCAGAGAGCTCTTATGGCTCCTTCTTAAACCAAAACCATGGCAGTCAGGATGCAAGTGCTCAGTCATACACACATGAAAGCGTATGCCACAGACAGAGGCTTACCTGCCCCTCCCCAGCATACGCTCCTATAAAAAGRAAACAAAAAATAGCTGATGATATATATTCCAAGAAACACTCTGTTCTGCCAGCTGCAATAGTTAGTTACTGTCTCAGGTAGCAGGTCCATTCCTTGCAATAGTCATAAAATTCCTTGGCCAAGTAGAATGTGCAAATAGAAAGTTCCCACATATTTTCTACTCTACGGACATTAACTATTGTATGTGGACTACTGTTGAGATATTAACCCACCACCTCAAAGTATCTTAGTTATTATTTTGCTAGCTTAACAGAAAAATTATGATTCTGGAAACCAAGATGTGACAAAAAACCAAACCCACTGCATTTGGCATATCATTTTCCTGAGAAAAAATATCTATTCAGGACAGTATCCTTTCACACAGATAATGGGTCTTACAAGTGCAAACAAATTGCACAGATTATCTTTCCACTTAGAGTGGGATTATAGGAATAAATTAAGGGAATGAGAGACTTGGGCTTCTAGTTTTCAAAAATCCTTTCTAAAGTTTCCAGCTAATCATCTGCCTCTATTTGAAAGAATTAAAGATAGATTAAGGAAAATATGCAACAGCACTTTGGTTTTACTTTATAGTAAATATTCGTCCTGTGCATTTTCACCTCACTTAGGTGAAACTGTACTGTACCATACTTCTGGTACAGTATGTTTACAGAAATCACTCAAAATCCTCTGGCATGGTTCTTGCTGTTCGAGTAGAAAAGAAGGTGAAGAAGAACTGAAACAAAGATCACTTTACATTTAAAGATGAATCACTCAATCTTTTTTATCACTTTATTATCACTGTGTATAAGTATTTGATGGGATGATGTCAGGAGAACATGGCCAAACTCTTCTCAGTGGTGCCCAGTGACAAAATGACAGGCAACAGGCATGCTTTCTTGCATTAAAGCGAAACACGGGAAATTCATTCCATTTGAAGGCAAGAAAACACCTCTTCACTTTGAGGGTGACCGAGCACTGACACAGGTTGCCCAGAGAGGTTGTGGCATCTCCATCCTTGGAGATGCTCAAAATCTGACTGGACACAGCCCTCAGTCACTTGCTGTAGACGACCCTGCTTCAGCAGGGAGCTTGGACCAGATGACTTCCAGAAGTCCCTTCCACTCCCTTCAGACCCCAACTATCCTGTGAATCTGTGACCTGTACATTTCACATTAACAAGTACAAAGATCTGAATAAGCTACTTCAGATTTTTTTCAGTTCTACTGTCTATATTCATTCCTAAACTTAAGCAGAGGAACTCAGTTTGTCTGGTTGTGGTGCTACCATTGTGTTACAAAGCTTCAGTGATTGATTTCGCACTGAAGCTAGAAGTCACAAGTACCATTCACAAAAATATGTTAACTTTTTTTTTAGTTCAACAATATCTATCACTCCTGGTAAGCAGAAGGGTGCAGTCCATTAGAAAGAGGTCCTGAGTTTGTTTCTAATCCCCTCTCCCCGCCAAAAAAAAAAAAAAAAAAAAAGTCACTAGCTATTCAAAAAGCCTTTATTTTTTTAATCACTAGCAAAATCACCACAATGAATCTCTGTTTGTTCTGCAGTAACTGCAAGTCTTTCAGACATCATGTTTAGTATAACCTACAACTGAGCTTTATTGTTAACAAGACTGAAGGAATAAGTGTAACTGAAGAAGAATAGCTTACCATCTAAACAGTATACAACACAGCTCTCAAAATTGAACTGTACCTCCAAGAAGCAGTCAATAAAAAAGGCAGAGCACAAAATCCTATCACAGAATGATATGAATATTTGAGTTTAGTCATGAAAGAGATCATACTTACTATTTAAGTTCTATATTTGCAAATCATAGAGGCTGTCATTGCATTTATTTCAGTTTTACCAAACTCAATTAGAGATGATCTTTATGAAAAAGAAAACTGATTATATAGACAGACATTTGTTTATATAGTAAAGTGTATTTGTTTTAAATGAACTCTGAAAATGACTGTAATCCATGTAGACTATTTCACTGATTAACTAATAGGGCTGTCTAATCTGTTCTACAAACAATTACATTAAGAATATAGATTACATATTTAACATTATTCCTTTCAATAGGGCAAGGACAAAAGCCGCCTTTGTTTTTAAAAAAAATAGAACACCAAACCTTATTGGAAGAAATATTTCTTCAGGGTATATGTTTTAGACATTGAACAATGAAAAGCCCTGTTATTTTTATATTTTTTTTAAAGGAACTGATTAAATATATAGAAGCTTAACGTAATTATATTTATTATGAAATTTAGAAAATAAGATTATATTTTCTGCTGCATTTCTGCCATGTCTGATATAATCTACAGTGCAAGGAATTAGGAAACTAATTTTGATGACAAGGCTAAATTACTGAAATAAGAACTATGCCAAAACCATCCATTCTTCACTTACTACCTAAAAATGACTGACACACCTGATAAAATCATTTGGAGTAATTTTTTCTTTGACAGCAGCTGTTGACATCTCTCCTGCCTGTAACGAAGAAAAATATTTGTTCTTCCATGGCTACAGTCACCATACCAGAGCAGAGTTTGATAATTACAGTATTCGCAAGAACCCTGGATTTGGACTCTTCACACTCCTACTCTCTGAAAAGCACTACTAAAATGTGCTTTATATAAAATTATTAAAAAAAAAATTGTAAGTTGCTTCACAAAAGAGTTTTACCTGCTTCTTGATGTTCAGCTGCACTTTAATATCCTTCATCCTGATTACGCACTACTGATTAGCTCAGGACAGAACTCCATAAGAATCTGCATCCAGATGTCAAATACTAGGCGGCAGTTAAACAAAATAGCCAAAGATGAGTTTTAGCTCATGTCCAAAAGTCAGCTTTACACCCTTAGAGTCATACCCTCAAACTCTCAAAAATACACTAGCATCTATAAACATTCTACAAGCATATCTTGATGTATCTCTTTACAAAAGACATCCTATATACTTTCCTGTATAACCTTTCTATGAGTTTATAGAAGACATTTTCTAAACCATTCTTCAGCTATGAATGTCTAAATCACAGCAGGCTTCTGGCAGGCCACCAAAAGTAAACTACTGTGCAAACAGCAAAACAGCCAGGAGCTATAGGAACAAAGTGCTTAAGCAACTGTGCACTTCTCCCGGAATATATGCAGGGCTAAAAACCCTGCTGTTAGTGGCATCAGATATGAGAGAAATGCAAATTTAGATAACTTCATTTACAATATCCAATTTATAGTGACCATCACCTAATGCCAACAATCCAGGATCTGCTCTTAGTGATCAGAGAGGAAGTGGGCACAGCAGAGAGGCTTTGTTTTTTGCCAAGCCTTAGCTGATGGTTAGATAGTCATAAGAAAATGTCAGAGAATGAGGCTGAGACTTCAGTTTAGGCACTAGAGGTTAAATGCTGCACAGACAGATATATCTAAATTGTCACCACAAAAATGACAGTGGACTTTATGTTATTCTGTGTCTTTCATAACTATGTTTTTCTCCTGATTCTCTTCTTGTGTTAATGCATTTTAGTTTTAGGTTTTGAAKGGAATTGTTCTCAAATTCCTTTCCTCTTTCTCCTTTATATTTTACCTTTGGATAATCTCATCCATGAACAAAAACCGAAAACATCATGGATAGTGACATAAAAAGCTGCTCAGAAGGCATAGTGGATAAACCAATTCTGAGATTTTTTTTTAAGGTGGCCTCTTCCTAGACAACTTTTTAAAAGAATCAGGGTAGGAATGGAAGGAGAATAATTCCAGGCATGCCAATTATATCCCAAATAGTCAACAACAGAAAAAAATAGTCTAAAAGAAAATTGAATTAAAAAAAAAAAAAAAAAAGTAATCTGGAGAAGCCAATCTATTCCTCCACTGAAGGAAATACAAAGCTAGAACATTTGAGAAGGAGACTTTAGACTTGATTTAATATGAACCTCTACCTGTTAAAAAGGAAGAGCCAGATCTATTTCAACAATATCTGAAGGAAGGGTGTCAAGGGGACGGGGACAAACTCTTTTCAGTTGTCCCATGTGACAGGACAAGAGGCAATGGGCAGAAACTGAAGCACAGGAAGTTCCGCCTGACCGTGAGGGGGAATTTCTTCMCTGTGAGAGTGACAGAGCACTGGCACAGGTTGCCCAGAGAGGTTGTGGAGTCTCCTTCTCTGGAGATCTTCAAGGCCCACCTGGATGCAACCCTGTCTACCATGCTCTAGGTGACTCTGCTTGAGCAGGGGGGCTGGAGTAGATGATCTCCAGAGGTCCCTTCCAACCTTACTGATTCTATGATTTTGTGATTCTATGAATATCCATATAACTGCCAGCCAGCCAGCCAAGGTCTAAAGTATGTCAAGTCTCCTTGAACCTTGACCATAAAGTAATCGGACAACTTCAACTACTCAGACCTTTGGAACAGGACAATAACTCATATTGCAAGAGACACTCAATGAGAAGACAGATTCAGTTTTCCAAAATATTATGCAGGTGTCTGTTCTATTTCACTCCAAAGTCTTTCAGATCTTTTTAAGTGCATACAAGAAAACAGACGTATACAAGAGAAGTCCTTGAATTAAACTCTCTCTGCCATGTTGCTGTAGCTCTCCTGAAATCAATGACAGATTAGTGATCAAAACCCCGTATTTTTAATGATTTGGAAAAACGATCAGAAGTATTTAATGAAGACACAGGCAGCAAAAAGTTTTGCATTTTTTTTAAATATTCAGGGAGAACTATATTACAGATGGATATAAGAAAACTTTTGCATGCAAAATATATATCTTTGGCAACATAAAAAAAGAATAGGATAATATAAAACAAATAAGGTTGGAAAAGTTCCATTTAAGATTTCAAAAGAAAGCACGAATAGGCAGCATGCGATGAATTAATTAACTTCATGAAGAAAAAAAAAATCCACGTTTCTGCCTGAATATGCCAGCAATTACTCAGTGTAAGCCTCATCAAAATCTTAAATTTGCAATGATAGACTATAATAAAAATCAACAATCCTCACAGATTGTTTTCTTCCTAACCTTCTGTCTTACGTCAAAGGAGATACTTTTTCCTTCTGTTGCAAAATTCTGCAATTGATAATGCTCATGGAAAGACTTTATATCTTTCAATGCAAATGAAATTGGCTAGTATTCAAGTGATAATATACTTTCTTTATTCAGAAGAATATAGGAACTATAATGATAATGAGTTGGGTTTTTTTTTTTTAATGTTTTAGAAAACGTTCAATGACAATCAAAGGGGAACTAACTTTATGTTGCTCTCTGAATTAGCTCAGTGCTTCCCCACGATCAAATTATGCAYTATTGGTAAATCTCATGCATTAAGCCCAAGTGTGTTAAGGGCTAAAGCCCCACGCAAGAAGATATAATAAGCACTCTGGTGGCTACATTTTTAATCTAAAATAACTAAGACAGAATTATGTCATTACAAAATGACACAAAAAGTAGACTGTCCCATGAATTTTACGAGTCGTGCTGTACATTCCCTAAAACAGGGACTAAATTTAACATAAATGAGTGTAAAAGCTAAACAAATAGTAAATAAAGTAGACTTGAAATATCCTTTCAATAATCTAATTGACCTGCTCTGAACCACGTGACAGTCATGGCTATGATGCTCATTTAAATCCTGCATTACAAATAACAGAAGATATGAAGAAATAGGTTTTTATAAACAATTTGCTAATGGTTTAAAGGGATTGAGAGACCTAGATCTCTAATGTGGCAAATTTTCATCAAGTCTAAAGTTATATACTTTAAAACACCTCCCAAGAGTAAAGATTAATGCGTAATTTTAATTTCTTTTAGATCAAAATGAAAAATCTCAGGTAATAGTTACTTCTTTTCAAACCTATTCCACAATTCATTTTTCCTTTTCAAATGTACTTAATACTCATGAATATTTTCTTTCTTTTGAAATCTAAGAACAAATATTCCTACATTCACAGAAAATCATAATATAAACAGATCTGTATTTTTTCTGTTCATTGTATTACTTTCTAATGTTTAAATGACAGAAATCATTCCTTTTTAATTAGTATTGAAAGTGTAGAAAATTTATCTTTGTCAGCTAACCGAAGCAGAGGTAAGATGCCTTGAGAACTAAGGCACTGTCCCTATCTTTACTAACTTTCAAAATACCTCTAAGTGGTAATCATAGAATTGATCTGAATTATATTTATTAGACAAAAATAATAAAATTTTGGAAGGATCCTACTGAAGAAGGTCACAATAACATCAAATGCTAATTCGTTTCCCTAGCGTCACGAACCAATACGTTCCTGTTTTTACACATTACCTCAATAGAGGCTACRATCAATTATATTACCGAATTTGACAACAAAAAAAGGTTAATATTAGTGACCTTAAATTTTTGGTCTTTACCACACTATGCCAGACTTCAACACCTACACACTGGGATAAAAACAAAGTTAAGTTCCAGAGTTAGAAGCCAAGTTAGGCCTAAGAGCAACTCTTTATTTAGCATTCCCTGCAGTGAATAAGATATTTAAAATACTGTGTTTTTAACAGGCACACAATGAAGTTCAAAAACATTTTTTTTTGAAAGCGAAATCTAAAAACATGCTTTTTTTCTATTTATATGGAAGCACAATTATGATTTTTGTACATAGTGGGAGTCTGATACTAAACAATTATGATCCTATCATGCAGATTTTAATTTTCAGCTACAAGAGCTTTCCAGTTTGAAACTTCTGTTCCACACAATCCCTATATAATCCCTTTAACAACAAGTATCATTCTTTTTCGCATAATATACAACTACGCTTTACAGCCAGAAAGTAATAGATGCACGTACGTCAAAAGCCTTACTAAAGTCAAGGTAAACAACATCCACTGCTCTCCCATCATTCAAGAAGCCAGTCACCCTATCACAGAAGCCTAGCAGACTGGTTAAGCACAATTCCTCCTTTGTAAATCCATGCTGACTACCCCAATCACCTTCCTGTCTTTCATGTGTCTGGAACCAGATGTTTAGTACTGCTAACAATGATGAAAAGAACGGATTCCCTGAGTACTTATGTTGGCCAAAACAAGCATTCAGGGTTTCACATTACATTCATTTGTTAACAGATCTCTCACCGATACTGCTGAAATTCATAACAAATCCTCATCTTTGTGTCACATCATGTGTCACATGAACATGCAAGTGCTTCACGATTTTTGGAGGTTTCAGGTCCCATCTTTCATTTTAGCTCAACATATTTAAGATGTCAGATTCCATCTTTTCTAATAAGGTGACCTTATAAGCTTCTCTAGTGGCAGGAGACAGCTGAAGGTAATAGCCCTTTCCCTGCCATATGTCAAGACAGCTGACATATATATACATGCAGCAATCCCAGAGCTTCCAAGAAATTAAAAATACACCATCCTGAGAAATCAAGTAGCCAGGAACTAAATGCCATTGTCAGAATAATTGGTCTAACCTACCTCTAGCCACCAAAAAAGCTGCAGCCATCAGCAAACTGTTCCCATCTGCCATTTTTCTTGAATGAGAAATAGAGGGGTTTGACCCTTCCCACATTATAGCTAGATATATATCCTGGATTACATCCTTTCTCTGGGAAAAATTATGTCCAGAAGTCCAGTACTAACTGCTGCAAAAAGCCACCAGGATTTGCAGGAGACAGACAGATGAATCATCTTGATAGGCAATAAGCAAATCATATGTTTACTAATAGAGTATGATTTTTCCTACTAATAAGAAAATACATTTATAATTAGTTGATTTTAGTTTATTATTATAAATGGAATTTAGTTAATTGTTTTGCACAGAAAAAAGAGCATGTTTCATAATAGAATTAGGTTTTTTGTATGCAGCAGGATTGGAAAACACCATCTGGTCAATTTGGTAACCTATTAAATTTTTCATGTCATTCTCCATTAATTACCTTTCCTAAAACATCAGTGAATATTTATAGATTGATTTATTCTCACACTAACAGTCTACTAAGATTATTCTACAATCTAGATTTTAGGTTCCTCTTAAAACTATTTTATGAGTCACCAGTAGCTTTTCCCCTCCCCTGAAAAGTTAAGAAAAATCCTTTTGTAACATCATCTCTATATACTAACAGCTATAATGCGTTAATGCACTTACACATTATATTCTACTCAACATACAGTACAAACTTCTTCCTCTCCCCACCCCTAATACTGCTGCATTATTAACAAGAACAAGCAAAACAATGGTTTCAAGTGTTTTTAGCTACTAACATCCTAGCATTTTATAGGTATATTCCTGGATAATGGCAGTGAAATGATCTTTGGAAGTTACCCTTCTCCAAGAAAAGATCAACAACACATAGAGCATTTCAAATAATATTTTATCTGGCCTGCTTTGCAAAAAACTTCTAATAATAACAATTCCACAGTCTTCCTAGGAATATGAATATTTCTTGCTGCAACTTAAAGCCAGAACTTCCCGTCATATCCCAAACGATGCAGAGAGCTATTTATTATTATCTTGCCACATATCCAGAGACAATTACCAGAACACTCTCAGCATTCTAGGTGAAAGAACCCCCAACCTTTCAACAGTCAAGCCTCTTTTGAGATACCTGGGGAGAAGGGGTGTTGTGGGGGGCAGGAGGGAAACTGAAGAGAAAAGGAAGAAATTCTCATGATGAGTACGCTGCCAGTTTTACTGACAAGCTGATTTTTAAAAAGGGGGGGGGAAGAAAAAGAATAAATAAAAGGAGAGGCTCAGAAAACTGAAATTCCAGAATTCCTAAGAAATTTTTCAATTTAAAGACATAATTAGTATTTCTTGTAGTAAGCCAACATCCTAGGGAAGACAGCATCTTTTATTATAACATCCCTAGGCACAGTCAGGACTATAAACCCTGAGATAGAGCTCTCCAGCAGAAACAAGAGAAACAAGCTTGTGTTCATATAATTAAATACATACCAGTTCTGATCTATACTAAGAGTTTACACTGACACTAACAGCATTCAACAGCTTTTTGGACACATCAGAGCATTCCCTGCGATCTTTCTCAAATACTTTAAGTTTTCTTAATTTGATCTAATCTGGTTTCAGTGTAGGAGAAAGAAAGAGGAGTCCACTTGTCTCCAACAGGTTTCTTGTTACAGCTTTTTTTGGTTTGGGGATTTTTTCTTTTTCTTTTTTCTTTTCTTTCTTTTTTTTTTTTTTTTTAAACAATGCAGAGCACAGATAATTTTTTAACTCCTATCCTGTTTCTGACCAAGATATGTTGCAAGGAGAAATTTACTATTCTGAGGACATTTTGATTTGACTAGGTTGGTCCTCCCAGCAGAATGCAAACCAAAACCAGAATTTTTGAAGAATAATTTAAAGCGTGAGCATGAGGAAAAAAAATGGGAAGACACCACCTTAAAATACAATGCATTCCAAGATATTTCAGCTGTAATAAACACAAATCYAGAGTTAGTCTTCAATTCATAGTACTAACAGTGCTATAAAACCACATTTCTCGAATATATCTACATTTCGGATACTACTCCTCTTCCTTCTTGGAAAAGGACAGAATAGGTTCTTCCCAGGCCAAAAAAGAGTAAGTAAATGTATGACTGGGCCTGCATCCATCAGTGGTCATTTTCATCTTTGCAAATATTCAGCCATTCATCAAATTCCACTCTTCAGGTATACCTTTATTTCAACAGTTGTGTTCACAAACATAACGTAAGATCAAAAGAAACAGACACAGATGACTGGAAGCCAGCTTTCCCTGAGGCCAGCCTCCCATATAAGAAGTCAAAAATGATGCTTAAATTTAACTAATGTCTTACTATAACAGTAAGATAGTCCCCTTAGATCTGTTTTCAAAAACAGAAAAAGCAAAAAAAATCATCCAGAATAAATACCTAAGAGAAAATTGCAATTGAATTTGACAGAACAGTAAGTATTCAGTAGGTAGCATTCAGTTACCTTAGGGAGACATTCTCATCATTTATTTCCACAAATGCTGAAATCCCGCCAGTGTCCTGRAAGTCCTTGATTTAAATACGGGCAGCCAGTGACGCAATATTATATATGAAGGGTCAGCAGCTCTAAAATGCACTCATTCCCATTGGTCAGAAAGAAGTTTGGACATAGTGACCTTCACAGCAAGGGTCATCTTCTTTCCCAGGCTTGTGCAAGAAAAATAAACCCCAGAGATGGCAGGGAGCCTTGATAACTTGCTGAGGAAGCAGCCAGTGCCAATCTTAGAGCAAAAAAACTACACTAAGCTACAGTGCAATAATGTAACAATAAATAACTACAAACAGCAAACAAAAGTAGTTTTGCTTCTCCCTCCCCCAACTATTTATCAAAAACTAGTTCTCAGCTGTGTTAATCAACAGGCATGAGGGAAACTGGTATTGCAGCAAAAATTATTACCTAGCATGTCTATCAAGCACACGCTTGACCAGAGACCTGAGTGCTCTGTAGTCTGATCAACACCTGGTCCTTTCAGAACTACCAAATACAGTTAAATAATACTTTTGAGTTATTCATACCTTTTTTTGTTCCGCATCCTATACCAATGCTGTCACTTTAGAACCAAACTAACCTCCTCAGTTTCCTTTACTCTCATATGAACTTCACTCCATTTCAGTCAACACAGCAATCAGAAGGCAGACTCATCTTACAAATGGAAAATTAAATTTAGAACTATAAGGTCAAAGCTGAAGAAGCAATAGGTGGCCTGTACCTTCAGAAGAAGAGATATTTACCTTTAATGCACAAAAGGCAAAAACAAACTGACTGCCATCTACAATTAGAATACAGAAATTAAACAGGAAGTAATTGCAAAAATTAAAGAAAAAAATACAAATAGCTTCTGATTAACAACACATAATCTGTCAAATTCATATACTTTAAGATTCTGAAGCTCTACAGTACAAAAATAAAACCAGACAGTATGGGGCTGGTAGGCCTAAATACCAAACTGTCTGCAGTATCTTACCTCTTAAAGAGCAGTAGCTTAGGCATTAAAAGATTGGTCTTTTGCAAATGTAAAAAAAGTCCATATGTGAAATGGTCATGAAATGAAAACTGTGCACATTAAATACCATGGACTCTGCCAGCCATAAATTAACAGAGAATTTCCATTTCACAAGATCCAGGGAGTTTTATAGGTCACTTTGCCATCCCACAGATTTGACTGTTCACATGTACTTAAATAGCTTCCCTACGCAACTTCCTTAAAACTTTAACTGAAAAGCAAGATGAGTATTTACAGTTAAAAAATGTTTTTATTTAAAGCAATTCCTATGAAAGCAGTATTTAGACCCTGTTAGTCAAGCATTCTGTACAATGTACGTACCACGTTATAGCAAGTCACCCTGTCTTCTACAGCAGAGCAGCARTCCTCTGTGTGGGAACATTTCTGACAAGGCCTGTGCTGTCCAATCCCACTCATTCCTGCTTACACTTCATCATCTGCAAACAGTATCTCTGCACTCTCCACAATTTTTTCCAATCATCCCCATCGTGAGCAGTGTGAAAGCTATTTCAATAGAGGAAAGCAAGTGCTACCTGAACAGCCAATTGCAAAAGCAGGCAGCCCAGCACAGGACCTCTCCCTTCCTAGTGCTCTCCTGGTGCTATCCATAGTGCTTCCCTTCTCAACTACGCATGCGGCGTAGAAAAACAAAAGCAACATTAAGAGATTTATCTGCAGGACTTGGAGAAGTAAGAAGCAAATATGGCAAGACTAYAACAGGAGGACAAAAAGTCCCTTGGCTGTACCTCTCCCACTCCTGCAGCAAGGCCAGAAGTAGGTTTGAGCAAAAGAAAGAGGTGGTGCTGCCCCTTGCAGCTTTCTGAAAAGCASTGGAGGGAGAAACATCAGTCCATGGAACGCAACAGAAGAGAACAAGTCTGTACAAGGTATTTGGAAAGTTAGGAGAAGGAAAGTCAAAACAAAAACAAAAACAAAATACAACACATCACAGCAGCAGAAGTGATGTAGGAGGTGGTGATAAAAGAACTGAAACTCTCCTTGGTTGGGAACTTACTGGTCTAATAATTATACATAGAAACACTGTGCTAAAACAAACTGCAGGATTTCCACATTCAAAACTTCCAAAATGAAAGAAACGCCAGTATGCCCGCACAGCTTGAATTTTGACACCCTTACCGCTGGTTCTCCTTCCCCCATTCACACATCTTCCAATACAGCTTTTAATTTTGGTGATTCCCCACCTCCTATATCCCCCTTCCATTTCGCCAGGAGCCCTTCTTTGCTCAGTGCTGTGAGTGGGACTGTTCTGGAGATCAGCCTTACCAGTTGTTCTGCATAAATAATTATACTATATTTGTTCCTCAACATGCCAACTGCCAGAAGTTAGCCAAATTACTCAACTTGTATTTATTTTGCATTTAGAGTTTTTTCTTATCTTGAGAAGGAGCGTGAACAGTAGTAGCATTTTATCTGGCAAGGTACATAAAAGATGCATGTGTTCCTATATCTTAGAGAAYACAAAGTGAAAGAAATGCACCCTGAATTAAGAGCAAACGAGAAAAAAAWTTGCAGACTCTTGCCTATGTAAAACAAAGATCCAGAATAAGCCACTCCACCTCATTTCTGTATGTCCTGCAAGCCTGTCTCCTGGGTCTGTCCTCTGCCATTGTGGCACTGGGGAAGGGGAAAAGCAAATCTACAAAAGTCCTTTGGACAGAGCCACAGAGTTTCCTTGGCATGAAAAAATAGCACAGGAAGGCACAATAGTAAGAAAATGGAAAAGATACTTTGAGTTCAAAAACCTGTTAAAAAGATTTTGAAATTTTAAAAGGCTGTTGGTATTACTGTCCTTAACAGCTGCTGTTCTTAATGCTAGTATACAAAGTCACCCAGAAAAAGAAAAATAATAAAGATTAAGCATCAGGCAGTCATTTCTACAGTTCTTAATTCTGTGCTGATAAACCAGGACTGCCAGTGCATCTCCATGAACTACTTCTGCATCTCATATCCAGTGTGCAATCTACCATCAAACATGATTTAGACATCCGTTTACTCTTTTTCTAGCAGGATCTCATCAAATATAGGTTCTCTTCCCTGCTCCAGACTGTCAGTAGTACTAGAAAACACCAACAGAAGTATTAGATTTTTAAGGTTATGTCAGTTTTAACCTATTTCTCATGTTTCAGCTGGCAATAGGTGCCAGCTTCACTTTCAAACTTTCACTCGCTAAACACAATCCTAAAAGACTTGAACTGCAAGGAATTCTTATGTATGAAAACTACTGTTTTCMTACATAAAATGTGCAAACATATTGTGTGTGCATAGACACAAATGTGCAAATAAAATGCACACTTGAAAGTCAAATTTGATCTGGCATTTATCCCTTCAAATAATTTTTTCTTTTCCTTTCTATAATCCCACTTCTTCAGGATCTCCACCTATTTCACAGTTTAGAGGTCCGTTAAACAGGCCAATCTTGTAAACTGTCAGTCTATACTCCCCTCCTGTCGGATTTTAACACCTGCACAGTGAAGAGCATATATTGGCAAAGTTGTACTCAGCTTTTCTTTATAAATGTTGTACTGTTTACCCTGTCTGCATTATTATATTCATTTTTTATTTATATATCAATTGAACCTTATGGTGGCAACTTTCCTCATATTCACAAATATATTTGCACACAATTTTTATATTGTTTTTCACAAGCATATTTTGCACATTCACTTTCTTTCTGAACAGAGAGAGATGTTGGTATGATAAAATATACATAAATATCTTAGAGTGCAGTGTAACCTAAGTATTTTGCTATACATTCCAACTCCATTATAAGTACCAGATGTATTAATGATTACTGAAAACTAAAGCATATATATAAGAAGTTACTGCTACATTATTTGTAAGTACTAATTAAACATGTACATAAAACAACTGTCCCTAAAGTAACTGAGATCAGTTTTCAGAAGCAAATACTACAGCAACYATTTCAGTTCCTTCCCAGTCACCAATTATTTCTTCTCCCCCTCAAACTGTGAATACATTATAAAATCTTCTGAAAGACAAAAAGAATGATGCTGATAATTTCAGAATATGAAGGTAAGCACACCTGCACTACAGATGCACTCATTCTGGATCATTACCATAACTATGCATCTCTTACCTGTAGACATCAACTCCAGTGACAGGTTTCCATGCTCCCTAAATCTCTGACTTTTATTTTGCCTTCAGAAAGACTATTTGAAATAGAGCCAAAATTAAAAGCTTATTTCAACAGTGAATTACCTGTGTAACAAACGTTGCTTCAATTACTCTCACGTATATGAGAACGAAGAAGCAATGAACCTATGGTCTCCTTTCACAAAAGCCATTTCTTTGCTGTAACCACAAGGGTTAGTGCCGATAACTGTTTAAAAAATAAAAAAAAGTTTCAGAAAATAAAGTAATCTTATTTTTGCAAAATGGAGTCAACAATTGGGTAATACTGCACCTCCAGACTATCTTTGAGCAACTCTAACTGTTAAAGTTCCCTAGGATGTAGTAATAGTGTGTGTGGAAGGGCATGTTTACCTTTCAATCAAGCTGGATGTCAGCCAAAACAGTTTCATTTACTGGGACCAAGTCATGTCAGTTCCTGTCCTGGCGTTCTTATTCATAGCCAACTGCTTATTTTCCAAACTCCTCTACAATCAGGACAGAGTAAAACAACAGAATTATTTTATCCCACCCAACCTTCACACAGGTTGCCCTTCTGCCCCTACCACATTTATACTGATACATTGTAGTACTGGAAACAAGATTCAGCCTTTCATCTCATGATTTAGTAGGGTTAGGCTTTTATTTCATGACTTAGTAAAGACTGGTGTTAAAAAAAATATATATATGAACAGTATAGCCTGACCTCAACAGGGACTGAGAGTCTTTGCATTAGAGAAGAAACATACTGTACTTTGAAAATGGACACATATATTCACTGGAACTATCAGAGTCCCTGCCTCCACATCTTGAGCTAAAGAAAAGAGAATTTTCTGAGCTTACCGCCTTGTAAAAGAAGAATAATTATCCTTTCAAGGTCTTATATTGAATTAGATTCATCTCAGTCAGATTTCAGTTCATGACTTCCTCCCCATCTCCTGCTCTGTGGCCAGTTCTTCTGCTCTGATTAGTTTTAGGTGCCTTATTTAACAAAATCATTTTAAAGGTTAATTCTTTTATCACACTGTGAATAGAAACATCCACTCCAAGCGCCTCTTGCATGCAGACTGCTCAATTTCCCATTAACACACTTCATAATTCTTCCTTCATCCTACTAAGCTGAAATTTTCAACATATACAACACCAAATAAATCCACAAAACGAAACAACAGAAAGACCCCAATAGGCAGACTGCAAAGAAACAGGCAATTTCTCTGAGTTTCTTGATGTCATAGCGTAAGGKTTGGAAAAGTGGCAAGGATTATGAAAATATGTCTTTCCTAGTTCAGCTTAGCATGGTCTGAGCTAACTTGCTGTTTCTGCATGAAAACAGATAAAGGAGTGCTCATGCATCTTCTCCACAGACTCTGTTACTGAAGCAATGCAATATACTGACTCCTCAGTCAGGGTATGAGGAACTGAGAGACTATACAAGCAGCGATGCGGGAAGAAGAGTTGCTCCAGTTACTGCCCCTGCGTTGTACTACAGAGTTGGGCATAGCRTCTTGAAAGAAACTTACAAAAGAACAAGACAACATGAACAACTAAGAAGCACTTAATAAGGTGCTATCTGAAAGACATTGCGATTGAGTTTGTTAACTGCAATTCAGTTTACTTCAAAAATAAAACACAAATAAGAAATCAAAACTCTGTAGATCCTCATTAAGTGACTGAAAAGTAATTCAGACAGGCATAAAGATGTTCTGCTTGCACTCTCACAGATGCCAAACAACAAATCAAAATATTGCAAGAAGGTCCCCCAAGCTGGGATAAAATTTCAAACCACATCTAAGATGATCTAACGGTTTCCTTCCCCCCCCTTTCCTACTTTCTCCCTTGCACTGGCAAGGGCACTCTTCTGACTTGTCAGGCAGTCAGCTCATGGATCTAAAATGCTAGGAAGTTTTTCTTTCTCTTTTTGTGGGCAGAAGGGATGGATAAGCCTTTTGCAGTRAAGGAACTCCCTGAACGGGTTCACCACAGGGTGGGAAAAACAGCAGAGCTGGACAAGGGAAGTAACATCTAGGGCCTGGGAGAAGGGAAGAGGTGGGTCCATCCTTTTCAGCAGCTTATAGCCTTTAGATTAGTCTCACTGCAAGTCAGTCTACCACAGAGAGAGGAAACAGGGAGGTTCTTATGAAACACTTCGCCATTCTGCTTTAATTCATGAGTAGTAAGAATCCAGCCTCCCTCCACACACACACACACACACACACACACACACACACACACACACACAAAAGCAAACAGGTCTACAGGGATGAGGTCCACTCTAAATTTAAAGTGTACTTTAAAGATAAGGTACTTGCAAGATGCCCCTTTGGCTCCACCAACCAACAAAATGAAAATTACTACACATCATAGAGGTTCGGTTGTATTTCACTCAAACAAAATATGTTCTGCTTCATTTTAGCTTGCTCTTCTTGTAATTTCATTTCCAAATTGTAATCAAGAACTGGACATCTGCCTTAGTGAAATTATTATTTATTTAATCACTATTTAAAGTGAGTTTGGGTTAACTTGACACATTCAGGGCATTTTTCCTTCTCCAGTGGTAACAGACCCAGCTAAAGTGACTTTCCAGACAAACCATTTCATCTTTTATGTCTAACAATCCAGAGGCTGGAATGTAATAGCTATTAACCTACAAGAGCTAGCACTGCCAAGTAGCAGGCTCAAGGAAGGGGTCCAGCTCACAGGATGCAACAACCTACTGATCTAACTCAGGCAACTGGAGAAAGACCTCTGATTTTACATTAACTCCACACTGGCAAAGGCAAATGCAATGTAAATCCTAATTACTTCTCGGAAAACAAACAAACAAACAAACAAACATTTTCATCCCTTATGACTATTGGATGGGAAAGAAAAAGGTCCTCCAAGTTTGTATCTGCTCTCTCCTCACAGTTCTATTAGAAGTAAACAAATGCCTGGGAAGACTAGACGGACAGAACCATAAAATTTAAGTGAACCATGCACAAACAGATGAGCACATCACACTGCTGGAACAGTAGTATACAGGGACATTAGAGTAAAATTGATTTTGTTTAAATTTAATGCTGGTAGTTTACCTGGAAAAAAAAAAAAAAAAAAAAAAAAAAAAAAAAAAAAAAAAAAAAAAAAAAAAAAAAAAAAAAAAAAAAAAAAACTTGTGCTGAATTGCAGTATCTTTTATGTTTATTTCTCAGATAGACACTAAAGGGCAAAACTTGACAGAGAGCAGCAGATAAGTGAAAGAATGCATGAAAAGAATAACCAGAAGTCTTGGAAAGTCTTCTCTGAACTGGGAAAATTATTTTTAAAAGTAGGAAAAGAGGAGAGAGGGAACAGAAAGAAGGATTAYAGTTATTTCACTATGACTTAAATGGGCTTAAATACTTGCAAATCTTTACATTTTCCTGGACTGATGCTTTAAGTTCAGCTCCTAGAACTTTAGCTGAAATAAGTTATCGTGAAATAAGCACGTAATAAAATTATTTCATTAGATGTATTTCCTTCTGACTTATGTGAAGAATTTATCACAGAATTGGTGAGGATCTCTACAGATCACCCAGTCCAAATTCCCTGCTCAAGCAGGGTTATCTCAAAAAGTTTGCTCAGGACCATGTCCACTTGGGTTTTGAATATMCRCAAGGCTGGAGACGCCATAGCCTCTCTGGGCAAGCTGTGCCAGTGTTTGACCACCCTCTGAGTAAAAAACTTTCTTAAATTTAAATAGAATTTCCTGTATTTCATTCTCTGCCCATTGCCGCTCATTCTTTCACTGGGCATCACTGGGTACTTAGATACTTCAATAAAATCTCCCAAGCCTTCTTTCACTGAGGCAAACATGCTCTGTACACAGGGCACTCCAAACTTTTATATGATACCACAGAACACATTTTATGTACCAGTCTATCGCCAACTAATAACAAAAAAGTTTACTTTGACTGGTTCCACACCCAAGGCTTGCTTAGCCACGGACAGAGTCCAAAAAGCCAAAAAAAACCCAAAACAACAAACAAAAACATACACAAGAAGCAAGTTTATTACTGACTTGCAATATCTATGCTAGAGAAGTCACTCTTTTTCTGGCTTTTACTTTTCTGCTCAGTTAATTTATAACAGTATTTATTAAGGAACTTATACATAGATGGCTATGCCATGAAAACCCACACCATGAGCACAAACAAACATACCAGCAAAATTTAACTACAGGCTAGTCTTACACTCATTTCTATCCTGAAATGTGGCATTAATAACCAGTGGGATATCTAACAAGCATTTGAACACACAATAGCAAAATTGCACTTCCCTGTGTACCCTCCTCTTCAAGCTGTCTGGATGTCAAAATTTATCACCATAAGAAACAAAAGTTTTCTATAGTCTTTCTCATTACTATTCCTCTTCTCTTGAAGAAAACTTCTGAACTCTTTCAGTGCTGTTTAATATACATTCATAACTCCTAACAATCTACAAAGCAACTGTGATAAAATATTAACAAATGTTAGTTCCTTGCTATTAAGTTCTTCCGAGTTAATATATATTGATCATATCTATAATAAACACACATTAAAAAAACATGCATTTATTTCATATATTCACTTAAAGCAGGCAGTATACCAGCTCTATCTTGCACTTAACTATGCCATAAAACTCACAAACTGCAGATTTTATATAATCTTAACTTCCGAGTCCAGGTTCTCAGTATTGTATTGAGTCTGTGCTTTGTAAAACATATTCTGTAAAATAAAAGAGTAAAATTCAAATAAAAAGTGGAAGTAGTTGTAAATTTACTACAGTAAATGCATACTACCAGTATTTATTGCAGTAAGCAACTTAAGGGGAAAGCCAAAGTAAAAAAGTAAAACAAAGCCAGCTGTGATCTCATTAGCCAAGCTCATTATATAAGATCTCATTAGCTCCCATCCACATAAATCCTACAGACACTGATGAAAAGGAAGAGAAATCAGGGATATAGAGGTTGAATAATCATGTAATATTACAGCACATCATTAACTTAGCAGTTAATGTCTGGAATACAACTGAGTAAGATATACAGTGATGCATACTGCAGAAATCCTATGGTCAGGCTTCCCAAATACTGCTGTTATTACGCAAAGGATGCTTGCATAAGTAGCAACAGGAGCTTCAGATGGCTCAAAACCTCTAAGAATATGTACAATAGGCTAACAGATAGAATGAGACAGTATGTTAAACAAAATTAAACTCCAACACACTCCAGCTTCCTTCTCATGATCTGGTCTACAAACAGGATCTCTAGGTAGGTTTCTATGTTAGGAACAGTAAGCATTTCTACAAAGTGAGAAATATGAACAGAACTCAATTTTTTGGCATTATACATTGACTTCAACTTGAATTCTCAAAATTTGATCAAAGTTTCTTTAGTTTGTAAAGAGTTAAATGACTTTATAGTTTTCGTATTAAATTCAGAAAAAAAAATTGTTTGGAATTATATACCATGTATAATAAACTCCGGTAGTTCCAGCTGACTTCAGTGAGACTTTTTCCCCTTTCCATCAGCTTCAACAAGAGAAAGACTAAGCAGCATTGACCTACACAAGCCTTTTATTGGCAACCTGGGACTTACATGATCATCAGCTACTGAAGTTTTACTTAGAAGGATCATCATCACAATAAAAACATTTCCTAGATAACGTTGTTAAAGTATTTAAGGAATTTATTAAAATGCCCCAGTATTTTAAGCCAATGGGATTTCTGGCTGGGCTATTTTGAAACAATCACACAGCTTAGACAGGCTAGCAATATTCTCAACTTTCTTTTCTTCTGCAGCCATCTTTACTTTCTCATTAATTAGTTAATGTCTGAATGTCCCAACTCTAAGTTTTACAGCTGCACTAGAACAGAAATGTTTTTCATATAAAGGCAGTACATGGGCACTGGGTGTGGGTGGGTTAGTTATGTTTTGTTTTGCTTCTTAACCACATGAAAGGTATAACTTAGTTACTAAAAGAGAATTTGCATTTTAAAATATCCAGTTCAAGTTTCAGAATTTCAGTTTCTACAGCACCTAGAAATGAGCTTACAAATTTTAACACAATATGTTTTCTTCACAGAAGACTATGAAAAGCATAGGTTTGTTCAAGTCTTACACAGAGTTAAGCTTTCTCTTTCTGTTCCAAAGGAGGTGAATTTCTCAGTTACCCAAAGGCAGGCTAATCACTTACCTACTTTCTATTTTGTATGAAATGCCATTTGCTAAATAATGACGTAACACAGCTATAATAGAAATCAAATCATGTAGCAAGTATTCTTTCCATCATGAGTCCAAATTTAAAAACGAGGTTAAAAAATACCTTATCTGAACAAAAGATGTAATATAATTCATAAGAAACTGACCTGTGACATAGTCTCAGAAAATACCTTTTCTTCAAACAAGGTGTGAAGACTACTGTGGGGTTGATGGGTAGAGTCTAAGGTCACACAGGAATGCTTAGTTCTTCTAAGAAGAACCAGGAGAACTTATTTTTCGATAACCTGAATTGATTTAACATGGATCTCTCCTCCCTCCCAACTAGCCTCTGGTAGATACATTTTAATCCTTTGGCACATACTCATTAAGAAAAAAGTGGCAACACTACCTACACCCAAGGAAAAATAAAACAAAAMCCAAGCATGCTATACAGATTATATCAATGATAGAAACTTCAAAATTGAGTGATGAATTAAAATAGATTTTGTCAAACACCTTTCACAAGATTACAAGTCTAACGTCACAGTTTTGAAACTGAAAACATACATAACAACTATCCACCAGGAATTGTAAACATTTCTAAGCATTTATACAGGTAAGAACACCTGAATTTTTGAAGTTAGCTGTTTTTCTTCCCTAGAAGCAATATTAAATTCAAATGTCATACTTGAGAGTTATGCCTATCTAAAACAATCAGGTTGAGCTAAAATGGGAATAGCAAATTATCTCATATGAGACTGCTATGGAATTTTCACACTTTCTCTAAAAGGTCAGGGTGACATCAGGCAAGGGAGATAACAAATTTTCATATTTTATGCTGCAGTTGCATGTGCAGATTCATGTGCATTGACGGTCCAGAGCCACACAGTGATCTCCTGAAGATCCTGAGAATAAATAGTATCTGAGGAGCCAACACTACTTGTTACATACTCCCTATGTCCCCTTGTCCTCACCTTCTAGAAAGGAGGAGAAAAAATATTTAATGCTTTTTTCCAAAGGTGGAAAAGATGAAGCTGAGAGAAACACAAACAGAACTACAGGTGAAAAAGAAGCTGAAAGACCTAAAAATTATGTTTAAAGTTTGCCTCCTCCATGAAACAGTGTAGAAGACCAGCAACTAAGCATAATACAAAAACACTTCAGTGTTTCACTATTGTACAGAAAAGAGTGAAAGCATTATAAAAATCATAAAAAATACCTGTAGTTTCAGGAGAACTGAAGAAAGTATGAATTCTAAAAGTAAGAGAGGTTACCTTCTGCCATCCCCACAGAATTTTATCTTGAAAAATAAAGCACTTAATAATTACCCACTTCTACAAAGAATAGCTAGCCCTGAAAAGTGGAGGTGCATGACCTAATATCAAATGTTATTAATGTATTTCTAGGTAAAAGAATTTCAATCTGTATCATATAATGCATTCAAAGCAGGTCTGAAAGCTTGAACTGATGTACCTGCTCAGTGAAGTGCTACCTGAAGATAAGCTAAAACAAAACAATTCCCTTTTGGCCAGGGAGAAATTGCAGCAGACATACTTGCACAGATCATTGAGAAACTTGGAAAAGGTGAATTAAGTAAACTTGCTGTGATCAAGGAAAATTACTTGTCAAGGAAAAAATATTAAATACGCTTTGTACCTGAAAGATATTTGATTCTGACAGTTAACATTTTTGGAATAATTTAAGTGTGTCTGGAACACATACCATTCCATAGGAATTTGCCATGCCCTTCAGTGTATCTATATAAACTAAGTAAAAAAGCGAACCCAAAAGGTTAGGTTTATATTATTCTTTGTATTTTTCATTTAAGTTATCAGAGATGCATAATATAGCAAAATGAGAAACAGAAATATTGCAACAGATTTTTTAAGCAATGAAATCTGAAGGGGAAAAAATCCCACAAACCTCACCTATCCATTATTGCATTTGTCTATGATACTAGGCATCATAGCTGCAAAGCAGCTACTGCTTTGCACACAGAAAAGGATACGTATCTCTGTTGAACAATCATTATAGTTGTAGATCCTAATACTTGCTTTGAAATGCATCTTGACACCATCAGCAGGAAATATTGTACAAGTTTATAGCAGCCTCTAACAGCTGAAGTCAGAATTGGTAGCACTTCCTTTCAAGCAACAGGTAGCTTAAGCACATGGTCATCGTAAGACTGTGACAACAGTATTTAACAGAATGCTGGTTTACAGCTGTTCTCTGTAGGGATAAGGAGGAAATGTAGTCCTACTTGTTATGTCTAAGTAAAACTCTCTATCAGTAGGCACTCTATCAAAAACCCCACGGCAGGATATACAAAAATGAGACAGGACACTATAACAATAATATCCAGAACGTTTCAATAATTAGAACACTGCTCAAAAGAGGCTGGAGTATTCTATGGGAAAAGTAGACCATTTCTTYTTTGATTTCTGTTTTTACTAAATGATTATGTATTTCCCTCAAACAATTTTAACATAGCCACTTTAAATCCTTCCGAGCAGATATTAGAGAGTGAAAACTTGCTCCAGTTCTAGTAATAGATAAATACCGCTGCTGCTACAAAAGACTAATACTCAGTGAAAGGGGACTACACAGTGTAATACATGTCTAGAGTAAATATTAAGTTTTATTCTTAGCGTGCATGTTTTTTAGTACCTTTACAGCAAAATTATGATAGATGCTACGAGGTCCTACAGATGCTATGCGGCCTGTCAACTGATTATTATAAATATGTTCAATGTATCATCTTTATATAAAGATCTTGAATTTCTATCAGATCATCAAAACTAGACCTTTAATGAACCATTAAAAGAAAAGGCTCTTCTCCAAAGAGTTTATCTTATATTACCTCTAAGCAAAAAGGGAGGGAAGTCATTTTTGTGCATGGATTGAAAAAGAAGAAAAGGAAAAGATGATGTGATCTACTCCTCTTAAAGGGAGCAGAAGAAAGATAAATGAGGTTATCAGATAAAATACATTCTAACTACTTGCAATATGACCTAACAGTAAGAATCCATCTCTTTCAAGAGCATAAAACATCTTCCATTAGACGAAGACAACTGTTGATATCACAGTGAAAATGCTTAGCTTACCAACATCAGTGTTCACACAGAAGTTTGTAACAGCAAGCCGCAAGTTACACCATTTTACCATAGCATGTGCTATAAAAGTTCAATATTGAATGATCTATAGCTCTTGAAAAACCATGAGYCATGAATGTCCTCTAGTCACACTGCTTTTCAAAGTGGGAGGCATAGAACAGGCTGCCAACAACTGTAAGAGCGATAGAAAGCAATGATACATACACACACATACACATTCACAATCTCAGTCTAAATAATTTTCTTACATCTACCTTGTGAAAAACAGTGCAATTGTTAACACTTGTTTTGTGTGACCATTTGTACAAGCTCAAAAAAGAAAAAAAAAAGAAAAAAAAGAAAAAAAGAACTCCAGCTAGCTGAATCAGTACAAGTATCAAATTAAATCAGAAATGATAGGGCTATGACTCACGTTTACAGAGAAAAGAGCTGCGTTGGTTCAGCCCTTCCAGCATCTAGCCATCTGCTCCAACCTTCTTACAGAGCTACTGACCCTGCAACTGAGTTGACAGAAGAAAACATGACTCTGCCTGTGCCAGTTTAGTTCAGTCAGCATCTTCACTCACATCCAGCTTTTATCAGTCCTTTAATTTGCCAGATTGTAGTGAAGTAGCTCAGGTGCAGACAAGTTCCCTCCTGCTACTGTGCAGTCAGTTCCAAGAAGGAGCAGATCTGTCAGCGAATATGGGGTGGTAAAAAAGAGCAGCAAWGCGCTCAAGCCCCACTGCTGAAACTCACCAAGCTTGTGCATTCTCACAAGACTTGCCACCTAACAACAGTATGTTTGGTTTACACGACCTACTGTGTTAAATAGGCCATCCAGCTTCCATTTGCTTTCCAGTAACCTATAAAAACAGTAGCCTAAATGACTGTAGATATAAAATGTTTTCTTCTCTGTTGGGTATTCATACCTAGCTGATTAAAAGCAGCAAGGATAAACTGCCTTAATTTTGCCTCTCTTTATTGTACCAATAAAAAACTTTAAACACAGTAGTTGAACTGGCTAGGTAGATTAGCGAGATCTGCCCATTAGTTACTGATGCTATCTTTGCTCTGAGGAAAGAATGTTTGTTGCGCAGATGCTTTCACATGAGCACCAAATAGTTTTTAAAAAAACATATGTCTGTGTGGGGGGGCAAAGTGAAAAAAAAAAAAAAAAAAAAAAGATGTCCAACACAAAGCCAAATTTGCCAGGAAAAAAAAAAAGTGTGATGAATTATACTTCCAAGATAAAATAACATATCCAAATCTTTAGAGACAAATGCTGCCTAATTTTGAGCATTTTGAAATAGATATAATTTTTAACAATATCTCAAGCACAGCATCAACAGTCCATCCTGGTGTCCAACAGTACTGGCAATATATTAATTAATACATTGCAATATATATTAAGTGTAATATATTAATATATTACACTTAAGAGGCATGTCACAGAAATAACTGTGTTATTTGCATTCCTTTCCTTTGGAAGAGGAGGGAGGCAAGAATTATTTCAACTGCATGAAAACTTAAGTTTTTTTTTCTAAAATAGAAAAAATAAGTTCTAGCTTACTTCTAAAATGAAAAAGAATCATGAAATAATAAAAGGAAGAAGAGGTGATGTACTTGGGAAGATGAAAGAAAAGTCAACAGGGGAAAAAGAATAAAAATAGCAGATCGTAGAAGCATAAACATAAATATGAAAAAAATCAAAAGAACAGAAAGGTGTAGTTCAAGGTTAAAAACTATATAGGTCAAGATAAATTATATAGGTTTGTTTTTGAAAGCCAGAAGTTGTTGATTAAGGGAAATGTAATTCTCCCGTGAAGAGGATTCCAAAGCCTATGAGATATAGCTCCAGATGAATTGGTGTAAGAAGAAAATAAAGGCTAGGAAAGAGGAGAAAAAAAAATATATGTATGTCAGAAGAAAATATATGTTAAAAGAATAAATGAAGTCAAAAGGATACAGAAAAAGTGTCTGTTAGGATAATGCTTTCTCAGGAATTAGCTGTCAAAGTTATCTCTTTCCTACTCCTCTTCTTTACTGCCTGCAAGTGTGGAATGCCTTGGAACATTACTATCTATTTTCCCGTTTCCAAAACCAAAGTGAAAAATAAACAACYCCCCAAACAAAAAGAGTATTTTCCTTTTCAGTAGCAGTTTAACCTTATAGCATATACCCATTTAAAATATCTCTTGGGCCCTTGTGTACACAAAGGACTGCAACACATCTATACCATATGCTGTGAATCATTGGTTCAAGTAGCTTCACAACCAAATCAGCCAAATAATAAAAATGACATTCTAACAACTTAAGACATCTTAACTGATCAATAAATAGTAACTTCAGAGTACTAAGTAACACAATTAGAAACTGCGTCAAAGTAACACTTTTTAATCAAGAGGAGCCTCTCCTTTTCTCTTTGTTAACGTTATCAACCTTTTGTGGTGTTTACAGACTCACTGAACACCATTCTGAGTCTAATCCTTTTTTTTTTATTAGCTTTCAGAAGATGAGTAATAATTCTTGTACAAGTGCTTTCTGAAGATGAAAATCTACCTTATTATTATAAAAATGAAATACCATGTCACTCTCTTATTTTGAACTTCCTTAAATGGAGAGCGCAAGTGATACAAGAATGACTCAAGTACAGTATACATACATATAATTTTATATAGTTATAAAGTCAAAGATTTTTCCTTGTTTAAAGACTTCTGGTTAGAATAAGCATTACACATATTTCAAAATACTGCAACTTGGCTAAGAATACAGTTCATTGTGTATAATTACATTTCAAATAAGCTCAAAGACACAATATAAGTGGAAGTGTTTGGCTCTCAGAGCAGATAACTTACACTAGCAATGATATCAGAAGCTTGATGAACGGCTAGCAGTTCATCCTGCTTTAGCAATTCTGAATCATGCAATGAAACAAAGTATTTTTCTTTGAAAAATTCAAGGGTAAAACATGTTTAAATAAACTCTAAATGGTGGCTTAATAAATGAGTTTTACAATTCCAATTGTAATTGTAAAGAAAAAACATTAGTTTTCATCTTTCATTTACATTCTGGTATTTGCAGGAAGTCCAGCACTCGCCCTCAGAGGCTCTACTGAAGGTGGTGAGACTGCATGCAGATCCAACTGTCAGCCCACACAGAAGAGCTTGCCAAAACTGGGCCTAATCATGGAAACAGAACAGAGTACCACCCAGCCCCAATCAATATTATCAGGATACACCTTTAATACTTCTTTAAAATCAGAAAAATAAACATACTTGCAGTATGTGGACACCACCATTCAAAGTGTTACTTCAACTACTCTCAGGACATTCAAGGAGTTTCATAATGACTGCAGTAAGGTTTWCAACAAATAAATCCCTCTAAAGTCACCTGGAGCACAATGAAGACAATTCATCTGCTGAGCTCACACATATATTTAGCCTCTGGTCATCTGCTGAGTATTTTTACCTTCTTAACTGTTACCACTGTATTAAGATGTTCTGCATTTATCTGGTACCACTTAGAGTTTGCTAATGTCACTATCTTTTTCCTTAAAGACACCAAGTAGATGGTGTTCAACCAAATTTCTAGAAGTAGCATCTACCTCTACTTATGGTTAACAGCTCCTACTCAGGAAAATGGTAAGAGCTGTACATGTATTTTTGTAGAGTTTTCTTCCTGCCCCAAACCAACAATTAAGCTAGAACTGTTTTTAAAAGGTAAAATAGCACTAACCATTTAAAAAGAATTCAATTATTATTACAGCAAGCTTTTGTCACTGCGCTTAAAAAAAAAAGTTGAACTGTGTTTCCCATATCAAATGCCCAGTTTTTTATTGCCATGCATAGTTAATTTCCCCACTCCAGCGTAAGTGCAAATTCAGTATTTCTGATTTGATGGCACTGTGTGATCATTTTATACACATGAAAAGATTTCTGAAGATTCACAATAACATAGAAAAAAGGCCACAGGAAGACACTGAAAGCCTGCTTTAAAAAAACATTCTAAAACAAACATAACTTAAAATAGGATCACCAAACTCACATACAAGTTAGCATCACACAGTAATGCTGTTACCTAGTGGTGGAAAGCTAGGTATATCAGAAATTGTACAGCTGCACTTTTTTTTAAATAATGTGGAATTCTTGACTGTGAACTATTAAACAGCTTTAGCTTATAAATGAGGCTTTTTTTTCCTCTTAATGAAAGAAACGGCTTTCTTGCATTCACCTCTGTGACAAAGGGTACCACTGCACCTGTCAGTTCTGATTATCAAGAGARTAACTGGTAGACAAGAAGCAGTATCATTTCCTGACGACCCTAAACCTGCTGTTTAGCACTCCTCCTGCAATAGGAACCCCAGCTTTCCACAGAGTGCAATAATGAAAACAAGACCAGCTTCTTACCAGATTGTATTTTCAATTACATAAGCCAGCAATAGCTGAAATCAACCAGTATCCTCTAAAACACCTGGTTAAATACATTTGCTTTGCTTTCAGCCAGAAAAGTAATAAATACRGCAAGAGAGGGAAAATACGAAGACTTTAATGCCACTTACTCAAATGCAAAGAAGAGTCCACTGGTGACCAAGATGAGAACAAGAGTCAGGTAGAAGACTCCAGTCTGTCGAGCCATCATGATCCTCCCATTGCAGAAGAATTTGTTTCTTCCAGGAAAAACCTCCCATTTTCTCTTGGGAGCTGATTTCTTTTTCTTATGGGGAGACTCCATGGGAGACGAAGAGCTGTGTGTGCTGATCTGACTGTATTCACAGTCTTTCATGGGCCCACTACCACCTCCAGGAGTCATCAAGAGAGAGTAAAATGTGGGGAGAACCCCACCAAAAAATATACACAATATATATATGGGCAGATATCCTTCCGACTAAGATCACCCTCTCTAGCAGCCCCAATTAAAAAGCAAAAACTGAAAAGTCTGCTACCAGGCTAGTGATAGGTACATCATGCAAACACCACTTAACTCCTGAGAAACCAAAGCTGTCATATTAGAAATGCTTGAGAGGGATCCCTCCTTCCTCCACCAGTTACAAAACCATGTAGGACAATCCTTTTTTAAAACATCTTATCACAAAACAAGCCCCTCAAAAATTGTAAAACAGTCTGGCTGTCAGAAAAATAYGGTCTTTCTTTCAAGTTTGTTTTCAAAGAGGAAGGGTTTGCTTTCCCACGTCCACCCCAAGAGAAATCTCCGAGGGTCAAAAGGTTGGTCAAGGCAAGGTTTAGCGCTCGAGTCTATCATTCATTGAGATTTGTTATAATCCTCCTTCGTGCGGCAGATTTCACTGCTAAAAAAGAGCATTCCTAAAGCGTCCCCTCAAGAGACAAATCATTAGGGGAAAAGAGAAGGGGAAAAAGAAAAAAAAACAGGAAAGAAAAACACGCTGCAACTCCAGCTTCCGAGAAAAACACTTCACGATCTCTTCCTCCTGAAGCGGTAATTCAACGGCAAGGGGCCGCAGGCCGCCGCTCCGCGCAGACCCGGCCCGGGGCACGGCTCACCGCGGGCCCTGCTCCCCCGTCGCCAGAGGGGATTTTCCTGGGCCGCGGGCGGCGCGGAGCAGGGCCGCTCCTCGGCGGCCGCCAGCGCCGCCGGCGCAGCTCCTCATCCTCCCGCAGGCAGCGAGCGGAACCGCTTCCCCGCCTCACGCCCCGGGCGGCGCCGCCGCCGCCGCCTTTAACCCCCGCCTGCCCCTACACAACAGGTCCCCGCCGCCGCCGCATGCTGCCCAACGGCTCAGCCCCGCGCCGCCGCCGCCGCCCGCCGGACACCCCTGCCGGCGCCGCTCCGGCCCTCTACCATCCTCGCCGCCC
>NW_028185417.1:1814866-1955262 GCF_003343005.1 Rhea americana | reverse complement strand
GCCTTTATCCAGGTTTATCGCCCGCGGCCAGACCCACAAGCAGCATCAGCACCAGCCACCTCTTCATCTTCAGGGTCAGGCGATAATCCCCGCCGCGGCACCGCCGGAGCGGGCAGGGGGGAGGCGGCGGCGAGGGCCGGCTCCGCACACGCACGCACGCCGCCACCGCCGCTCAGTCAGGCACTTCCCGGCGAGACGGCGGGCAGCTCCCGCTCCCCATCCCGCGGCGGCGACGCCGCTCCGCCAGCCCAGCCCAGCCCAGCTCTCCGGCCGCTGGAGCGCGGCGGCAGCGCTGGCCCGTSCGCACCGCCGCCTCCGCAGGCAGCAGCTTCCCGGGCGGGAGGTGCAGTGCCGGCGCTTCAGCCCCGCTCCTGCTCCGCCGCCGCCCGCGCGGGGCGCCCGCTCAGCCTCGCCTCGCCTCCCCCCAGCCCACGCAGCGGCCCACACGCACGCGCAGGGGCGCGCGGGGCGAGCACGCGCCGCCGGACCCCGAGCGATGTCCGCAGCCAGGCCCGGGTGGCGGCGACCCCCTCCTGCCCTGCTCGAGCTCTCAGGCCGACGGCTCGTGCGGGAACCACCGGGAGCAGCGCCGGCCGCCTGCGCGGCYCGGCGGGACCACCCCGTCCCGTGCAGGGGCGCACTCGCGCTCGGGGAGGCGCCCCTCGGCCCGCCGGGACCTGTAGTTTCGCCCCTCCCGCCCGCCAAGGGTCCCCGGGGGAAGAGGCGGCGGGAAGGACTGCAAGCCCCAGCATGCCTTGCGAGCCCCGCGGAGGGCAGCGCGCGAGCGCTGGTAGAGCCCGGGCGCGAGGCGAGSGCGGCTGGGACGGGCTCCCGCGGCCGTTTGGAGGGCGGTTGCTGCCCAGCGCGGGGTTTGGGGCAACCTCGCCCACGCCGCGGCGCCCCGCCCTTGCGGAGGGCCGAATTCTGCCGAGGTAGCCTTGCCTGGCCGGCGTGCTTTCCTCCGCTTCCTTCCGCCTGTCTGCTGGTGGGGGTCTTGCCCACACTGTATTTCAACTAGGGCTACAGACCAGAGCTGCGGCCCCCAGCCCGTGCTGCAGGGCGCTGCACGAGCCGTCCACCACTTCTGGGCTATCTGCCTTAACTAGTATTTTCTCCTACTCCACTYGCTGAAGTTAAGCACTCTTCCCTGATAACAAAAAATGGGCCAACATATGTGCTTCCCTACTCCTCATGTGCTAACATGCAAGTATTTCCCAGTTTTAACATCAAGCACACCCCAAACTAGAGTAGCATAGTAGACGCGCTCCTGCCGAGCCTGCACCGTGTTCATCAACACACAGCAATACATTGGGGGATGGTAAACCAGGTAGCAAGAGTATGGAGGGCAGCCTCCTCTSCACAAGGGAAAAGAGGAGTTCTTTGGCAAGCGGACAACAGGATGTGAAACCATTTCATGACATCACACTTGCAAACGCAATGGCATCCCTTCACAGCATGTAAAAGATAGAGCTGCGTTACTCCTTCCCTTCTCCTCCTCCACTCCCGTGCTTCACTTGTCAACAGTTCGCTTGCTATCTCACAACTTGGACGTCACAGCATTATTTAAAATAKTCACTATAAACAGACAATAACTTTTCTATGTTCATGAATTCAGCATCAATATATGCCAACACAAAGCTGAAGAACGAAATGTTGTGGTTCACTGACAAGCATTTTTTGTCTTCATTGGCTTTTTATTAAGCGCATTGCTGAAAATCTGTTTTAAGTTCTTTGACAATRCTAATGATTGTATGATGTGAAATGGCACTATTCTCTCCTGACATCAGGGGATACTTCAGGCATACAGAAACAGAGCAAACAGTTTATGTAAAGATGTCATTGTTGGCTTATATTCATAGGTAGCACTCACATTAATATCAGAAAGACAAAACATTTGTAAACAACAGCAGCACCTCATTTGAGATGTTGTCTTACCCCATAGTATTTCCCTTGAGTTTTGTTTAAGACATTATAGCTGTAAAGTGAAATTTGGTCGTATTAATTGAGCAAAATACATAGATGAATCTGAGGAGTGCCTGGAAAAATAATTCTAAAGGTCAAATTCAGAGAACACACTTTTTCTTYCAATAGCAGGTCTACTCTGCTGTAGCTTCTCATTTCTGTTACTGTTATCTAGTGCTACATACGGTACTTTTCACACGATTGCCTGTTCCACTGCCTATTCAGTTACCAGTATTGCATCTGATCCTATTATTTTAAATATCTGCACCAACAGAAACACTACTTTGCTTCTTTCAAATTGGTCTGTGAACATTTTGCTGATGTCTTTTTAAAAAACACATTGTGAACACCTTAATCAACCTTAATTATCTCCTTAAACTTGCTTTAAAAACCACTTGARCATTTCTCTCCAAAAAATGCTTTATATAGCTAATATTTCAGACAACTGACCATCTGTTATTCTTGAAAACATTTGTTATTGTTTATTGGCAATATTAATGAAAATTGATTTGAGCCACTGAATAGATTAAATCATAAACAGAACAGGTAGGAAGACTAAATCCTCTCTTCATAAAATGTTGTAAGATCACGTTATGGTATGTATTCTTCTAATTTCTTACCRAATTTTTGACTCGGGCTGATGTCATGCAATGACTAATATATTGCAGCAATGTATACTTACCTTAGAAAAGGTACTCTATTGTTGTTGAGAATCATCAGAATTTGCTATCTATTAGCCTGTCTTCAGTGTGGAGGTGTTACAAAGGCAAGTCTTGAAACAACAGGGAAGCTAATTTGCTGAGATCTTACATCTTACATATACAGAAAATCTGTTACCATTCTTCATGACAGAATCTACTTGACTATGTTGTAAGCATATCAGACAAATTATTTAAGTGATTAAATAAACACAAGCTAGGAAATTATAGCATTTTGGACATGAGATAACTATACTCCACAAGTTCCTATACTGCTAAACCAATTGCTTTTACTTCCAACCAAAAACGGGAGGTGATGTGATAGTTACCAAACTGAAAGATCTTCTAATATCCTCACAGCCTGAAAGAAAGCAAGGCATTATTGTAGACACATTTTCCACATTTTTCACAATGAATTTTGAAAAGCAAACAAAAAAATCAACACAAATTAATTATAATATTGTTGTCATGCCAGACTTTGAAAGAAGCCCCACAGATCCAGACTTGCTGGATACTACATAAGCACACAACATATGCCAGTTTACAGTGTCAACAGTAYTTAGTTTTCTACAATACACCTTTTCCTCAACCAAGTATTTTTCTCCTTTTTCTCTGCCGTTTAATTTTGTTTCAATGATTCTTAATACTTTCTGAAAATGAAACTAAATATTTTGGATCACACAAAATAACTTTTGTTAATTTTGCCAAGAAAATTGAAATTATTTGCATAATTCTAATATCAGCAGCACTGACCTCTTCTGTAACGATAGCTTTATTGTTCAGTTGGGCAGCCACAGCCTCAGAAAAGCYTAGCACAGCTGATTTTAAAATTGTCAGTGCAGTAACTCTTTAGAAACTGTATAATATTAAACACTGGTGAACACAGTAGAAAAAGAAGAGAGAATGAGAATGCACASCAGAATCAGTATCCAAGGAATGCAAAATTAAACAAAGGTTTTCAGTACTACAACATGATCAGCTTAAGTAAGTCCAAAAAGCTTCTAAGTGTTTAAATCCTGCTTTTGCAAGAGCAGCTTGCAAAAGTGTAGACAACCTTCCAACAACATGTTACAGAATCTACTTCTTTGTGGCAGGCAAATTAAGTGAGCAAAAGGAGGTAAGGAATCTTTTCCCTGGCACAGTCTGGAGAATAGAATCAATTTTGTATTTACATTTCTCCACTTTTTGATAAAACTGTGTCTCATGGTTGGAGATTTTTGTTTTCCTATTTTGAATCATTAGAAACAGTGGGTTTATAAGTTAGAAGTCTGAAAGGGCTTAATCATGTAGAATCTGGAATATTTCTATAGTTTTCCAACTTTTTAGTTTCTTAACATACAGCTTCACTGTTTTGGATAGAAGTTGGAATCTATGGATATTTTCATTTACTCAGCAGAATAAGATGAGAATTCTCCTTCAAATGTATTCAAAATCCAGAAGTTTTCAGAATTGCCCATGCTTCCTTGATCAATGACTGCTTCCAAAGTTCAGGAGATACAGCCTCGAAGTCTTAGGATTTAAACTGAAAAGACAAACACAAGCATTGTGTGATGTCACCACTGTGGTATTTGAACCCTATTTAACATTCCTCATGCTCTAATTTGAGTGCAGGAGAAGAACATCATTCATTTCAGGAAGCTCATATGGAACACAAGCTGACAAGGTCTGSGAAGTACAGCTATGTGAGGGGAAAAAATGATTTTTCAACATTATCAATCTTGGAGCATGTAAAAGATTCACTCACTAGAGCCAGGAAATATTTTTCCTCATTCTTAYATAATGTATTAGTATAGTATTGCTCAAATAGTTGAGTGAATTGTGGTTTGTGTTTTGCCTSCCTGTGAACAACCTTGTATTCATCGTTACTTGATGCAGGACAGCATCATTTGGTTGATCTGCCTCACACAGAATTTTCCATATATATAATGGAAGGTCAGACATCTATATTACTGATTCTTGATTAATATGGTTCATAGAGCTTTATCCTAATTCCAGTTCTCTGAACCTTTATTTTTTCTTCACTAAACTTTCTCTTTAAAACTGCTTCCCCCCCCACACACACAATATGTACAGGAAATGAGTTTATAATTTCAGAGAAATAAGCATATGATCATTTAGGKGTTGGGGACAAACTCTTTTCAGTTGTCCCGTGTGACAGGACAAGAGGCAATGGGCAGAAATTGAAGCACAGGAAGTTCCGCCTGAATGTGAGGGGGGATTTCTTCACTGTGAGAGTGACAGAGCACTGGAACAGGTTGCCCAGAGAGGTTGTGGAGTCTCCTTCTCYGGARATATTCAAGGCCCGCCTGGATGCAACCCTGTCTAACATGCTCTAGGTGACCCTGCTGAGCAGGGAGGTTGGACTAGATGATCTCCAGAGGTCCCTTCCAACCTTACCAATTCTGTGATTCTATGATTCTAGGTTATGCCCAGCTTCATAGCAAATCTGCTTTCTGATTTCTGGGTCTTTTACTGACTGTAACTCTTTGCTATCGAGACAGGCCTCATTTTTTTTTTCTGTTCAGTACGATGACAAGTATACAGTTAGTATTAACACAAGCAGCTATGTGAGCGATAGAAGAAATGAAACTAGCTTTTCTTCCCCTGTTGCAATAGCCCGATTGTCCCCCACGGGCCACATGACACTCCCCATGTGACAAGAGAATCATATACTGCAGCTAATCAGGAGCCGTACACGTACTGACTGACCATCTGGCTGCTGCCAAATGACCCAAAGTAAAGTTAAATAAAATGGCTGAGCATATTTAGCAACTCATTGTCACCAAAGAAGGCCTCTGTCTCCTATTCCCCTCTCCTAAACTCATGRTGGAGGGAGCTGCTGTCCTGTCCTCTCTTTTACTTAGACCTTTCCACCCTCTCCCTGGCAGTCTCYCCCCTGCTCAGCAGACCTCTTGCTGAGCTGTCTTTGCACAAAAATATCAGCAGAAAACTCTTCACCTTTTTTCCCCCCTCAAGTTAGTTTTCTGCCACTTTAGCATGCAGAAATGACTCAGTGAAGGTAATGGCAAAGCATCCAGGCCTGGTAGGATGCAGGGGTAGGAACACCTTGCCTAGGGAAGGAGACAGAGAAGGGCAGGAGACAGGGACCACGGACGGGAGCACTCTGTGGCCAGCAGTTAGATCAGTCTAGGCTGCCACTGAACTTCAGGCTCAACCACATGAGCTTCTGGAGGCCTCCCATAGGTGCAAGAACTGGCAAAAAGGGAGGGGAGGCAACATGCAGTTTGCAGACAAAGGGAAGGGAGAGCAGGACCTTCCCCTTTTGGTAATGGTGAACTATATTAAACTCAGGCCACCTCATACTGACTTGTCCAAGGATGGCAAACTAAWAATGACTAAATTCTTCCAATATTGTGGGCATTAATTTGGCTTTCTCTCCTCCACCATGATACCAATTATCATGAAACTTGTAATTAACTTAATTATATTTGAAACTTCTACCCCTTTCCTATTTAGCTGAACAAGTTTCAGAATCTGTCTTTAGGGAGTGAAGTYAGTCTAAAAGACTGACACATTAACAATTGCATAAGTCCATTCCCATAGGAAACAAAATAAAAAATAATAAAATACACACCTATAAATGGTCATATAATTAAAGAGGTRCTGTCAGCTGCAATTATTTTAATTAACCAATTAAAATGTTTTGCGATAGAGCTCTTTAAATAGTATCTTCTGCTTAAAAGAATACCCCTTTGACACGTTCTTTTTACCTCCCATTTCCTACTTGGGGCTATAGAAAGGGCTCCTTGTGGACCAAAGAATAATCCYAAATATGCTCAAGTTTATCTTATGTACAGTCTTTTTCCCCTCTTTGTGTGTTTCCCTGCTGCCACATTAAGCAGCCTCTTGCAGTACTGTGGAAAAGCAAGAACTTGCGTTCTGCAGTGGAGTGCAGGAACATGACGTCATCCTGCTCATGCAGGAGCGTGACACTCATTTTGAGACAAACCTTCTTTTTAATTATAGTCACAGGTTATTTCAACATATACATATACATATACAAGGGCTACACACTTCAAGAATTTACAGGAGAGCCATACATTGCTGTCCATCGAACATATCTGTGATGTGTTTGTATGGATTAACACAAAATAGTTTTCCTGAAGGAATTAGGCAATCAGAGACTTCTGAGAATCCCAGAGGGGGGCTATATGCATCATTAAACACTTAACTAGGCTGCCTGAAAATGGAGCTAGCTGCTTTTGAAAATCTCTTTAATACTTCATTGTCACAATTCAGCATCATTAACCATGAAGATTCTGTCTTATATCACTGCTTTTCTCTCATTTCTTTCCTTCTTTCCCATACTCCTTTCCCTGCTTCAGATTGGTTTTGTGTTTCTTCTACAACTGTCCTCTACCACCATGTATACACTTTCTTTCAACAAACAGCAAACCCAAAACCCTTGGGTTTCATACCCACCCCTTTCTTTCTCACCTTCCTACCATAAAACAATAAGCAACAAGAATAAGGGAGAATGGGTCATTTCATACCTATTGTTTTCAGGACAATAGGTCATGACAGAATGCAGAACTGCAAGTACTGAATTAATTTCAAATTTGGAAAGCTTGGGTTCCTTCCCTCCCCCCAGCAAACAGGACAAGAAAATTATTTCATTTACTTGATAATTTATACTCCATAGAATCTGAATATTCAATGAGCTTTGTATACAAAGGACTAGATATGACTCATGGATCATATGGCTGACAACACTGTGATAGAGAAAGGAAGTATGACAATCAAAAGAAATGTGATACTGATCATGCACAAGTGTGGTCAGAGACACAGAGCAAAATCCCCCCYTTTTCCCCTCTCTTTTTGTTTATTTGTGTAATCATTCCCTTATTTCTGCAAACACTTAAATGGATGAGCTTTGCTCTCCTCAGAAGCTTATGCCTTACCACGTGCRTGTTTATGACATCAGGTTCTTAACATTTACTTACATTGGCAATTGCAACATTTTCTGATGGAAATGTGTTTTTCAATTCAGGAATGTTTATTTCATATTACAGTCAATATAGTGACTCACTTTTAAGTATTCTCAGAAGTTTGCATTCTTAAAATATGTTCTTTGCATTCTTAAAATATGTTCAAGTGAGCCTCATAAGATATATTTCTATTTTTTCCTGTCAGATTATTAACCATTAATTATTTTAGTCAATAATTATTCTTCCAAAAATTCAAGAACTACTACTTTATATATATATATATATATATATATATATATATATATATATATAAAAGAAAAAGCATGGGATTATTTGTATGATTAAGGCAAGGTTTTGGCCAAGATTCTGACAAAGTGACTTGTAAAGACTTCAGAACATATGCTTTTCATACCAAAATAGGAGAGTGAGTTTATAAATCTGGATTTTCCTAGAATTAGTTTATACTAATCTACTAGCATTCATAYAAATGAATTCTGATGAGCAAATGCCAGCCTGTAGCATAATTACATCTTAAACCAATAAAACTGTAACCAACAAATCCAGGCAATCCATTCAAAATTCTAAAGAATATTATTCATGCAATAAATAATATGCAAAGATTAGTCTTGGAAGCATTATGAATTTGTACATATTATTTGATTAGAAGGAATGAACAGTAGCAGGAATATAACCAAAAAAATCTTAACTTACAATAAAATAAAATTGGGAGAATTAAATTCTGATTTGATGTAAAGACAATGACATTACTTACCAGTAACCACAGTTCTTGCAGATGTGTAGTCCACATATTTATTCATACCACAGATGTGCGTAAGTAGACAGCATGGAAATTCTTTCACTTTGGCTATACCAGGGTACACGCAGGCCTGCCTTCCCTTTAGCTCAGAGYACATGAAGTGGAACATCCTAATTCAATTCCTTCTTAGCCTCAGAATCCCAAGTGACTGCTAACATCAGAAGGAAAGAGGACAGGAGGCAAATGTGCGTGTGAATAAATGAGCTTGAGAAGCTTCARTTACTAATAAATCTATCTTATATCTCAAAAATAAAAGGGAGGTCTATATCTGAATATCTATGAGGTAGGTATCACCTACTGCATATCATACCATGGATATTTATAAAGTGGGGGTATATTTAGAAGGAGAAACTCATCAAAATACTCATAGTGAGGWGCCTCAGAGTCCTTCAGGCAAACAGTATCAGGCCCAGATGCCTCAGCTATGGTAGACACTTGGAAAAGTTATGGCTGAATCTTCAAGTGGCTTCTCAGAGGTGAGAAATAGTGGCTGAGGGCATTAAGGGAGGTAGGGGGAAGGGAAACAGGCAGGCTGACAGCACTCACTGCACTTTGAGAAACTGCAGGTGTTTTTTTTAGGGATATCTTACTCAGAATATTTTGTAGAGGGAAAGCATAGGAACCAGCATTTCTCCACTTTCAAAGGTAACTGCAACCAGGAAGGATTCCTCCATTGAGGAATGTTAATAAGAAGCAAGTTACTAGTGAAGTGGCATGAAGAAATAGCTCATGGGATTCACGAGAGCCYAAGTTAGCCTCCATATTTTGTGATTCTCACCTAGAACCAGGCAAATTGGCACAGTTTCACTTTGGATATGCAGGTCAAAGTAGGGTTTTCCTGCACAGACAAGTTTCATCCTTTCTTCATTCTGGATGAAACATACTTTAGTGAAAAATCCATCCCACATTCTTTTTTGTCTGCATACCACAACCCTGTCTACTACACATGACACTTAGTACTTGCCTGCTCTAACTGCAACACCCACAAGACACTGCTCAGAATAAACCTAACATACATCGGTAACCTCTCCATCATGTACACTACRAACACATCACACCTACTGTTACTTTGTAGTTCTTAATGATTACACCAAGGGAAGTAATACTGTCATTTTCAACTCTCCAGTCCTCCAGTGCAGACAGCTGCCATTCTCTGCCCCTCTGCAGAACCTCAGCTTCCGCAAAGTCACAGAGCCTGTGTTTACCTGAGGTGCTGCAGCTTTTTCACCTCAGCTGAAGTATCCACAGTGAGCCAGCCTGCCCACATACAGCCTTGCAATGGACTRTGCATTCAGCTCGCTGACCACATGCAGAAGGGCCTTCCAGGACACAGAGAATGCTAATTTCCCACATCCTGTGAGAATCCCTGGGACCTACTGCATCTAACACCATATCTGTATGAGGCAGTTGGTGAACCCTTCAACACAGATTAGTCCCATCAGATTATGCCTTTCAGGCCACCTACATCCATCTCAGCATTGCTGCTGCCTCCATCAGTTCTGAGCGAGCCCTGGGATGGCAGGCAGATGTGTGTTACAGTACAGCCTCACAAGCACACCTGGGTCTGTAGGGCCAGAAAAGGCACTATAATTAACATCCACTAAAAGTCCCAGTGTTCACAAGGCAGATTTTTCGCCATACAAGACAATAAAAAGCACTAATTTCCTTCCTTCCTCTGCACCTCCTCARAAAGACAAAAGCATGGGTTTCCTGTCCCTCTATATAAAAAAGACCCCCCAAAATCCCCCTGCTTCCTTTTCCCATCTATTTCCTAAGCCATGAAAAGCACCGGTTTCTCTCTCCTTCTCACTGACCTCCAAAGTATAAAGCAACTCTCCACCTCTTGAACCCCTCACAAGCTTAGTTCTGCACCTATCTCCAAGAAGTTGGCAGTCTGAGGAGTATTCTTCACAAAGGCCAGTGGTCAGGCCTATGCCATAAAAGTTCATACAAAGACAAAACTCAGATGTTTTCAGGCAGTCTCTTGCTGCTTTCTGGCCTGCCCTATATCACCTACAGGCTGTGGTAGCCCAYGTTCCTTGCCATCCCTTTCTAGCAGGCCAGCTGGGGAGGTGACAGRAAGGAAATATAAAGAGCCCTCCAAGCCCTTCCTGAGAAAAGAAGAGCAGAAGACTTCAAATAAGAGCATGTTGTAAAATATATGTACATCTGTATGTAAAAATATTTCTCATAAATAGGACACTTGGCCATAAATAACCCCTCAGATTAAATAAAGCCAAATGCTTACATGTTAAGGCCCCATCTCTGTGTTGCTATGCAAATCACTGYAGTAGAGGGGCAAAGAATTCACCCACCATGAACAAGGGCTGTTCAGGCTGGAAGCTGTTGGGATGGTTCTGTTGCTTGAAGGGCTGAGAGCAGGTGGCCCTTCTTTGGGTAAGGTTATCACAAGAGTGAAAGTCAGGAGGTGCCTGAAAAACTTTTGAAGAAGCTAATGTTCCAGTAATAAAGCACACATTCCCGCTGGTGGGTGAGACTGCACTTCTCTCTCCAGCCCCACCGAGACCCATCACCTTCTTAATAGCATTGTCTGTAACAACRTGGTAGCCTGCTGCATGTGCGTATCTTTCCTATCTTCTTCAGTTTCAACAGTGAAAGAGAAGAACTGGATCAATGCAAGGACTTCCCCACAGCTTGGGGGGAACCCAGCGCTGGAACCCCAAGTTTTTGCAGCAATGCTGGGGAGCCATGACCACTGTCTTTTGAATCCCCAGCATGGCCAAGAGCTTTTCATATCAGACCAAAGGAGGAAGAAGAGAAGGAATGTTCTTCAGTTCTACAATTTCTTTGAAAAATGGCACCTGCCTGGAACACGCTGGTTGCAGTTTTGGGAGTTATTGTGGAAACCAAGGTTTCTGTTCTAAGTGGGAAGAAGCCAAGTAGGTCCTGGAGCCCAGAAAATGCGTGTTAGTTATCTTCAGCATCTGTCAGGTTGACCATTCAGTTAGCATGTGCCTAAGAGACTTTCATGTACATATGTAGCAAAATTCCCACAAGTAGCACATGGATGAAACTAAACTTTGAGAGAAGGCATCACCATGAGACAGCTGGAAACAATAGGAATTCTGTAGCAAGAACTGCAGATGGCCAAAACCCAAATATGCAAAGAGAAGTGCTGTGTTGCTTTAAAAAAAATCCCTGATCATCAAACACTTTGTTAAGTGATTGAGAACCAAAATGGAGCAAAGCAAGGTTCATTTTACATGAACATCAGACAAATGATGGTGACAGAGCACTAGACCACGTTGCCCAGAGAGGTTGTGGAGTCTCCTTCTCCGGAGATATTCAAGGCCYGCCTGGATGCAACCCTGTCTAACATGCTCTAGGTGACCCTGCTGAGCAGGGAGGTTGGACTAGATGATCTCCAGAGGTCCCTTCCAACCTTACTGATTCTATGATTCTATGAAATGCTAAGGGCAGTGCAGAAGTGCCTACTCTACTCTTTCTCCTATCTAGAATGAGAGATTGTATACACTACATAGCTTGAAGACAGAAATACAACTTCGTTGAAGACAAGGAAGTTATTCTCTTGTGCTAGGTCATGATTTGAACCAAGTTGTTATTACAATGGTATGTTTTGAAGGAAAGCATGTTTTTAAAAGACTGAGCTTTCAAGAAAGAAAGGAATTCACTTTCGTGACAAAGGAACTTTTCCAGATCTTTTGAAGTTCAATTAAAAGAAAAAAAAAATCAAAAGGAGATTTTGTGATTTCTAGGTTTCTAAAAATACTTGCTGCTCATTTTTATAGATATTCTCTTTTCAACTTTGAGTTAGAGAGGGAATAATAAAGATTTTAATATGCAAGGCTTTTAGATTTTGAATTTTAACCCAACCTTTTACACTTTTATTTAAAAGTTATTAAAAATGTATAATTTTATAACTAAACAGCAAGGTTCCTCCCATCCCTAGGAACTCTGAGGAGCATATTACATTCTTGTTTCAACATTTGGTGAGGCAGAATGGATCGTGTTAATCAGCAAATTTCTCCTTACAATCTCAATAAACTTATYGAACTAGAAGAACACTGAGAAATTGTGTTTGGAGTTCCAGTCCCTCACTGTCTTGGAAAGCCTGCTTGATCCAGTGAAAGAAGTAGAGTACTGCCTGGAATAAAGACAAAATATATTGTAATGTAGAACACAGGTGACCATCTTTTGTATAGCCAGATTCCACTTTTGTACCTAAAAAGTATTTGAGACTAGACCATGCTGCCAGGTCTCCTTCCAGGCAGTACAATAAGTGCCATAAGCCACCAAGTGTAACATCTCAGAATTAGTATTTTACTTTCTGTCAAACAGAAAACTAGAAATACTCCACCCAGTTATTACTCCATTCTTCCCCTTCTCCCTGCAAAACTCCCTGCCCTCCTTCATGTCAGGCAGCAGTACCCTTTTCTATCAGCTGAAAGGACCATCCTTCTTCACCAGAAGAGATTAGTTTGTTCCCTCCACATCTACAAATTCCCAGAGTCTCTTGCTGAGCTGAAAGCATTTTAAATGTCAGCAGTGAATCAGAAATCCTAGGCTGGTTGCTAGCACTTGTGCCTATTTGTTTTATGAAGCAGATCCAGCTGACTTTCCAGATCTTCAAAGGCTTCATATTCCCTCTAACAGAGCAAGATAACTGTTTTTGCCCAGTATGACACCAGATTTAACAAAATCTCCATGACACATATATATCCATCGTGCTCGCACGCATGCACACACACGCACACACATGCACGCACACACATGCACACACACAGCAATGCCCCACCTGACCTGCCAACCAGCCAGCATTGCATGGAGCAGGTGAAACAGCCATGTGAGCTACTTCCTGACCCAAGARCTTACTATAAGATCAGGGCCATAGTTTAAAACAGATATCAAAGAGCTGCAAATCCTGACATAAAAAACCTAAACATTCTTTCAGCTCTGTGAATGCAGCAAAGCCTTCTAAAATTAAGTACTTCTGTTTCTTCTCTAGTCCCTCATTTTATCCACTTTGTACCTGTTAATGTAACATTATCAATAGAGCAAAGAGGCTTGGAAAAGAAAATCTGCAGAAGATTAAGAAAATACAGAGCAATTTTCTTGAGGATAAAAAGCACTGCCCAGTGAACACAGAAGGGGATGAGATGTCAATGGTTAGTTTTAAGCTTTATTTCTGGTCTAAAACCAAAGATCTCTTTATAGTCTAATAGAATTACACACTTGAGTCTACCATTAATAGCATGCATGGCGCCAGTGTAATAAAAGATGGAAATTCTTTGTCTAATGATTTATAAAGTTCAATATTTCATGTCAGAGTTTCCACAACATTATGGTTCTCAAAAATTCTCAGATTCAACTAACAGTGCTCAGTAAGACGTTGATCTTCTAATGAATTTGTGCACTTATTTTGGCAATGTTACAAGCACTGAAGGGAGAGAGAAAGAATATATGCACTGAAATATCCAGCAACATTTCTAATCTGCTTTGTACTTGGGATTTTAAGTTACTCATTTCATCTTTCCACCCTCTGGGATAATTACATACTATGGAACATGTAAGTGTCTCCTGAAAAAAAAGTGTATTTTTTTAGTACCAAGTTCTATAGAATATGTAGTAAATAAGTATGAGCAAAGATCATTTCAGCAATAGGCTTCATTTCAGATCTGTGACCACAAATAAAAAGAATGCATAGAAAATGTTAGTCCATTTTCTACCATTGATCCATGGTGTCTCTGTAGCGCTATATAAAGTGAGCTTAGTTACTTATTTTTAACCACGTATATTTAGTTTTAATGGTTCAGCTCTTCTTCAGTCATCAATAGAGAGCCTTGTTACCATGGTAACAGACAGATGGATTAATGTGATGTTTAGAGAGATACAGTCATGCCAAATTTTGATATATACAGTGAGCACTAATGTACTGCATACCCAAGAGGGCATGCATGCAGAAAATCTCAGGGACAGTCCTCCACATGCACAGAGTGGCTTAATACACAATTCCCATCATCTTTTGACAGCAAGTGGCCATCTATCTCTGACTTACACCCTTCAAAAATATGCTCTGGAAGTCATGGATAGTTGCTTTAGAAACTTAAAATTAGTATCTAATGAAGCCTGTTAGAAAGGGCTGCTGACAACACCTAACATATGCAAACTACACATATATTAGGCTACGAAGCTACTGGTCATCTTAGAATCACGACTGGTAGTCCACTTCTTGAAATACAATCTGCCACTTTYAACTGAGATCCTTAAATTTTTCCTGTATGCTTTATTCATTGCTGGTCTCACTAATGAGAAAGAAGGTATGCAAAGGTATGCAAAAATCATCGAATTTTTACATAGCGCGCACAGTTTGAAGATAGAGTAGTTCTTCTTAAAAACTTTTCATGCTTCCCTCTCTCTCAAACATCAGTGACCTACAGCTTCATGGTCCATCTCACCCCTTTCCATAAAGCCACTATTCAGCTTTTCTTGTCAAAATGCTCAGAGATGAAATTAATGCAGGAATAAAAGATGAATGTTACACTATGAATCCCTGTTAGCTCGCCCTTTCCTCATGCTGATAAAACCAAGAGATTTTGGTAGTTGCAGTTTTTATTCCATTTTACTCTCCATGAAATGTTTGAACCATTCCACTGCCGCAGAACATCTTTAATACAGAATCTTGAGACAAGCTGCTAAATTCATTAAAAAGCCAGGTATTTTTAAAAGACAATCTGACCTACAGACTGAAATTCCAGCACAAACTTGGTGCTCTTAGAAATATTCTAAATGTGAAATCAGCAGTACTTTATCCAGATCATACAATTTATGTTACAAGAATAATTTAATTAGAAATGTTTTTCACCCATCTACACAAAGTGATAATTATCATTCATCATGAGCCTAATATTCAGCTCTCCTTCCAGGCCTTTTTAAATTGTAATATTAACTATAGCAATTAAGCTCTATGAGTGACCACAAAAGGGCCTTTGGATATAATTCTCACTGAAGCTGGTTGGAAGTATACATTTCAAATTCATGCCAATTAATTTTATGCTTGGATTTCTTTGTAGGTGTACTAGATGTACTAGATACGAGTAAATGTTATATTGGTCATCTCCTAATGATAATAAAATACTGGTCCAATTTCTTTCTTCTTTTTTTTTGGTTTCAATGTTTTGCAGCACACTGCCATTCCTAAGAGCCCCCAAACCAAAGTAGTTGGCCACATGAGGACACCCAGTGGCATGGGGTTGGCATAGCAGTTCCCCAGCTGCTATGTTGGGTGTTCAGACACCCACATAATGGCATTGGAGACGTTTCTATTCCAGAAGGTTGTCCTATGCTAATAACCGTCCTTCTGACACTTGTAGCCATCTTTACTTAGCACATTAGATCAGAATCAGATGAAAGTGAATGAAACTTCAGATTACATTTGCCTAGTCCCTCTACCTAACCACACGGGACTTGTGAGGGGCTCTACCCACACACACACCAAATCACAGGACTGCAACGTCCCCCAGGTCGGATGGGAGCTCATGAGGTCTTGGTCTAAGCCCCTGCTCAAAGCAGGGCCAGCTGGGAGCTCTAGCTGGGTCACTCAGGGCTTTACCAGTTGAATCTTTAAAACCTTCAAGGACAGGGAGTGCACCACCTCTCTGGGCAACCTGATCCACGGTCTGACTGACCTTATTAGGAAAATGTTTTCATTATCTCAGTTAGAAACAACCGGTTCTTGAATGAAGCCAAACACATGGTCAAAGCTGACCCTGGACAAAACACCAGTGGTTGAATGGCTAAACTACAGTTTCAAACTCTGTCTTCTAAATTCTGTGCCTTACTGATCCTAGAAACATACATGCTGTACACAGCTGGCCTTTTGTATTTAAAAACAATTCAAATCTTTAAATTTGAAAGATGTTCTGTTGGATTTTTTGAAGAAAACTCGGGACTGATACCTCTTCTTAAACAAGGGCCTCCTGCTGTATTCAGACATATACAAAATTCTTTGCAGGAGATTTAAATACTGAACTCTTAAATCTCTTGATTTGGATATTGAAAATAAGAAGTCCTTTCTAAACCTAGCAGAACAACATGTATTCCATCATTAGTATAGTCGCAAGAGAGAAAATAAAAATGACTCTTAATTCTTCCTGTTTCTGAGGACAAACTCCAAACCACCTTCCCAACAGCTTAAGCAAGAAAATTTTAAACTGGATCAGCTGTTTTTGTTTTTTCAGACCATTTTCTATGGGCATAYCTAAAGATTTCATCCATCTCCCGTGGGTCACTTAAAACTCTTGCAAGCCTGACAGGACAAACGGAACTTTGATCCTTAATATTATCTGGCTCACTTGCTAGGCCTAAGATCTTCTATATTTAATCATTCAGGTATGGATGGAGAAAGTAAAAGAATTCTGGAGAGATGTCTGTGTATCCATCACAAGAAGTGTATTATTTGTGTCCTGTAGGTGACTTCAAGAAAAAAAAGACAGCTGCAGGAATGGCAAACTCCACTCATTTAAGAAATGCATTAGCAGTCACAATCTTTTTAGCCAAACAGCCTAATGCTGTCTTTTTATCCAAAAAAAATTGCTGGAGCAAGACTGGTGGCAGTGCTGTCTCCTTTGGCAGCGTTCTATGAATCAGCTCCAACCCCACAAAGCACAGAACCGCAGCTCTGCTCTTCAGGCTCTGATAAGGTAAGGGCTGTACTGGCATCCCAAGGCATTGAACAAACACAATTTATTGACACTCCGCACAGTTACCTCCTGCCACCTTTGTCCTAATTTGCCATTTACTATGTTATCATTTTACTCATGAAGGACAAAATCCAGACTTCACCTGTACCCAAATTCTCACTTACAACATTCAATTACAGGAACTAAGTGGGTCTAACGTAATGAGAAAAGCTAGTCATCCAAGTAAGTGTTACACGCTTATGTCAGTACACCATCTGATTTCCATCGCAAGAACAGGAGCTTTCTTTTCCTGTGGAGTGTTATTCACCTATAAAGGAACAGCATATTACTTAATCTAGTACCAGCTAGGGTGGACAAAAAAAGATAAAGTGCAACCAGGTTCCAGAGAAGGCAGAACAGGAACACACTCCCAGATTTTATTCCACCCAACTCTAACACTTATAAGAAATATTGGCTGACCAGTCCTCTGAGAGGACAGGATATAGATGGTGCAGCTCCCTAAATTCCCTGAGTTTTTTTCCCATCTGTAGTGAGATGGAAACAGACACATCTCTGATTTTGATTTCTGAGTTTTCAACAAGCTTTCAGATGAGCTCCCTTACCAAAGGGAATGCAAAAACCTTCTCCACGCATGGATAAAATTAATTTAACATCTTCCTCATTGAGTTAGCAAACCTGTGGGCAAAATCCTCTTGCCCCACTTCACGCTATGGATGCCATCTCCCCTCAGAAGTCCTCATTCCTCAGAGGGTCCCATTGTCACAGAAGCTAAAGCCCGGCCTGCAATGTCAGCTGTGCAGCATGTGAGTATCCACAAGATGCATCAACCCTGATGGGAGTTGAAACATTATAGGTTTCTACAGGAGTTAAGGAGCAATCACATGCTGTGGAGGGTCACAAATATCCTCTTAAAGGACCCATTTCAGCTACGGATAAAACAGCCATGTTCTGGAGCCCACAGCAGGAAACACACAGGATGGACAACTTAATACATTGGGCTGTCACCAAGAGGCTTCTTCAGTCCTGCCAACCATAATTTTGGAAGTTTCCAGCTCTGGTCACACTAACCTGGAAACAATTTTCTCTGTAGAAAATACTACTTCCAGGCCATCACCAGATAAAAGTGATAAACCTGATCCAGCTGGTGGTGTAAGACCACCTCAGCTACCTCAGCTGAGACATCCAGGCAGAGCTCCAAGTGCCAGGCCATCCTCTAATAGCACCATAGAAATACTCATTTTTGTTGTTTCTTTTGTAAAGTCAGTCAGACATGTATTTTTTTTCTGGAAGAGGTTAAAGGCTTTTCCAATACACTACAGCAAAATGACAGCTATTAAATGGCAACAGAGTACTGTACTAAAATGGAATATATTCCCAGATCCTTAAAGACATGCCATCCAGTGGAAAATAAAAAAGCTTGTAAACATATTTGCTAGGTCTCTAAAGAAAATGGCTGCATCACAGGAGTTGGGAAGAGATCTATAATTTACTCATCTATTTAAGAAAGGGGTATGGGCAGAGCCAAAGATTTACAGTTTTGGAAATATTTTACTCAAAGAGGAAGAATATTTTAAACACTCAGCAGGTAAAAAAAATGTGTAATTTAGTAAGGGATAGAAATAAAAACCAAGTAGATACATGCACATGCAAGAAATCCTTCCAGCATCCTCAGACCTACCCTATGAAACTTGTATGTTTTGCACCTTCATGAGGAATGCAAATCTGTGCGCCACTGGCACTCAGCAAGTGTTCTGATCCCCGCTGTGCCACATGAACTCAGGCCAAGGCACATGACAACCTAAAAGATGTATGTTATCACCATCTCTTACACTTGTAACAGTCCTCTGACCAGGCATAGTGTCATCRTACACGAGTGCTATTTTGGGATATATAACTGAAACCCTCGTTATACTGCCAATAGGACTTTTGTCATTTACTCAAATGCAGACAGGCTTTGACTTTAAAAGGCAATGGAACTATGGTGTCAAGGTAACACAGGCACAGTGAATTTTATCATAATTCACCTGAATAACCAAATATAAACTTGAAATTAAAGAAAAATCATTTCATCTTCTGAAGTAGTAAGCTGGGACTTAGAAAGACAGTTCTATGGTTAAAGGAGATGACTTGCAATCTGGACATCCAGACTCTATGCTCATGTTTTTGCTAAAGAACTACAGCTTTGTGCAAACTGATTGATTTCTTCACTCTGCCTTCTTTAAATGGAAAAATACCTCACATAAATCTGTAAAGCTAGTTCAATTAGTATTTCTAAGGTGTCTTGTGATTCTCAGATGCAAAGCCCTTACTATAATTGTTCTTATATTTGACAAATGATCACTGAAGTACTTCTGTGATCAAATTCTATAAATTGTTATTCAGTGCCCAGATTTTTTCTACAATACACTCTGAAGGAGGCAAGAGACCTGAGGACTTACTCTTAATATGGAAATTTCAGACACCAGATTTTTAAGAAAGGCACAACAGTAATCAATTTACTGTAAAAACAGAGATTACTCTAGGAACCCAATCATAGTATCAGAATTTTTTGTTTTTCTTATCCAAAAAACTAGAAAGTTCTTCAAAAATACTTAACCAGTTTCTTCATGCCACCATCTGTGCACAAAGCTAAGGGTGCACAACACTTTCAGGAATACTGAAGCCTTTAAAAATTCAGGAAACTACAATCACCCAACTGAGCTAACAGGTAAAGCTCAACTCTCTGAGTTCTAAAGAGTACATTAACTGCTACATTTTCTGTCTTTCCAAAATCAGTATTCAGCTCTCTCCCAAATTCTTTTCCATAATCAAATTCTGTTACTGAGCAAGACAGTTTAACCAGTACTTGAATCAACCTCCTTTACGTTTTGAATTGCATTTTCAAAMCCCAAGCATGATTCCGTGCCTCAGCTGGCCAACTTTTTTTTACAGCAGTACTCAAATCCGCTTTGGGTATGTACAATTGGACAATTAATGATTTAGTAAATTTAAAAATTTTAAATTACTGCATTTCTTATGTCCCAGTCAGCTCTTTCTCTTCTGAAGACCTAAATTTCAACCTTAGCCTTCAAATGAAACTAGCCTTCAAGGGGACGGGGTGCAGCAGAAACAAAAGTAAGGACTGAGCTGCTTGGCAGCATTACGTTAGGAAGTCTGCACACCATGCTTTCAAACTTCTTGATACAGTTGCTTATAGACAGGAATATCAAACATTCACAAGGGTTAAAAAAATCTTAGGGAATATATTTAGGCAAATCTGTTCCTTTTGTATTTTTCTTAATTTTCTTTTCCTTCTTGTGGTCTCTCTCACTCCACTTCCACGCTCTGACCTCATCAATACTGTCCATTTTTTCTGAACTGCCATGAGACAGAGACATGGTGTTCACCAATTTTGCATGAAAACACAAGGACTGACATAGAAATCCTAATTGTAGCTTAAGAATAATGGAGATTTACACATATTAAAAAGTGAAAATTTTGGTTGCTTCACAGCTGTCTTCTTTCAAATTACAAGATTTTTTATAATAAAACAAGATCACAGCAGAATCCACAATTGCTTTTCAGTGACACTCATGGCATCCCAGATATTGCAAACCTCAGCAAACAGTAAACATGCACACAGTGCCTGAATTTGGTCATGCAATTACTGTTGCTTTGCCCAAATTTGAAGGTATGCAAGCTTAGACTGTTGCCAGATTGGATTAGTAAAAGTAATGCATTTTTTCATTCTATCATTACCTTATGATCTAATTATTTGCTCATAGACTTTTATATGCTAATTTTATGAAGATTTGAGTACTTGATACTAGATTCATTAAAATCAGTGCTTCAACTGCTGGATGAATTTTGGGAAAAGATAACTGGTTTAATTCTGAGTAACCATATGTAGATCAGTTTATTTGCACGTACATCAACGACAGAGAAGGAATAAGGAGAAAAAAATGCAAGGATCTTATATAAAGCACACATAAAAAGAAGAGAGAAAGAAAGAGTTATATTACATTCAATTATATAACAAGAAGAGATTAATACCGGTACCTAAATGGACACAATTCTGCCAAATATCATGTGGGTTTTTATTTTAAAAAAAAAGGCAGAACAGTTTATTTTATAATATTGAGAATTTTAAGTTATTCAGTAAGACATAGTGAATTTCATGGGTTTTATGCCCTAATTTAAGTCCATGTGAATGATTAATAGTGACAGATCGAATCTGAATCTTTTAAAGATAGATTCTTGGCATTGCTCAAGCCAGGATTAAATAACACCATTACTTCTTTTCTCTTCTTTTTTCTTCTCTTTCTTCCTAGCTCTGAAGATTTGAAAGTGATGTCCTGATTGATATGAACTAAAAAAAAACTACCCTGAGAAGAAAAACTAGATTTGATCATCAAAGACACAAAAAATAGGATATTATCTCTCATGGTTCAATAATTCTCCTAGCAGATATAATGATAATATTGACACAATCTACAGTCAGAATGACATGGATGCTGTTGTTTTAGTTTTACACATACTAATAACATTCAAATACTTTATGTAGCCATATACACTTTAGTACTACGATCAAATAAAATAAAATTTACTTCTTTGATATTGTCACTGTGCCATTAGCCTAAGACCATCTTTTCTAAGCTTTTGCAGAAGCCTTTATTATTATTTGTGGTGAAATCATAAAGATCTACAGTGTTAATGCTGTTCTAAAACATGTCCAGAGTTCTGGGATGCTTTTTACAAAGGAGAGAAGCAGACTGTAGGTCAGTAGGTGCCTTCCAGATTAGGAAAATGGAGTTAGTGACGATGAGTCAGATGCACAGCAGACATAATGCCTATTTGTTTTACAGTAGCTGCTTCTTAATTGTTTAAAAATTTGTTTAACTGACACAGTATATGGACTCTTAGGAAATGGGTTTGGATTAGTTTTAAGAAGTACCATGGACAAGAAGTTTCCCAAAATACTAAATTTTTGCTTAGCAACCCATTCCCCTATAATGAGACCCTTAGTTACCAACTATAAATGACGATGAAGAGATACATGAAAGGAAGCTGTGGAACAAGTAGTGATTTTGGATTTATTTACATTCTTTGCTCTCTGCTAAAGTGCTGACTGTTATATACTAAAAGATACTTCAGTTGTCCATACTGAATCCTGTTAAGTTAGTACACCATTTGATAAAGGAGCACATTCAATAAAGCAAAAAATAGATAATTAATTAATAAATATATAGTAATTAATACCATCAACAAAAGTAATCGAGAATGACTGTGACACATCCAGAAAAGAAAACAGAAAAGACAAATATGGTTCTCAAGGTATTGCTGTGAGATCACATTCAGATAGATTTATATTTAAATTAAAAGTGATTTACAGAACTTGGGAGAACAAGAATTTGGAACAAAAATTATTTTAGAGCAACATTTGGAACAAAAATTATTTTAGAGCAACATTTGTCAAAATGCAACTTAGTAAAATGCATGGGAACTAAGAATTTTTCTTAATTCTTTTAGTAATACCACTGATATGTGGTATCAATGTTCCCAGATTTTCAGAARTTTGCTTCTGAATGATAGTGCTTTCATAGGGTGATTAAATGACTGTAAATCTAACGCAATGATAAAACTTTTTTTCTGATACCTCTGGAAGTATAAGGTCTTTTCTAAAATCATGGTTATTGCAGTCACTCTTCTGAAATCTTCTGGAGGCTCTGTCTAAGTGAAAGCTATCTTAGTCAAAGAAATCAAATTAGCACTTAAAAACTCACTGATTGAGAAAATTATTTGTATTATATGAAAATACCCATGACCTGGAGCCCTGAAGAAGAAAGGGTAGAAAAACAATACTGAAAAACCGAAAGCTTCTTTCTACACTGTATGAATTTTGAAAAGCAAGACAGCTATKTGGAAGTAGTGTTTCCTTCTAGCATCAGAAATCACCCAAATTTACGCCAGAAATCAGAGTTATTGAGTATTTTACACTAGAAAAAAAATCTTGCTCACCTGTTCCTAATCAGTACTCCAAGGGCAGACCATAATGACACCAAAAGGACCCCACCCAGATAATCAAATACATGTGTATATATGTACACATACATATGTATAATTTTAAAAATATATTTTTATATACATACATATATAGTGTGTATATATATATACACACACACATATATACACACACACACACACACGTATATACGTACACTCAGGTTAGTGTCTGGACTCACAGGTGAGCCACAGTTACCTCAGTCACTGATACACTACTACAGGCTCAAAACGTGCCGAGCGCGCCCCGCTGCCCTCAGGCACTGCAGCCTGCCTGCAGGGCTGGCAGCTCCTGTGACCGCCTCGTAAGCCCAGTCCTACTGCCTCGCGGCGGGGGTGGCCGAAGCCCCTCGGGCTGCCGCCTCCCCCCTGCCCGGCTGCGCGGCCGAGGAAGAGGAGGAGCAGGAGGAAGAAGAGGAGGAGGCAGGGCCGCCGCCGGTGCGTGCCCGGCTCCGTCTCCTTCCGGGTCGCGGGCCGCAGCTGGCTCCTCCTGGGCCATGGGGGCAGCCGCCGGCGGGGACGCCCGGGACGGTGCGGGGGCTCCGCTGGACCCCGGGCGCGGGACGGCGCCGCCCCGCGGGGGCGGGAGTCCTGCGGCGCCCCGAGACAAGCTCTTCTTAATCAAAGGTGCAGAAAACCCTCCTCTCCTCCGCCCCCGGTCGCCGCACGGGTCAGGACGAGCGGCAGCGGCTGTAGSAGTCCCCGGTCGCCGCCGCCCCTCRGCTCCCCACMCGCAACTCGCGGGACCCGGCGGCCGATGCCGGCGAGGAAGAGGTTTCCTTGCCGCAGCCCGACATCTTTCTTGCCTCATTCCCATGTCCCTAGGGAGAGGCCGAGGTGTTTGGGAGTGCCCTCGGCTGCGGCGTCTGGATGTGGCGAGGACGCCCCTAAAACGCCACCTGCCTCGTCCTCCCCGCTGGAGGGGGCGGCGCCCGCTGCCTCTCAGCCTGGGCAGGGAAGCGGGAAACGGGGCCCCGCGGCAGGCGCGTTCGGGCACCCGGCCGCGCCGGGGCTGTGGGAGCCGCGGCCGAGGGGAGCTCCTCTCGCCCCCTGCAGCACGGGAGGGGAAGGCCGGCCGCGCGGAGCGGAGCGGAGCTGGGGGGCGCCGGCCGGCAGCGCGACCCCGCGCCTTCGCCCAGCGGCGGCGGAGGGGGCGAGCGAGGTGGCGGCGGCGAGCTGTGCCCTGCCCTGGCACGGGGGCAGCGGCGCTGCCCCCGGCGCCCGCCGCAGGCGAAGGTTTACCTTTCCGAGAGGAGCGAGCCCGCGGCGCCCAGCGGTGCCTCTGCGCGGCTCGTTCGTCTCGCGGCGGCGCGGCGAGGGGGCGGAGAGCGGTTGACGGTCRCCGTTAACGGTCGCCGAAGCCAGCTGCGAGGGGCGAGCGCACCAGGGGCTCCTCACCCGCCACCTCCAGCCCTGCAGGGAGCCGGGAGGTGGGAAGGACGGCGAGGGAAGAGAGGGGTCACACAGGGCCAAACTGTCCCAGTCCAAATGCTCTCACTAACAGTGTTGAGCAGTTTATCTGTAGGATCTAAAGTCAGAGGAGTGCCCGGATTCCTAACAGATTGAAATATTTTTACAGTTATACGCACCAAAAAATAGAGGAGGAAAGTGTTTGTTTTTTTTGTTTGTTTGTTTGTTTTTTAACTCAAAATTAGTTCGTGTGGTTAAGCGGCGTTGCCTTTTGGCCTGTAATCACGACGAGCGGTGACACGGCTGCTGAGGCTCCCTGAAGATGCTGTGGCAGTGCGCTAGCTCTCGCAGCTCCTGCTGATCCACGATGGCGGTGTTCCTCTCCCGCTTCACTCACAGCTTGGCTTTACTGTGTCCCAGCACCGCACCAGCCAGAAAATCATGAGGCGGGACAAAGGGTCAGATGGATGTACCCCCCAGCAGATACAYGGGAGTGTCTATAGAAAGCGTGCTCGTGTAGGGGTACCAGTCCCTGTTGCTTCAGTCTTTATACCCCTTGCAGTGCTTTCCTCCCCACTCCCAGGGCCATGTTTCAAGTTCTTCCTCTTTGAGGAGAAAAAGTAAATTTAAAACCAATCATCTGTGAAATCAAGAAAACATTGTTGGCTTATAGACCTTAAAATGTAAAATGCAGCGAGCATCCAGAATTTTGACAGTATGCGAGGTCTTCCTGCTCCCAAGCAGAAGAGAGACTTTATATATTCTATTGTCATGAATACAGCAAACTTCTCCATCATACTAATATGAAAATTCATCAAAACAATGTTTTTGCTTTCTACCTCCTATTTGGGCTAGTTTTTAATTACTTGACCAGCATTAAGAGAGCAAAAACACAGGATGGGTATCAATGGTTACAAAGAAAGAACTTGAACCACCTGCAAAAAGGATTCCCATATGAATTCAGCTGCTTTTGTGCAGTCCCCTCAGTCTTTTGAACGAAGGCTTTTTCTGATCTGATATTGCTATGTGTTCCTTTCTGATGCAAGAACTGGAAGGGATCGAGGGAATCCAAGCGCCTTTGGAAATGCTCTGAAGAACTGAAAGTGGGAAGTGCTTTATATCTTGGGAACGCTTTCTGCTAATGTTATTTTACGAGGGGAATTAGAGTACTGGAGCAAAATGGATAAAGCTGGAGAACAGCTGTTGCTTACAGAATGGTCTTCTGAGTTACTGGCAGATTTTCAGGTGGCCATTTGAAGTAACAAGTGATGCAACAAAAATAATTCAATCTTCCTATAGGGGAAGGGCGAGGCATAGTCACAATCAAGAAGATCACAGTAGCCTGGATCCTGAGTGAGAGAGGCTACCAAGGGAACAGTGGAAATTGAGAAGTATTGTGAAAAGGTATCTTGGGATTTGAATTATTTTTGTTTTCTATGGTTTAAAAATACTGGCCATAGATTTTTAAAATGCACTTTTTCAAAATATTCTTGCTTGCCATAATGAGTTAATGCAGATAGTTTTGACAAGTGTTCCTTTCCCTGCAGCATCTGCTGACAGATCTTCATTTCTCATATTTTATTTCCAGTTTTTGTTTTTTCTCTCCTTAGGAAAAAAAATATAATTTTTATTTTTTAAACTTTTCTTGGCAGGTGGAATTTTTCTAGGTACAGTTGCTACAGCAGGAATGATAGCAGGTTTTGGCACAACACTTGCCATGGCAAAAAAGAAGAACCCAAACTGGTTCAGTAAGGTTTGTTCCTTTTAAACTGTTTTCCAGTTATGATGCACAGGAAAAGGAATGTATAAAATCTTGTATAGAAATGGTGATATATGTGARATTTAGCTGCACAAAGTTGATGGTACTAACATTAGGTTTAATAGAAGTCAAGGGGAATGAGATTAATTTAAAAATCAATTTGGAGCCCACTACTTTAGTACTTTGGATTAGTTGAAATGAAACAACATAAAACTTACTCTGTTCGCTGTAATCGTACTACTGTTATATAATGAAATATAATTAATGATCTGTTTTGTCTGTGATGTGAACGTATTCATTCTCATGAGCCTATATCACTTCCATGATTCAATTTACCATTCCGTCCCACAGTATTACATTGGATTAGGAAGGGAGATAACTGTGGAGTAGGGATGGAATTGAGAAGGCAGGACAGTTGAAAGCTATGGAAGATGTAATGTGGAATTATTTAGTTAAAATTTGAGCTCTCTACCATGTAAGGGAACTGATGAGCATAAATAGTAGATTGGTCCTAAAAGATCTGGTGGACAAAACTACACCTCGTGCAATTGCACAGCATGATCAGTCTGATTATTCTGTAAAAAAAGAAAACTTCAAAACTAAAAATTATACCATGTCTGTAAATTAATCTGAAGTATATAGCACACTTAACTGAAGAACACTTTTTTTCCTTCATTAACACTTTGTTATTGCTAAACATGTCAAAAATAGACCCTTAAAGTTGATCAGTCTCTATTCCACTGCACCTTTAAAATACAACAGATTTAACAGAATTTTTGGGGGAGCTGAAAACTGATCAGTTATTTTTAACACGTTAATTTAATAAAAACACGAGAAAAAATAGCACTTTTCTATAACACTTTATCAGAGCCTTTTTATCACTCAACAGTCTCCTTTGTGGTCCAAGTAGTATCCTTCCTTTGCCATCATATTTTCCTCTTTAGGCTTCTGTATGTAGCTAACAACTGTCAAATAACTCATCCACTGGCCTGTCAGCACCAATTCCCAATTTCCTTCTGATATGGTAATATTCAGAAATGAAGAGCTCACTGTCTTTTCAGGAAATGAGTAGTAAGATCTTGACAGTTTTACATAAGAAAATAAATAGCAGAAGATCTCCATAGTGGAAAACTTATTGGATACTTCTTTTTTATTTTTTTAATGCCATTATATTCAGGAGCAGMAGCAAGAGAGATTTGTCTTCTGACACTAGGCACAGTTTTAGCAGAATTTTTGGAACCATGAACTTTAACAAACACTTAAATACAAGTTTGAGAAAAGAAATTAGGATAGTTCTAAAAATTATTTGTGCTTTGTTCTGAGTTAGTATTGCATTGTTTAAGTCACAGATTTAATTTTCTTAGTCTTACAAGGCTCAGATATTTTTAACCTTAAGGGTAGGGTGTAAAGTATACTTTTTGAGGAAAAAATGATTTGAGGAATTAAAAGAAATAAAGGGGCAGTAGTTACACTTGTACACCAAGAAATTTTAATAGAGAAATATTTGTAATTTCACTGGCTTTACATATGTCACTCATTTGTTAATTTGTAACTTCTTGATTCATTAATTCTAGAAACTAAGATTTTGAAATGGAGGCTTAAAAAGAAATGTGATTTTTTTATTTGAAATAGGTAAAACAGAAAACTTTATGAGAAGTTTAGTCTACAAGCTATAGAAATGTATTACAAGAAAGAAGCTTTTGTGTGTGGGGTTTTTTTTGTTTGTTTTTTTTGTTTTTTTTTTAAACCAACTTTGTTGTATTTTTAAACTTATTTTTTTCCTGGGCATTGCATTTTTCCCAGACAGCACAATTTCAGCGCTGTATATTCTTGGCTGTCTGACCTGTCCCACTATCAGTGTGAAATTTATCAAGAGTGACGTTAAATTGACATCCAAGAATATATATGCTGGAGATGGCACTGAATGATACATACCGTATCTTTTTTTTTGCTGAAAATCTGTATCTGCTACTATCTGTGTAAATAAATTCCAACAGTTTGCTGGCAGAATTTGTGATTCCTAGACCCCTCAACTTAAATTCTGTGAAGCATAGAAAGAAAATACACCTTGTCATACTGGCAAGTGAACAATTTCAGGAGGGAAGTCTAGAGTCTGAAAACATAAATGTTTGTAGAGGTTCTCTGAGGTTTTGTGACCAAAGAAAAAACAGTTTTGCAGTAGGTATGCTTATATAAATTTATAGTTATTTACTACAGGTCATTGCCTATTATTTGTAATAACACATTATGTACAATAATGAAAGTGTAAATATGGATAACTAAAGAACAGTGTATCCTTCTTAGATGTTAAATGCCCAAATATTTTTATCCTTGTTAAGGTGAGGCCATAGTTTCCCAGTCACTTCAAGCAAATATAAGGCARCGTTACTGTTCAAAGAAGTAACTGTACCATACTTCAGTTCCTGGTAATTCCTTCCTGCCCCTGTACCATCAGCAGCACTTGTGCTGCTAGGTTGGTGAGGTGATACCTATTAATTCCTACTCGCTTTTACCCTGCATTAGTTTTAGTCCAGATGGGTCTTCTGACCCACTTCACTCATGACCACAGTGACTGTGCTGGCATGAAGCTGTGTGAAGGTCCACAGGAATTAATTAATTTCCAATTAATATTGGAAAGTAATGCGAGACCTATTCTTTCAGCATCTTTGTTGGCTTGTGCCAGTTCTTGTGTCTGTGGAACTGCAGCATTCAAGTCAAAGCAGAAACAAGAAGCAAGCATAATGCAGCCTGGGACAGATTTTAATAATTTATGGAAGAAAATATAGCAATACAATGGGGAAACTGTACCATCACAGTCAGCTTCATGACTACATTTAGATTTTCAGGAAGCTAGAGTGCAAGATTTCTTGCAGAATAGTGTCAATGTTACTGGCAAGAAATAAAGTTGAAATTGAACATACTGTACATCTTTGATGGTAGTAAAGTTAATCAAATGTTGTAAGCATTTGTAAATTCAGATCCAAAATTTATTCAAAACTGAGATTACATAATTCTGTTTGGTGATGAACTGGTGCAGACACCTTCAATTAAATGATTCTTTTCCTTGGGTAAAATTAAATGCTCAAGGTCATAGAATGGTAAGGTTGGAAGGGACCTTGGGAGATCATCTGACTAGTCAAACCCTCAGCATAGCCCCATATGGGGATTGAACCCATGACCTTGGCATTAGCAGCACCACACTCTGACCAACTGAGCTAAACCAAGATGCTGCAGTAAGTGTTCAGCAGCCAGCATTTATCCAGGAGTTTAATTTTACAGTCAGCTAARTCATATAAAACAGTGAGCAAACTAAATGCAATCATCCAAAGCAGTTGGTTTTGGAACATACCATTTATTTTAGGCACTTTGAACACAGAGGAGCTTCCTTTCAGACACAGATCTTATCCACAAGAGGATAATTACAGGACTGAGGCCCATGTCTGAAAAAAAATAGTATCAGTTTTCCTTCTCCTGCTTCCTGCTTATATCCTCCAGAAAAAGAAATGAAATGTGAAGCATACCTTTGGGGGACCAAATCACCTAATTCTGTCCTATATTTTACTCATCAAACATTGTTTTAATAGCTCATTTATTAAATCAAAGAGTTTCTTAAAGAATAGGAGCAGTAATGAAGAGAAAGCAATGTGTACATAGAATAACAGGCTTGTGAATAAAACTCTGTTCTCTTAAAAATGTTCTTTTGTTGGCAACATGGTTTTCCCCCATGCTGTTTTACTGTCATCTTTTTTTAGCATTTCATTAATCAGCTTTCTTGATGCTTGGAACAGCATATCAACATAGCTGATAGTCATAAGACAAACAGTGTTGTTTACAGAAATCTCTCTCTGTATACTTAGTACCCCTGAGGAACTAGCTTGTGACTGAACTCTCTTTGACTGCTGTCAGTAAAGTCAGATCAATTGTTTCCATTTTGGCTTTTTCTCTGGGGCATCAAGCATTTAAACAACATTCTTTTTTTTTTGCCAGCAATTTTCACAGATAATGATGCCTATTTAAAGGTTCTATGTGGAGGATATTTGTTGTCCATTTTTTCCATCTTCCAAACTACAGAAATTCTAACTGTTGTTGTATGTTTATGACATTATTCCTGTTTCAATAGTCTAATCATCAGAATTTTTAAATCTATTCAATAAAATCTGTACTGAAAGAGTTATGAAAGTTTATTAGCTGTGGTAAGGCAATAATAGAACGTAGTTTAATGGTGTGGCTAGAGATCTCTGTCATTTGTGTCTGTGCATCATTTACATGATGCCCAAATTTTTAACAGGGCACACTTAAGGTCAGAACTAGACCTACTGTGTTTATACTGTCTCTACCAGAAGACTTTTGTTAATAGCTCCCACTTTTGGATGTGCAAATCAGAATAAGTAAGGATCAAGATAGCTTTTGCGTGTGCCCTTCGCAAGTGTTTATTTGTCCTTGGTGACTATGCCTAGGAGTATATCCTGAGGAAAAGTGTTAATGCTGAGGATCATTTTAACATTCTGATAAATACAGAGCCAAAAGGAGAAAAATACTGATGCTGTTTCATTGACCAGATACCATGATGGTAGACACTGTACATATGTTTAATTACATCAAAGAAGAAAGAGCGAAATTGTTATTCAGATCTTTAGAAAAACCTTTAAAGAGAGAATGCAAAATATTTTCCCCACTTTTTGTGATGAGTAAAGACTAGAAGAGTGCAATTCTTCAGTATGTTTTGGAAGAATTTTTTTAGATCCTCTGCAAGTTAATTGTACTTTTCGGAATTGTAGATTATAAAATATTTTTTTTATTATTAAATATATTTGTATGCTTGCACACTCATTTACATTTACCTTTGAGCAATAATTGTCACCTTTTTATTTTTTTTAAGATAACCACTAAGACTGTTCAGTTGTGTAAGGACCACAGATGCCAGTCTTAACTATTATCTTCTAAAATCTATGTTTCTGTGTGAAGAATTGAACAGTGAACCTCATGAGGAAAATAAACTCTCTTACTAACATTTACCACTGGGACTGTRGAGGGGATGTTGTCTCTTTTACTGTTGTTACAGGCTACATGGATTGCAACTGTAGTACAGGAATAAATACACTACAGAGGGCACAACCATGTGAGAATGGCTGGCTAACAGTAAAATTGCGGGGTGAATTGTTTGATGTAAGTCAGTGTACAGTTTATGCACTTAGTAACTGCAGTGTGCATTTATATGCTGTGACAGAAGAGGTTTCATCATGACTGGGATTCCATCATGATTGAGGCACCATTCYTCTTGGCCTGGGATGACTTTTTTAGTTTACATTTTTTTCAATTATTTTTCACTTGATCACTTTACTTTTGATCCTAGGGTATTACTGCTACAGCTGCATTACCAGAGAGTGGCTCATCGCTGGCCTTACGAGCTCTAGGATGGGGGTCGTTGTATGCATGGTGTGGAGTTGGATTGATAAGTTTTGCCATCTGGAAGGCTCTGGGCGTTCACAGTGTGAGTACCAACTTTGATCCCCTCAAATACCGTATTTTTCCTTGGGTAAGTCATCTCAGTGTGGAATGCTTTCACTAAATCTCTATACTACTTCAGCCTAGCAGTATCCCCTCCTTCCCCATGCGTAGAGTGGCTAACCAGAGATGTGTATACTAGAAAGGCATTCTTTGCATCTCCAACAATTGGGATGTTGTAGGAGAAGATGGTTTTGGAGGACGAATAATTTAGTCCTGCTTACGTTTATATTCATAATGTTCCAGATTCTGACAAAAGAGTCACTGTTCTAATTTAGAGACTAAAATAGTAGCTGCAAGCTTTCTATATTCTAGGCTTGTTGAGTTAAAGGCTATCTTCCCAAAACCTGTCTTTAGAATCAGTTTTTTGTTTTTTCTTTCTGGTCAAAATTTCATTTTTTGCATCAGGACATTGGGGACATAAGAAAAACTGGAAGGAAAATTGCTTTATTTCTAGTGTGTTTCTGGAAGGGGCAAAATGCCAGAAGCTTGAGGTTGCATGTTTAATAAAAGGGAGTTCCTTAATATTCAGTGTCGAGGCAAAGAAACTGGGGAAGCATCTCTAGTTCCCAAGGGGCTAAGGCTATCTTTAGTAAATTGCTTGTGTTCCAGTCTTTCACAGCCTTGAGTATGAATTTTAAAGTTCATATAAGCATTTTAGTTTTCCCCCAGTAATGCACCATGACTTAAGAGTGCCCTGCAGCTCTAAGTTTGGGAAAGCTGTCTACATCCTTTATAGGACTAGTAATGAAAAGACTTCCTTTACCTTCCTTGACAAATTACTTACCTACTCAGCAAAGTATTTTCAGATCTCCCAAAACCAAAAGGGGAGAAAATTTATACTCCATCGTGATACTGTCCTCATTAATATCTTTAGCAGAGTGGACATGAAGTGAGAACTGGAAATAATGAATCCCGTAAACTGGATCTGGGTCCCAAGAGACAGCACTGCATAGTCACATGTTCCTTAGTTTTCAGCATTGACTCCTAATAGGAGCCAGTAAAGCATAGCAGGACAGAGGCATTTTGTTTAAACATATATCCTCCTTGTCAAGCTTTCATAGAATAGCAGAGGAAGGGGAGGAAGAGTGGGAGTACCAGTTTATACTCTGCATGCTGAGCTGCAGTAGTCCACACAGTTTACTGTCAGTTGTATCATCAGAAGGATTCATTTCACATCATGATGCTGATCCTTATTCCCATTCAGTCATAGTACTTCTGGTCCTGCCAAGGACAGCAGAATTTGGCTCTAGTTGGCAGTTCATGATAAATCTTTTTTAGTCAGCTTATTTTTTATTTCCTTGAGAAGTACTGACCCCCAGTTGCTTGGTTTCTCTGTGAGGCTCTTCTCCTTGAGATTGTTTGACAGGGAACAACCCCATAAGCTTGAGATGACCAAGCCCTGGACATCTCTCAGTCTGAATTAGGGATCTTAGAGCTACCTGATAGCAGTGATTCTCTATAAAACGGCCAGTGCAGGGCATTTTAGATACTAGTTTAATTTTCTAGTTAGAAATTTGTGCCTTACTATATTCTGTACTGTGTTAGTGTTGATTAGTAATTGTGAATATATTTGGCAAGGTAACGGAGAAGCAATGTTTTAAGAGGCTCTTGCAAGTGCCCTGTTATGAAGGCCTCAAGTTTCACAGTATTGAAGTTAGAACTTTAGATAGTAAAGGAAGCAGATTTCTGTCAAGAGACCTTGTCAGTCTGTGATTTTGAACAGTTCTCTTCCTGCTCTCTGCTGATRTGTACTTTTAAATTTCATATTTTCTGCATTTACTGTAGACTTCTAATTTCCACTGCAGGAAGAAAACATGTATGATAATGCTACTCATTACTGTGTAAGTAAAAATTGGCATTTGTAGATTTATTGACATGCTTTTCTTTTTCCCATCTTACTATGTATCTGTTAAAATCAAATATGTATGTTTAAAATATCCGGAAGTACAAAACCAGACTGTATTGAAAATAAAATATTCTGACCAAAGGAAGAGGTTCTTTAGAATTAAAAATAAGTTTCTAGAACAAGTCATTTTTGATTGCTGTTGACAGTTTTTGCATATTGCTTTAACATAATACTCAGGAGTGAAGACTGTTAAAAGACTATTTTAGAGCTTAATTATCATTTTCCTGAACAGCTTAGAGCTTTACCTGCAAATAAGGGCTACAAGCTGGATCATTGGTTCTGGATTATTAGACATATGATGATTTTGAGAAGGGCCTATTTACTTTCTTTATTTTCCTTTTTCAGGGGAACAACATTCTTTTAAAAATTCTTAATTACTATCCTGTGAGCAGAGATAATGTAAACAATCAGTTGGCATACTAGCTTATGAGGAAAATAATGAGTCTAATACTTAATAGACAGTCATACAAAAATAAATAAAATTCAATTGGTGAGAAACTATTTACTGAAGTTAGTATGTGATASTAAGTTTCTTTATACATACAGTGTTCAGACCACCAAAGACACTGAGCTCAAGATTTTCAAATGAACATTTTCATTCCAGTCAAATGTTTTAAAATAGATGCTACTACAGATTTACCTGMATAAAAATATCTTGATTCTTCAGTGTTCTTGAGTTATGTTGCTCTGTAATACTTGCAAGCACTAGCACAGTAGGCCTATAGAGGTACAAATTACAATTTCAAACCTAGAATGACATAAATAGACTTGAAAACTGTGAATTTAAAACAGGATTTATCCTCTGAAAGTGCTGTACTATACATACTTCAGAAAAGGTTTGATTCATTTTGATGCCAGGCATCTCTGCTGAATTAACGACTGAATTCTTGGCAGCTGGGAAAAGAGAAGAACATTTTGCCTTGCGTCGTCACCTTAGCTGCCTTTCACAGGAGCCAGCTGCCTTTGGGACCACCTGCTCATTAGTCACCTGGCCCTGGTGCAGTCCTCTCAATACCGYGTACTGGCGGTACTGATGGTAACAGCGCTACTGACAGCTAGTACAGCCTTCTGATTCTCCGTTCTTAAACATAATAAAATTCTAATGGTGAGCACCACAGAGGTTTCACTTTCCAAACAACTGCTACAGCTTCTGCCTTTTCAGGAAAAGAAAATGTCTGGGTTATCTAGGTTACGGTCCTCGACTGCCCAACGCCAAGCGGCTTCTCCGGCGGGCAAGGCCGCGGGCCGCCCCTGCCTGGCGCCACAGCGGCACCTGGCGGCGGGCGCGGGCGCAGCGCGCCGCCGGAGGAGCCGGGCCGCGCCGGGCTGGGCTTCTTGCTCCCCGGCTCCCCCGCGGCTCGTCTTAGCGGTRACGAGTGGTCTGAAAAGCGGCATTGCGATAGTGGCGAAGGGTGTTGCCATTAGTTGCGTCCCGGGGGAATGGTTTTGTTGGGTATCGCTGCCAAAATACTKCCATTTTTTTAATGTTCAGGGATGGGTTTCCTACGAGCACGAATATCAATTATGCAGCACTGAGTGATTGATAAAGATAGTATTACTGTAAGCTATGTGACTGTTTAAATTATCTTGTCATCCACTTATAAAGTCAGAGATGAAATGACAAGAAAAAACTAGCACAATATTTCTTTGATAAGTTATAATTGCTATAATTAATCTGTTCCAGTGCTTCTGAAGCTGCACCAGTATTACTCAGCAGCTTTTGTACTGGAAAGTAACCARAGGTGTAGTTTACTGGCAATGTTATGTGTGTACACCTTCTGATATAACCTGCAGTTGCTGTAGATGCAAGCACAGAGCAGTCATTGGTTCATCTGTCTTGGACATTTAAGATGATGCACCAACTTTGGTGGTACTAGTTTTTTATTTAAGTGGTTTATTGGTTCTTAAAACTGCTGTGGCAATGCCTACTTCCAGCTCTAAAATGGCTTTATTGTTAAAGGTGGTTCTCTGTAGCTTTACAGTCTTCTGCCCTTTATGCCAGCATGAAATCCCAGGAGTGATAGTAAGCAACAGAACTTTATATCTTTATAAAGGATATAAAAGATTTTATACTGTTTCAGGTTGAGTTGTTAGTATCCCTTGACTGCAGTTACTGCTATTGTAATCTGAGAATAGGTGGATAAGTAGTAAACTCTCCTAAATTCTKGTCAACTCTTATCCCTAAATCACAGAGTGATAGATCAATGAGGATTTGGTTTGATAATATTTTAAGTTCTGTCTTTATTAATAAAAAAGTGAAATCTATTTTTTCAGTACCTAGGAGTTTAAAGTTCTATCTTTTTTTTTAATGTGCCCCTTGCAGAAATTATCCAGACAGCTGTCAGTCGTAGTTAGCATGACTTATAACTTGCTTCCAGAAGCTTTTGGGAACATATTCCAGATGAAGTCCACTTCTGACTATCTTAGGACATAGAAGCGCTGTCTGCATCAGCAAGCACCACAGACCAACAGGACTGAGTCAGTGAAGCAGTTGGTGCTGAGGATCTGACATTTATACCCCTTCCAGGGGATTTCTAAAATTTGGACTGACTCTGGCCTTGTCCCATAGCTTGAAAGCCTGTTTGCAGTTGGAGTACCTGAGGTGCATTCCTGGAATACATATTCAGGTTTAGTTTCACCCTAAAGGAATCCAGTTCATGCGCTTTTAGACCATTCAATACTCATGAACAGTAAGTGGGGATAAGGGAGATCTGCTTCAAAAAAGCACTCCTGATCTGAACTAGAATACTCATCTAGATTCATCCACAGCATTTCACTTTGAAACATTTCACAAAATAGGAAAAGATATGCAATGTTAAACCTAAGTTTAATAATTGATATATGAAATAGCAACAGCTCACTGACAGAAGTAAATACTAGCCTTTTTTCAAGAATTAGTTTTCAGTCTTATCTGTGAGCTGATCTAACTCACTGTGCATTGCRTGGTAGCTTATAATGACACAAAAGAGTCACTGGTACCATGCAACCAGCAGCTAGGGTAGCAGCTATCTCTGCTGGTGGAGACTGGTCTTAGATCTCGAGTCATCCCATCCAACTACATTAAACTTGTGTAGTTAAGTGTTTTGCTGAAATGAGCCTCTTCAAAATTTATAAACCTAGGGTTATCAGATGTGAGAGATGATTGATCAGAAACTGTATAATACATATTCACATATAAGTCATTTTCTAATGATAATTTATCTAAACTTTTCTGTATTTAAACAGTTCTAGTCTCAGCACTGTCCTTGAAGGCTCGTGGATTAGTGCCATTTGAGATAACAAAAACTGCATCTGTGAGGAAAGTGGGCCCACAATCAAAATACTTATGATTATTTAAAGGAATTTCCAATCATAACATATCCTTGGAAATGCAGAGAAAAAAGCTATTTTGTCTCGGAAGGAGGGCCAAATTCCGTTGTTTTATTTCTGTGACAATACTTTATCTTAAACAATTTAATTAAACTAAAGTTACAGTAAAATAATAAAAGCCTAATTAAAAGCCTACTGAAAAGCAGGCTTGCTGGAACTAATATACTTTAACTGATTTAACTGATCAGTCTGTAGCCTTCTCCTTTGCTGCTTAAATTGGTGTTTTTTATAAAGGCAGGACCCTGACATCTTACATGTCTGTAAAAGTWAGATGGACACCATCTTGATGGTTTGCTTTAATGAGTGATATGGGTAGGGTCTACATTTGTGAAATAAATTATTGCTCTTTTTTGAAGAGGAATCCTTCCTCGTAAAGGAGGACTCCTGGAAGAGTTGTTCTTGACCCATCCGTCTATCCCTGATTGCTTCATTCTTCTTACCCTCGTTCTCAATCCTATGACCTTAGAGGAGTTTCAGAGTCTGATTCCCATGTAGCCTATTGTCAGGCTACACCATTTAAACCTACTCCTCTACTGCATTCAGTATGCATATTTATCAGAAATAATTAATGAGGATAATCACCATGCTGATTGAATAGAATCACCATATCTTATGAAAGATTATTTCATCAAAAGAGAGCTTGGGTATGAATACTTGGGTCTTAAAACACATGTAAAAAACATTTTCCCCACAGTCACTGCAAACTCATTCCAAGCACCTTCACAAAGCAGTTATTTTCAATTGAAGATATCTGCTGCTGCTGACTTTAATATTAGGTTTAATTCCAGTTCCCTTACAAAATAATGACTGTGGTTTGTCAACAGTAGAAACTATTTGGAAAAATGTTAGTTTCTCAATTTTCTAGAAGTTACAGCTGAGTTGTAAACCCTTACTTTAAATAAGCCGATTTTTAAATAAGCAGGTTTTTTGTTTTTAATTAAACTTGCAGCTATATAATACTTGACAGGTATGAAAACATACCTATGAATAGCTGTTGTTTTATTCTTCATTTTTTACTATCAGCTGATTATGAACCTTCTTTTAAAAGCAGAACAATACCCTCAGCACTTGCAGACTGAAATGTTCAGCAATTAACGAACAAGATAAATCATGCTTTAAAAGCCCTTTTGCTCTTCATGTCCTCAATAAATTAAGTTTTATTTCCTCAGAAATAAAAGCATCCTTTTTCCCATAGGAAAAGGGCCAGGATGATTCATATRCAGGTTTGTGAAACTGTATCTTGTTGCTTACACATCTGTTCTGTGGAAAGCTGGGAGAATGATGAGGAGAATTGCATGGTAATTCGTGACTAATATAGTTATTAAATATTAGTTTATCATCTTTATGATGACTCCTAATGAAATATCCTGTTTTTCATTGATCTTAACCTTCAAAAACATTAACACTCTAAAACAATCACACAGCTGTGTACAGGCATCTAAAACAATTAAAATATATGCTTGCTATGCTTTTATTGGTAAGGGCATTTCTAATGCTTGCTGCTTATCTTTAGAGGAAATCTAACCTCTAAATCACCATTTTAAGCATAACAGGAATAACATTCCCTCCCGCAGTTATTTTGAGAGATACTTGATTTAATTTTGTGAGTCCATAAGMATAAGCACAATATAAATACAAAGGAATGTTAGCATTCAGGATGGATGAATTTCAAAAATACAGTAATAATTTAGGAATAAGATATTTGAAAATTATTCTCTCTTTGGCATCCATAAGTAGTACTAAAATCTATAGATCTCAACCAACCACAGGCATATTGCAGGGGCTGACGTTTTCATGATATTTCATAAATGAAGAAATGCTTCTATAAAAGCATTTTTCCTGGAACCATAAAATTCTTGCTTTGGTTGTTATTACTTTTAATTTTTAGCTGTATTTAATTCTCACCTAAGTGATACTCATGAAGTTTCTATTCCTTATCATGCTTACACTTGATGGCGTAATAAAAACACATCTTTCTTTGCTATTTCATGGTCATATAATTCAATGTAATTCAAACCTGTTCAGTTTGCTTAACATTGTTTCATGTCCTCAATACTTACATAAATTTAACATCTTAAAAAGAAGATGGAGTACTAGTACAAGCTAGTTCTTAATCCTCCTGTTTATGCAGGATTTTTCTGCATTGCTTATATTGCTTAATTTAATTAGTGCAATGTGGAGACGATTTGCCTCCACACACATGTTCTGCTAGTATTTTATCCAAGAAGTAAAAAACAAAGAAAAGCCCTGTGAACTTCATTGTATACTTGATAAAGCAGAATGCTTCTTCAAGGATTGAACTCATCATTTTCCTACTGGTCTCAGGGAAAGCTGCTACATTTGCGTCATCAATAAGGAAAGCTGCAAAAGAGCATTTTAAGAATATAGGAAGACAGTAACTGTAACTCTCTTTAGGATTCTTTCTGTTGTAGCTTGGAAGAGACTTCTAGCTGCTTGCTGCCAGCAATGTGTTAAGAAACTAGATAGAACAAAATAATCACCCTTCAGTCTAAAATTGCCTCCGTGGAGCACTTCGGCTTCTCCGTAAGTAGACCAGCTGATTGATCCACTTCTCAGCTGTGTGTAAATACATACTATAGGTATATAACTAAAAGCTGAATAAAAGCTTATCTGTTTGGTGCAAGTTATTCATGCTAGGTATTGGTTATATGGGATTGTTTTGTGCTTGGAAGTATGGTGATACGGCATTTGTCTTAGACTTCTGTGGTCAAAGACCCCAGATGCTCTGCTTGCCTGAAGCTATAACATCCCGGYTGTTTGTGCAATGCTAATTCTGACAGGTTTCTTTGCATGGAATTCAGCCCTGTTCCAGGAGTCAAGGCTGATATGTCTCTTAAGAATAGGACTTTGKTTTTTTTGAGGCATAGATTCACAACCATGAATCTCACTTATGCATTATACATATGATAAGTGTAAATTTCTGTACATACAGAGGATAAAAATTACTTGGATTACATTTTTCAGGAAGTATCTTACCTGGGACAATTCATATTTGATTTAATTCAGACATCTAAATTACTGCAGACAAGAGCCTAAACAGCTTGAATATGCATTCTGAGATTTTGGGTCCTGTAGCCAACATGCTTTATAGATCTAGATATTTAACTATTTTAATTTAAAAATATGTCAATATTAATTTTTGAAATTGTCTAGGGTGACTAAGGAGCAATGACTAATGAATTGTAATATGCTTATCATGTGGATGTCCTTTTCAGTCTCCCAGATCTGAAACCTTAGGAAGAACACAGTAATTGCTTGCATATAATACAAAAAGATTCTGCAGAAATAAATGGCATGTCTCTCAGTGAATTCAAAAGTATTCCACTGTTTCTTCTGCATGACATGAAAGCCTTTTGCAATAAGAAGGTATAATCCAAACTTTGTTCCATTACATAAATTTTGAAGCCTGATGCAGAATTACTGAAATCAGTGGGAATAGGATTGAGAATGAAAAACTTAGTCTGCTTTGGGATATCATATATTCAAAATCTTAAGTCTTTGGCACTTTATTTCARGAAGATCAATGTGAAGATTACAGAATTTTAAAGCATACTCATATTTCTCTGAACCTAGGGAAGAAACTTCYTTTTCAATGTGTTTTACAAAATTACTGTCTTTGTGTATATAAATTAATTGCTGTCTTTCACATTGATCGTAATTAGCTAACCACTTCCTTTTTTTGTATTCAAAATAATCCAAACTTAAACCAGAACACTTTTGTTTTCTTCAGGCTTTTCTATTGGATTAACATCATCTTCCTTTTACTACAGATGTTTAGAAAGAAACCTCCAGGCTAGCAGTTAACAGTCCCACTTTTGGGAGTTAAGTGACATTCATGTAGAAATTAAACCAGACAAATGGGGGCTACTAAAACATGTTTGTGATACAGACCAACTACCTTCCAGTTTTTGAAAGGCATGGATCCATTTGTGATGAGTTACATGACAGCTGCATACATGGAAAAGTAACATGAGGAGAGTGTTCCTGTGTTTTATCTGTTCATGCGACCCAGTCATTGCAAAAAGGACAGCCTGACTTGCTATAGTCCACCAGTAATTTGAATCAGAATATGTAGTAGCTTTGGGAGGTAAATGCATAGTGATTTTAGAACTACAACAGCTTCATTTTAAAGAAGGAAGATAGTCTTTACCTCTCCCTGCAAATTTCACTTTATTTCAGATTATTTTCATGTTATTTTTCTTTTTAAAAGTACAGGATGTGTTTTACATGATTATATAGGATTTATGAAGGATGTGTTTCTGTAAAATATCTCTRTGTATGTTTAATTTTAGGCATTGTAAATGGCCCTCTGATTTCAGAGAGACTATTCAAAACTGCATAAAGTTAAGTATGCGCCTAAGTCTCTGTGGGATAGGGGGTTATTATGAGCTCTTTACTTCTCTAKATATTCAACAAAATTCAGCCACATCTTTTCTCTATGGAGATAGTGGAATCAGGAAACAGGTTGTAAACAGTTCACTATGACAGTAAAATGTAGCATAATTAAAGTATTATGATGTGTACTGCCGGGATTGACCTTCTGAGTGCCATTTTCTTAGACCTGTAATTTTGAATAAACTGAACATTCATAATGCCTTTGCCCRTCAAATATATGATCTAAGAATACAGAGCAGAGCACTATTTTCTGTGCTTATTTCAGAGGTCAGCTTGCAAACCAGCACAAGTTAACCTGCGGTGAGTATTGCCTTTTACCTTGAGAATCAGAGGATTACCTTCAGCTGGGAAGCTGTCTGCTTTGCTCTTGGAGTACATTAGGGGCTCGAGGCTTGCCATTTGCTGCAAATGACTTGCTGTTTCTATATGCAGACCTTGGTAAGCATTTRCTAACAAGGATGACAGCAATCATTTTAAGATTTGTGAAAAGGTGGTAAGAACAATCCTCTCTGATGCTCTTAAATTCAGGGCAACCTGTCTCAATGGCACGTGAAATGGAAAGTGGCTGATTAGAATATAAGGCATATAGATACTGTATTCTGCTGCCAGTCAGTATTCCARTTCAGGGCATCTAACCTCATTTCACTTGAAAGCTAATGTAAGCAGTTCTTACTGGTACAAGTACTAAAATAGAAAACTAATAATTTCTGCAATCTGGGTTGGCCTATTATGAATGTCAGACATTAAAGAGAACATTTCTTTGTAAAACTTTAATTCTAGGATTCATCTAGACTCTTTTATCCCTTCTTCCATTCATTTTAATATGAACGGCCATGTAAGTGCTCTCCATAATAGTATTATTCCAATTTTTGCATGACATTCTGTCAGYGATGTACATTAAAAAGACATTATTAAACGGAAGATGCTTTTAGGTCCCCATATTTTTGCCACCTGAGGCAGGATCATTAGGTTAAGATAAGAAAATAACAGTGATCTGTAGCTATTACAGATTATTTAATGCAGTAAGGTAGATGATACCGTTTTAGAAAAAAACACTGACAGTCAGAGGTGGAACAGTTACTGTAATTTATTTGGCAGGAAAAAACAGCGTCAAGCTTTGCAGTGTCTATGATAAAAAAAAAAATAAAATTCACTTGAGTGAAATTCAGAGAGTTGCCTCCAGGAATGGAGCGTGTTAGAATGCTAAATCAAGAATTGTGTAACAAATTGTTCATGTACCACGAGGTTCAGAGGCAGTAGTTGAGAGAGTAGCCTACAATACTGAAGGCAACAGAAAGAGGTACTGCACTATTAATTGAATATCAGATGATATCAAAGTTGAATCAAGTACCCTAGTGTCAGTATGACTGACAATAATAAAACGACACCTATTTCAGTGAATTATTTAAAAACATTCCATTACTCAGTACATAGCGCATTAGCTTTTAAAATTAAATTAGCGCCTTTTGATTTGAGACTCACAGGCATTTGTATTGTGGAGTCTGGAGGAAATAYGGAAGAAGATTCCTTGGGAGGAGGAGGAGAGAGAAAAAGTATCCCTAATGGCATATCTAATATAAAAAGGCAAGGCAAGCCACAGATTCCTAATTGCAGCATCTYCCTCATTCAAAAGCAGGCTTGTCCCTTAGAAGGGGCAGGTGAATATATGGTCCCAATTTTAACAGCATATAAAGCTAGACTTTCTTCTTCACAAGAGGCTTACCACAAAGCAGGAGGCTAACTGGATACCTGCTAAGGCCAATTCATAGAAGGGCAGTTAATCTGCGTGTTTAGTGGACAAGTTATACCTTCCCCACCAGGATYCTTTGAAGTTGCAATGGGCCTGGTGTGGTATTGTCAGCCAGATGCGAACAAGAGCGACCCTGAAAACAGTGCGAGTTTGGAGGCCAAATTTAGTCCTATGCTAAACATAGTTTGGCCAGTTCAGACCCAGAACGTTGAGCTCATAGCCTCTGGCTGAAAAAAGTCACAGCCTAAGTTTTGATACTAGAAATGTAGAAGTCCAAAACAAAGCCCTAATGAAATGCTACATTGCATTTTCTCACTGAGAGGAGAATGAGAGAAAGTAAGAGTCTGTGGCTAGTATTAGACATGTTTCTTAATACATTAGTAGCGGGAACTCAAAAAACATTATGCAGAGAAACAATAGAGTACACTATCTTTAAAGTTGTATAGAAATGAAAATTTTGTGTGAAAGTTAATAGCTGTGGCTTTTGYATTGTGACTAAACTAGCCCTGCTCAGACACACTGTGAAGACATTATGTATTGGTCAGGGCCATGCCAATCACCGTAGCTAATGGCCTTCTTGTATAGCTGACAATCTAAAACGTAACACTGAGAAGACAGTGCACAGTGGTGATCAGCTTGGCATTCTGATTTATGAAGCTCTCTATCCAGAATGGGAATCACAAAAGAAGAAAGTCTGTGGAAAAATATAAAACATAGTCAAACTTGTGAACTGAAAAGAGAAAAATACTCTGTGCAGAGGGTTCATGGAAAAGGGCACAAATGATGGAGTGAAAAGAGATAAATGAGATGTTGAGCATGGCATCACTGGCAAGGTGGTTTTACAAATAAACATCAAAATCTGAGATGGCAAGGCTAAGGAAATTTCTCAGAGGATCTTGAAAGCAAAAAGAAGATATTGATCATTCCAAATTTTGCCCATGTGTTAATGAAGAACTGCTTTTTCAGAAAATGAGTTGATTTTAGCTGCAGAAAATAAATTAGCATTCTGAGAGGAGATGAATCAACCTAAGATTCTTAAATCTACATCCACCACCAGTGTTTTAGCGCTTTCTAGCTGAACATATTTTTTTCCAGAATAGACCTGTAGTGTTTTATTTCCTGTGCAAGACTGTTCTGTGCATTCTAGTGTTTGGCATTTTGGTAATAATGTGGTAGATACTAAGAGTGAGGAAGTATTGCAGTTTATTGAATGGCCCCCACCCATCACCCTTTTTTGGAGGTTATATAATTGTCTCTAGTTTTCTGTGGTATCTTSTGTCTTCAGCAGAGTAATTGAGGTGTCCCACAGGGCTTATCAGTGCATCATTTAAATCTGAGTTCAGAAACATAGCCAAAAAATCCTCATTGCACCAGTTCATTAGCTAGAATAAAATGTTTTATTTCCATTTATACCAAATGAGCTACAGCAGTTTATACCAGGTTAGGATATGACCATTCCTGTATTATAGCAAGATGAAAGAGGTTTGTTGACTCTTTAGAAATTAAAAAAAAATGTAAAATATATTGAACAGTTTGCACACCTGAGAAATAGKGTAAAATAATTAAAGAGGACTGGAAAAACCATCTGTGCTAAAGCATTTTCTACTGTAAATACTTGGATTTAATTGTCAACAATTGTTTAATGTAACGTAGGCTGTTCCCCTACATCAGTTCTGACGTTGGTCTTTAGTATCCTTGGGAATATTAGTGCTCTGTGAGAGTTTTTTGATTTTAAATAACTAGCAAAAATATTTGTTTAGGAGCTATTGCAGGTGACTGCCAAGATTTTTTTTAAAAAGAAGAAAGAATAATTAACAACAGCCATCTGATCAGGGTAGATATAGATCAGACAGTGAAATACTTTTTATTTAATAACACAAATGAGACAAAGCAAAAAGGATAATTAGGCTGTGAATTTTCCACGTATTTCTTCATGTAATATGTATTTTTATTTGGTGAGTAGTACATAGGTATTTTCCCACAAAAAAAATGAGTTCTAAATGTTTTCATAATCATGTTTAGTTCTCATCTTAGCAAAGAATTCATAATTTCTTTGTAAATTGCGTTTCATTCTTTGTATCAGCTGTAACTTTAATAATTGCATTCTAGCAACATTTCTGTAAAGAAGTGCCACTTCTCTGATGGGATTATTCTTACACAGAACTTGAACAGAAAATGCCCAAAAGTATTTGTAAAAATGTTGATGACCCACAGAACGCAAAGTGCAGGCATATTAGAGAGAATGCCTTTGTGGCAGTTAAGAATATCTAGATTTCCTGGAACCTCTCCATGGGATGAACTGGCAGAGACAGCATTTRGTATTCAAGAGGTCACCACATCCAGTCCTTGAATATCACATCCTGTCCTCTGTGCATGAATGTCTTAGAGGCTGTAGAGCTCCCTAAAAATAGTAGYCCAAAACTTCCCCTGTACATCCTGCTATTTATATAACAGGATTTTCACTGATTTGCTTTTCCACATTTATACTTCAAAAAGATTCTATATGTAAAAAACCCAGAAGAAAGGACCTTGCTAAATCTAGATATTATCTTTAAAGAGAAGTGATTTTTAAAAAAAGAAATGAAATTTCAGCCTGGAAAGACTATTGAATCAGACATGTTTACAATAAATACAGATTTGGTGATTGGTATTTACGTATTGCTATACAGAATGTAAAATCAGATTTTTTTTTTTTTTTTGCAGCTGACATTTTAATTTACCAACAGTGCAAGCAAAGCATGCTGTAATATGTATTTAAGAATTTTATTTTCCTTCCTACTATTATTTAAAGTTTAATCAGGTTTTGTTTTGTCACCTATATTCATATTGTAAGATAAACCAAAATTAAATCAGAGCTGAGCAATATTTTTTAATCCTTATTTTAAAATCCGTGAACATATCCACTGGGCCTTTAATCCACAGCAAATGTTGGAAAAAAAATAAAAAAGCACAACAGTCAAAATTCAGACATACTCTATTCAGATAATTTTCTTCCAAACAAAAAAACATTTCAAATTTATTTACATGGTAGTTTGTGTAAGTGTAGTGAATCATTCAGGCAGCTGTTCCAAATTAACCACCCCAATCTGATGGTTTAGAACTGGGGATTACTGTGGGTCCTATTTTTGCATAGTTACTTGAACCAACATAAACGAGGGAATGACTTAATTTTCTGTTATTTTTAAGATCTTTTTACCTCTTCTATACCTCACACAGCCATATTTTGTGGAATAAGCCCAGGGTTCATGGTATTACTTTATTTTCTTCTTACAAAAGTTGAATAATTTTATTTTTTAATCTCTTTTATAGATGAAAGAATTCCAAACCAAAATGCAATCGATGTTCCCAGCAATTCCTAAAAAAAGCAATTCTACTGTTGAATGGGAAGACTTACTTAAATCCAAATGAAACAGGAGAATAATTTGGAGATGTSCCTTTCAGCAAGGATGGCAGGGGAACTACTGGAAGTGTCCCATATGAAGAACAGAAAASAAAATTCAGACTGAGTGAATTACTGAATTCACTGAACCTGGAGATGCCAGGGAACATCTAGTAACAAGAGAATTCATAAAAACAATTTATATTATGCTGTATTTTTGCTGGTACTTTTTCAGCCTGTTTGATCTACTTGATTTGGAGGAAATCCAAGRTAAGTTTTATTCATCTTGAAGAAAGACCGTATCTTACAAAAACTTGAAGAAGAAACTAATCTTCAGCAGTAAATATAATGAAAATATAGTAAAGCCTTATCCCATCCTGCCTCTAAAGAGAAATTTGAGGAAATTTCTCTAGGAAAAAACAGTACTTTCAGTGTCATTTTCATGTCCCATTAGGAATATAACCATCAAGTAAACTGTAACAGATCTGTTAATAAGCCTGAAGGTAAAGCATACAGTGGACTCTTCTAAAAATAAAGGAGATATTTAAAGTTGCAACAGAGGAAGTATCTGAACCATGCTATTTTTGAATGTCTGGAGGGGAAAGCTAAAAGCATCCAGAATGCAAGGAATGACCACTGAGCTTCTCTGCGGAGCAGCGGCAGAGGTCTCTACAAGTGCACTCTGTTTCCTCAGTAGCAGCTTTTTTTATTGCATCCTACAATAGCAAATCTGATCATTTGCATAAAAGCTGCTATTATAGTTGTATAGAAATTTAAGGTGTAAGTGAAAATGGTATAAAATACTGAGACAGCCTGTCCTATGCAACAAATATTTTCAGCTAAGAAAATATATGGTCAGGTATAGCTTTTTGTATTTCAGTGGTTCCTGTGGCTCTTCTACCCGGAGAATCCTAAGCAGTATGTTATTTTTCACACTGCAGTGATCTCATGAAGTGTGGGTGTAAACGAGGAAGAATAATGTCTTAGTCAAACATTGTATTTGCAGAATTGTAGATCTGTAAAACTGCAGAAATAAAAAAATGCTATCAGTGAACAGTCGTTTGCTGAATACTCAATTATAAAGCTTTTTTATTAATTGCACAGTCAGCTGTCAGATTTAATAAAGTCCTCTTAAAAGCTGTCCTTTGTGATTAAATCTTTAGACTCTAAGAATGTTAAAAAACAAAATACTTTAAATGTCAGATGAATAATAGAGAAGTATGGTTTCCCTATGAAACATGACAGCACAAAAATAATATCTTTAAAGAAACTGAAGTGTAATAGCTGACATTTTTTCCATAGCTTGATGCTTGAAATCCAGTATTAAATAAATTGTGGTACATACTGCCATCATAAACACACAAAAAATAATACTATTTTAATATTTCTATTAGTTTGTGCACATGCTGATGCTTGTAGTGCCTATGCTTATGCATATTAATGCTGGCTTACCAAGTTTAAAATACTATTCATGCCATTAAAGCTAGTCAAGTGCTAAACAGCCATTAAAGCTAGTCAAGTGCTAAACAAAAATGTAGCTCTCATAATGCCCTTAATGTTGCTCACCTTTATTTTCTAGGGTGGGATTCAGGCCACCTGGCTTGATCTAGATTAAATAACTTTTGGTAAAATCTAAAATTAGTCACTTAAGTCCCCTGCACAGTCAACAAAGACAGAAATGTTCAAAGTGCCTGAAGTGACCTAACTGTGGGCTGCATCTGGAAAAGGCTGCCCTGCTCTTGCTTCCCTCCCATCAGCCCTGGGACCGTATGAGAACACCGGTCGGGACTAACCTGCAAAAAGAGAGGTAGTTTGGCAGTGCTTCGGAGCCCAGAGGCTCAGATCCGAGTACCTGTCCCTTTTGGTAACAGCTAGCTGCGGGCTCAGGCTGGCTRTATTACAAAACATTCCCTTACGATAGATAGGATGCATCAAATCTGAAGGCACCCAGATATATGGAAATACCAGATTATGTTCTTCAAAAATCCAAACTTAGTGAAATTTACAGATAGAAATCTTTAAAATAGAATCACACTTACAGGCAAGAGAATTATCTAGTAAATCAGTGTTAAGGTCTAAGACTGAACATAAAGCATCTTCCAAAGAGGGAAAAAATCATAGATCATCATATTATGSCAAGATTTATTCTGTGCCTTTGGCTGGAAACAGGTTTTTCTCTAGATAAAGGTTTATGTAAAAGAGTGAGAACAAAATTTTAAAGTAAATTAAGTTTCAATCCAAATGAAAAACATGGGAGTTCTTGTATTTTCTTCCTTGCACTGTGCAGCTCTTTTCACTAGTTGAACATTCTGCTGGATTTGTGATTTTTTTTTTCTGTTTATGAAAATATTTGGCATAGAGTTACTGGAAATCACAACAAACTCTTAGAAAACATGTCCCTCTCTGAACAAATATAGGGGAAAAGTAAGTAGTACAGCAACTAAATACCATTGTGTATATAGTTACTGCAACTGAACAAATAAAATGATGCAAAACCCATCAGACATTATACCTTGAAAAACTAAACTTAATTGCAAGACTTAAATAGCTAGAAGTAGCCCTGGAACCAAAAAGCTGGTGGGTCTAGTGACTCTTTAATTGTTTTTTCTTTTGTTTAAAAAACTGTTTACTCCTTCTGCATCAAGAAGCACAAGAATAAAACACGGAAGAGGAAGGTCATTTCCACTATCACCTTTTCTAGTGCGAAGCGTTACACGGAGCAAGGYGTCGCGTGCAGGCTGGCTGTCACAAGCACCTGATGCAGAAGCGCTGCAGTGAGTTCCACATCGTTTCATGCCACTTTTCAGTGGGCCTCTGTGTTTCATCTACAGTGATTTTCACTTACTTGCTAGTCACATTTAATTATAAGACTAATGGAGACCACGTGCATGCCTAAAATTAGCCTGTAGGCTATTACTTAATGATATGTGGCCTCCCTCCGTAGTAGTATGTTGCTTAGAAACAAACAGAGAAATGGCAAACAGGGCTGAAGAGAGCGCAGTATGGAAAATGGATGTGCAAAAAAAGAGTTACGTGCAGGCTACGCTGCCATTCTCATGGTGGCAAAGAAAAACTCCGCAGCACAACAAGTCCCAAGGACGTTAACAGTGTCTTCGCTGTGGAAGGTGACAAACGAAAACAAAGTGGAAACGCTTGTTTAATTTGGTCCACCACCCACTCTGGTGAAGAAGTCTCAGGGGCTTTTGCTGCGATTTTTGTCACCTACAGCTTCTGCTGACTTAAACCAGACTCGTAAGAGCTCATCATTTTTGAAAATTCAGGTCACCTACCCAACATGCAGAGCAGACTGGCCTTTGATATTTAGGCTGTCATTCAAAACTCTCTGGAGAGTTAAATGCCTGAAACTCAATTAAAGATGAGCTGAATCAACACTGCTTGCTAGAATGTGAGCTTGTGGGTGCAGAATTTCTAGATGTTTCTAACCTGATAGTTAGGCCAGTAAGCAATCCCATCTGGGCAAATGGTCTATTTTAGCAATCAGAATTTATCTGACAAGTTTCTTTTTCTTTCTTTCTTTTTTTTTTTTAATGTGTGATTTCTGTATTTCTTTAACTAGCAGGAACATATTGTTAAATTAGTTAATGGGAAGAAAAAATGTTTAACAGCTAATGCGATCCTTTATGTGGAGCACCATCTGCGCGTAGTATTTGGGATGCCCCGGGATGTGGAAGAGAGGAAATCACACCGAATTTCAGCCTTGTCTTCTTTACTGTCGTTATCTTGGGCAGTGTATGATAAATAATCACATTTATCCTCTGGAGCATATACAGCTTTAATCAACTTATTAAATAGGAAGATATTTTTCACAGACTTTAAAAGACACAAAAAAGACATTATCTCCTGAGAAGCAGGCCATTTCATGGCTACTGAGCACTAGAAACTCTGAACGGAGTGAATGAGACAAGTTATTTTTCCTTTCACATCTAAATAAAACTATTTATTTGCAGAGACTCTAGGCAGGCATATTTGGGGACTAACCCTGAAATTCTGAAAGCAAATAGATGAATAAGCTTTTGTAGACTGCAAAACAGAAGTATTTATTTTTTAAGAAAGAGGTTTAACTGGAGCTTGAAGAGAAGAGGCTCTGCTGTTCGTCAGACTGCCAAGCGGCGTCCCGCGCTCAGCTCGCTGTTACCCCTGCTCACCAGCAAAGCAGAGAGGAGACACCTACCAGTTGCCGGTGCGGGGAACTGCAGGGAAGTGAGCGGCCTCGTGCAGGCAGCGCGGAAAGGCTGCTGGAGCGAGAAGCGTCGCACCCTTCCCTTCCGGGAGTGTGCTCTGCCGAAGATCACAGTGGCACCTCCCAGCTTTGAAATCTCTGACTCCAAGGATTAAAGGTTTTTAAATGCCTTGGGGATCTGAGGGCTCTGGAACGGCTGCTGGCACCCGCGCAGGCTGGGGGGGGGGTGGTACACGAGCCTTTTTGTAACACTACTGTAGTGCGGACGCTCCTGGTGCACAAGATCTACGCACCCGTGGGTGTCACCCACCTGCTGCTGGGAGGCTCTGCTCTCCTACGTGAGGTGTTTTAGCGGCCACTGCTGCTCCAAGGAGTTTTCGCAGTCTGCACCGCAGGCTCAGCAATGCACGCTGAAGGCGACGGACTCGCCGCAGCAAAGGTGAACGGGGCGTCGAAAGCCGAACAAGCCCGTGAATCGTATGCACGTGTGCACGCGCACACATATGTGCATAGAGAGGGGTCTCTACAGCCGCGAGACTGTAAGCTTCCGTTTAACTTCGTAAGCAGCACGATACTACATTGGGATGGCAGTTTTAAAAGCCATTTGATCTGACAGGGAGCTGGAATTTGAAACCTAGTTTTCTGAACCACAGGAAAGTGTCCCAAACCATCCTGGTATTACGCCTGGAGGGTGAGGAACGCTCTCTGGGTTCAGTACTTCCTACTGAAGCTGCTTCATTTAGTATAAAAAATACAGTATTTATTACACCAGAAAGAATGAGAAAAGAATTGAAAAACTGCTGTGACAATTCCATGATCAGGATACTTACTTGGGATGGGAAAGGGTAAAGTCCAAGAAAAATTAGCATCTGGAATAATCAAAACAGGTTTGATAGGCGAGATGGATACCTCCTGCTTATGATACACCGTAGGACAGCCTCTTGGGATATGAAGACCTATTTCAAATTTTATATTTTATGTTTTGCATTTGGTTTATATTTTTCCTCACACCTTCCCCCTTCCCTCTCCCAAGAAAACCCCCAAACAAACAGATCAAATAACTCAGAATGAGAACATTTATTTTCATGGTTGGTTGGATTCTTCCAGTAAAGAAACATTTCCCATATTCTCCCCCAAAAGAAACATTTTCACCTGAAGACTAAACTTTTTTTTTATCCTGTGCCACTGGACTTAATTTACATTCTTCTCTTCTGTGAGGCCTCTGGAGCTTTTGCTAGCAACAGCACCTGATGAAACTCAATTCCTGATTCCTTCCCTTCCCCTTGGCTGTTGGACTCTGACTTCACATTAACAAAGTGTGTTGGACAGGTTAGCGTTCTCTACTCTGCTTCGCTACCCAGCTTATTTATTATTTTGTGTGACTTATCTCAAGACTAGCAGGTGGATGATATGCAGAAAGTCTGGGATTCCCCCGTGTATCTGGGTTTGACCCATCGCTTTCAGATTCCGTTGCTCTGCAGAGACACACACACAGATCCACAGCAGTTCCTTATTACTTCTCTTTCCTTTTCATTTTAAACCTTTTTTCTTTAAAAAGGATGGAAAATAAAGACAAGTGGCTTTAGATATGTGCATTTTGGATGCTCACAGTGAGAGGTTTATTGATGATGGATAACCAGGCAATATTGACCCATACTTTTTGCAAGACTTTAAAGAAAGATATTCAGATTGGACACACAGAGTCACTTACCTTTTTTTTTTAATATTGGCTTATTAAATTATTATTGCATTTTCTGTTACCTTTTTCTAATATTTGAAGTCTACTGATTGTCTGTGCTCTCTATGCTGTCTGTTTTGTCCTCTAGGTAATAAAAAGGTCAGTGGTGACGTCTTTGTGTGAGCCCAGTGTGGATCTAATATAGCAAGTATTTTTTTTGGTCAAGGATTTATTTTGATATTGCTTATGAGAACACACTATGAGGTTAAAAAAAAATCTGCAGTGATTCTATTGAAAAAAGTAAAAGCTCATTTTAGAATATCAGGGATGGCTTACTCCGTGCTAAACACTAACCCAATACTAAAGCACAATGCAGCCAAAAACAGTATTATCTTCAGCTAGTGCTTTGCAATGAATGTACAGGATTTCTACTCCCTATTGCTGTATATATATTTACAGGAGTGTACCCTGAAATTCTCAATATAGAGACATTTGATTTAAGTGAAAAATGAAGTATGCCTCAAAAAATATACCACAAAATGTGTAATTAAGTTCATATGATTTTTAGGCCAATTTCTAATGTATATTCACAAAAGAAAATAGTTTTGCTAGCAGTCTAGCAAGTCACAATAGAAACACTTATATTCTGAGTTAAGCTGAGCTGTTTCTTCGCCCTTTGTTGTTAAGCAGTTTTTTTTCCCTACAAAACTTACTGCTGTYGGCCCTCACTGTGATTCTGGAAGACCAAAAATGTTCTTCGCACCAGCTGTTGCCGGCAGATAGAAGAATGCTGGAGAAGAGTTTATGAGTCTAGGGCAGAACCACGTGGCACTTGGCTGGCCTGACCTCAAACCCACTGAAACGTGGTGGGTTTTTCTAGGGCTTTCTTTTGGTTTTTTTGAGTTTCTTTAAAGCTGAAACTTTGAAGCTCAAAATCCTCAGAAGGAGCAGAAAGAGAAACCTCATGCAAACAAATACCACTGATCTTTACACAGCTTTGATCTCTTATATATCTATAGTGCCTTTCATCATGAAGAAGCCCAATAAGATTTATAAACTGCCTTCAAAGGGAAGTCTCTTATCCTCGCTATCACATTGTGCACAGCAGTGGAAAACAATCTTCAGAGTAGATGATGACCCATAGTATAATGTATATTAACAGGCAGTAGGAGAATCATTAGCAAAGACAGAGTACGTTATTTGGAATACTACTAGAGAAAACAGCAGAGTGTCAGTTAGTCCTTAAGGGCCAGTTTATCTAAGCTGGAATGAGAGACACCCATGAGGGCCTCATGGAACTACAGGGACAGCGTACTACACCTCAGCCCTGATCATCGCCTCAGTCCCCATTAGCCATCACATTTGGTTAGTTGGAGACTGCTTACATCTCTGAAAGCTTTTGCCTGGGGAAGGTTTTTAAGAAGAGGATAGGTTCCAGGCAGTTTTCACACACACGTACAAACCCACACGCACGCACAGTGTGATGCACACGTACCCTCTCACCCAGAGCACACAGGAGAGGACTGACTGGGAAGGTCCCTCCAGCCCAATGCAAATCTCAGTCCTTGTTTCTCCTCAGCTTTCCATGTTATAAGCACCTCTGTGACCCTCTAGCCTTCAAGACCAGGCAAGGCAGACAAGACGATACATGTCCCTCCCCCCCTCCCCCACCAGGGGAAAGAATCTAATCATAGGAACTGGAAAAGCTGTTCTGTGAACCATTTCAAGCTCCTGGATTCAATAACTCCTAAACCTGGGATGGCTAAGCAGGTATTTCATGTTTGTAGCTATGCCAACCTATCTTCCGAGTAGGGGGTTTCTGCATCTCCTTTTAATACCCCAGAAGACTTCCAGGCAGAAAATCTTATGCAGACAGCTCTGCTCTCTCTCCAGATCCCTCTTCAAAATCCTGGCCTTTGGGAACCTGGCTCTTCTCCCTTCTCTCCATTAGCCAGACTCCTTGATGAACTGAACCTCCTGAAAATTTCAGGCATCCTTGACGACTTTCAGATAATTATAGTCTCTATTGCATTTCAAAGCCAAAGCTTAGGTCACTAAGCACTCTCTATAATGTCTGATCAATGAAGTGATCAATTAGGAATGGGAAAATGAGCTACAGTACAGTAAGTGGGATGGCTAATGGCCTAACACAGAGCCGTCTTTCATCTGGGGCTTCTGCGGCCACGTGCTTGCCCACTTCCCCCCAAAGCTAGCAGAATGCTGGAAAGTTGAAAACTGTCATGGAAAAAAAAAAGGATGATGAATAAAAATCAGTTAAAATTGGAGGTATTRTAAGGACCAGAGTGGGCTCAGGAAAATTTTCAAATGTTTGTTTAACCAATATATGAGATTGTTTGCCCTAGTCACTGTAGCTCTGTTTGATATGTATGAGGCTTTGAATATTTTATAACAGTGATAGCTGTGTTCACTTAAAGGCAGCTGCTTAAAAAAAAAATCAAAATTCCAGAAAACACTTTGTCTTTCAACTCAGCATTATGTAATGTTTCAGATGTGATACCCATTTTCTTTGAAGGCTTTTCCTACTGATAACATCAGAAGTGTCATCCAGGAAAGATGTTTCATCTAAAAAAAAAAGTGTTGTTGGGTCTTTTTGGGTTTGTTTTGTTTTCTTTTTTATTCCACTGACAGATAATGAGTGTTAATGCTTCATCTGAAACAAAAAATGATAGCTGAATTGGAAGAGTGCTACAGAGGAGGGCACTGGGGAACACATTTGTGAGCCATCATACAAATTCTCAGAGAAGCCCAGGCAGAAATTCAGAACATCACATCTTAATAGAACATAATGTACTCCAGAAAGAGTACAGATAATGTATCCTAATGTATTCAATATTTGCCTTTGATGTAAGCTTAAGCATTATTCCATATGTTTTACTCCATCACTAAATTAATTTTGGTTGGAAACCATCACACATTAATTATCAAATATGACTAAGCTCCAGCTTACTTGTTTTCCTAGGTTATTTGATRTCTGCTGTGAGATAGTTATATTGCAGAATTTCATTTATAATATCTGTGGCTAACATATTAACAGTGACTCTGCCAGATTTGCTAGCTATCAGGAGCAAATATGGCTTAGTTATCCAGGGAGGAGAGGGGATAGGAAAGGAGACTCTTCGGAAGCTTTGCACATGTACAGGACCTTCTTTAAAATAAAATAGAATTAATTAGAATCTATTTTTAAAGAGAAAAAAATCAAGGCATTTGGACCAAACATTTAACATACTGAACGGCAATTACTGCAAGCAAATGCTTGCTTGACTAAAGAAGGCAGGAATTAGTATTAAAAAAAAATACCCTCAGTTTTACAGACCACTTCTTGACCTAATCCTGTCCTTTGTTTTGAACAGCTTTTATGTGATTTTTTCGAGAACATTTTAAATAATAGATGTGCCATAATTACAGCCTGTGTTTCTTACGAGAGGGGGTTTTACTATTCAGATCTTGTCATTTTAAGATCAAAAGATTTCTATTTCAGAACTGTCTTCCTTGCTGAGCTCTAGACAGACAAAATACTTTGTGAGTTGCTGGATCCTTAACTGTTATAAGCTCTATTATCATTAAACTGATGACACGTTCCTGAAAATCCTTTATTACATGAGGAGCTTATTGCAGAATTACCCACATTTTTCAAAATAGAAGCCCACATCCCCTCTGAAAAAAGGGGACCATCTTGTGTGAGTGATACCAGAGTGGTTTTCTTCTAAAGTCAACTATCAAAAAAAAAAAAAAAAAACCTAACATTAATTCTTCATTTTCATCTATTTGTTTATTTACTTATGAGAGTGCAAATGTGTATGCAATTTTTTGCAAGGACTCATGATRTCCTATTGATTACCAAAAGTTCCTGAATCACAGGATAACAATACTTACTTACATTCAAATAAAGTATGGGGCAAATATTTGATTCAGTTTTTCTAAAGCTTTTCTTGGTTAATTCATCATGATCAAATGACAGTTATACCAAAAAACAGAAGTTAATAAATCTAGATCTTGTTATATGAACATCCACTTTGCCTCCTCAGTCAGATGTGGAGAATCTGCAACTGCTCACAAGCATGGGAGGTAGGTAGTATTCAGCTAGTGAGGCGGTAGTATTTAGAACTAATTATTTGACTGTTCAAATTCAAGGTCAAATCACAAATGCAGCCTGGATACAATAACGGCAAAAATCACAAAACCAGTTTGCAAAAGCTTTGGCCCAAATACTTTCAAGGACAAAAATGATTATTTTTTCCTATTATGTGTCATTTTAGGTGCTATTAAGAAAACACATTGCTTCCAAGTTTAGGCTCTGATGAAAGAGGTTTGGGTTAGAATCGAGACATATTAGTTCTGAGCTTCTACATATGACCTGTCTCTAGCAATGCACCAGCCTTGAACCATTTGCTTAGTCCTCATTAACACTCCTGCTAGCTTTACCTTGGGCTTTAATGTGACATTCATTTAAGGTGACATTGCCACAGTAAAAGTAGCCCCTAAACTCCCCTTCCTGCAGCCAAATATTTCCATCCCCTGAGCTGAATTAGCAGCTTCAGTTGTGCAGCTGTGTAACAGAGCAAGTCAGGAGACGGTTCAAGCTGAAGAACAACTTCTCCCAAAACGACTATTTCCCAGCTGGTCTGGTTCCCTGACCCAGTGCATCACAGTTGCTGGTGCTGGCCCATTGCACACAGTAGGGAAGGGATGTGAACTATTTTTTCAGCAGCAATGAAATGCCAGGCAAGCCATGACACTGGTGGAAACTGTGTCTGGAGCCTTTGGTTCTGGAAGTCATGACCTCAGTGAACAGGAAAACCCAGCCCTGATCTGTATGGTTACTCTCACACTGAGCTAAAATCTGCAGACTTTAATTACTTTTTACCAAAGCTACTGTAGTCAATGAAATCTCACCAAAAGACAGGCAAAGCTTGATCTAGTAGAAGCTTTAGAAGAAGGCTGAATGGCAAGGTAGGAGGTGACATCTGAAAAAAATGACAATGACAGAGGCACAATAATTGTTAAAAAATCTTGAAAAATAATTATGACCAAAATACTATGTGATGAGCACCAGAATCTCATCCTGTAAGACAACATTTGGAATTTACTTTTACTTTTTTTTTTTTTTTTAATTATTATCATTATGCTGGCAATCTGTTAGCATTATTCCACTTTCCACATTTAAAAAGCCTCTTCATCCTTAGCAGATGTTCATTTTTTCTACATGTATGTTCTATAATTCCTCTTAGCTCTACTAATAGGTCTTGTACTCTCAAAACTACAAGTATTCTTGTATTTTTCATAGTATCTATAACATCCTCTTAAAATTTGAATAGCAAGTCTCTTCAGGTTTCACTACTCTGAAGAAACAGTATTGAAACATCCTCATAAAACAGCCACTGCAGTCCCTAAAGGGCAGTGACTGTAGTCCCTGGAGTCCTTATTCATTCCGAAATATAAAGTTCAAAGCCTTARCTAGCTTTAGTATAATTCCAAGTTCTTGCAAAAGAAATGGATTGTATGTTCATATGTAATCTAAGAAAAAACTTGAGCATGGGATTTATGCCTGATACTATTTGCACATGGCCCAAAATAGAGTTTTTCTGTATTTTGCATCAAATGATATAAGTCATTATGTGGTATTAATGGTAAAACAAGCAACAGTAGTATCAGAGAATGACAGTTTCTGTCCTGTTACAGAAATCAACATATAGTAGGATGCATATATCCTATATAATGGCCAGAGGTACAGAAAGCCGAACATTTGAATGGCATACATTGCTGTGCAACTGCTTCCTCACATTCATCAGTTTTAAGTTTTATAAAATAGGCATGTAACTGTGTCCTTGAATATTTGTTAGCATCTTCCCATCTCCATCTCTAAATTCCCTCCTATTTTATAAAATAATTACAGAGTCAATCAAAGGCTGAGTTATAACCTTGAGTTTGGCTTTGCACCAGGGGCTGGTAGCAGAAACAGCAAAGAGAAGCAGAAGCAATCTGCTTCAGTGGGTTTTCAGTGGGTGAAGAATATAGATTAACTGAAGACCCCGATAAGCTCCAAATCTTTAGAAAGGCAGCAGGTGACTGTGAAAGATTAGAGTAAGGACACAGTCTCCTCCTGAAGACCCAAAGACCTAACAAAAAGAAATACGCGTGGAAGTAGCCGTTTTGTGCAACGCTGCATGGTCAGAGACATCAGTGTGTTCAGTGGCACGACTGTGCAAGTGGGAGTCAGCCAGTTACTGGCTGCTGCTGCTGCAGCTTTTTGAAGAATACTGCCCCCCGAGAAGGAATATGCTAGGGCATAAATTTGAATTGAGTCCCAGAGGCAGCGCATTCCTGCATTGTTGCAGCCTAATAACGATCGTTACTTCAAAATATCTTGCTTCCCATCACCTGCGTATCTCAGCTTCCTTATTTTTGCAGATTTGTCCTTCGCCTTTCTCAAGCAGACTTTGTTTTGATTTTCTCACTATCTAAAATAGCACAGCCTAAAACATGGTTGGCATGATACAAGCCCCCTCTCCCCTTAGCTCACTGGAGAATTCAAGCCCCCCACTTATTTCTGGCTCTGCTGGTTTCCCTACCGCTTCTTGTGGCAGGAGCCAGAGGGAGGTCTGCAGCCTGCGCAGAGCTTGCTCCGAACGGACTAAGAGAAGTGATGAGGAGAGCAATCTCAGCCATGAATATCCTAATGAAGCTCCTGTGCCGACCTTACACACTTCTGATTAAGCAAATATGCAAATATAAAGCATTTCAAAGCTGGATTARCATTCAAAGATTTTTTTAAAAAGCTACTGTAGCTACATGCAGTGTGACCTTTAGGCCTGCTCAAATCTGTTAGAATGCAGATGGGGAAAAAGAAAGACATTATAAAGACAGACTCCATCTTTTCTATATCTTGCAGCCACCAGAAAATGGGCCACAGGAGGAAATGAATATCAGATCAAGCTTTTACAGCTGATTTGATTTCAGAGCAAGAGATTATTCTACATCATACCTGGGGATGTCTCTTCCAGTACAATCCAAAACCMAAAAAACTAACTGAACAGTCTTGCAGGTTTTGTACTTCAAAAGATGAAAAAGGAAAACTGGTAGATAAGGATCCAAATCTGAGTCTCAAGGGTGCTACTAAGACTCAGAGGGGATCAAAAATACCACGGAAGTAGCACAGTCGCTTATAGTCAAAGGGGCCCATTCTAGGTAAYTCTTGGAAATCTGCTGTTTCCAGTGGTTTGAGCAGTGGAGTTAAGATTGGCTATGAGGATTGACAGGTGCCTGACAGCTGTAATATTCTCATCTAAAAGGAGGGTCAAGGTACAGAAAACCAAAGGAAGGGTACGGTCAAGAAACACTGCCAGGATTAAATGTTAGCATCATCTTTCTCTCAGCACGTTTTCAYGGCCATTTACGGCCATGTCTGCTGCTCTCACTACAAACGTGCACGTTACTTCTAGGAACATAGGAGTGGAAGAAATGTCATGTGTTCTCAAGACCAAGATCTTGTCCCTGCAAGTGCCACATTATATGCCTCGTCTCATAAATTAGGGATTTTGTTGCCGTTGTTCCCACTGAAAAGCTGCTCCAGAATGGACTTCCCCGATGACTGCAAAGTGTCTGATTTCCAGCCAAAATACATTTACAGCTATTCTTTACCCATTTATTGCGAAACCTGAATTTCTCTACCACATTTCTAAAGCCTGATCTTCATTAATGTATTTATTTTCTTTTATTAAAAATAGTTCTCTTTTTTAATGAAGCAGGAGGGTATCAGGAACAAGCTCAGATACTCTGGTATAAACTGGCCTCACTTTAATGTCGATCTATATCTCTTAGGAATTTCAAAGAAACTTTTTATGTGTTTGTTTTCAGGCTAGCCATATTTCTGGGCTAAAAGGCTATGAATATATCCATAGCAGACACACAAGGAATGATACTTTCAGGTAGCATTTCTGCCATCTTTTGCCAGAATTCATTAGAAAGAAAAAATGAACATTGAAAAAAATGAAATGTTCCTAATTTGATTTCTTCTAATATTTTATTAATAAAAGGTTCTTCACACTTGATTATATTATATCCCTGTGTCTTAACGCAGCATGCTAATACTGTTTATTATTTGCATCAATCAACTGTAAGTAACTGTATTTTGAAAGTATTGTGGTATACCTGATGGTATTGTGAAGGTACACCTAATGCGTATTTGAGGTTCTAGAATGTCTTTATGCAATTGGCAACAAAGTATTATAGTATAGTGCTTTATTTTCTTACTTTGCAGATAAGCAATAAGGATCAGAATTTACCACAGTTTAAAACAATATGAAACATTCACGGTAATTTGTTGAAGTCATAGCTAAAGGGTCTAAAAAGCATATTTTATATCTTGGAAACAATCATTCAAAGTTTTTGAATATAATGATTCTTTGTATGTGCTTTTGGTAAGGTTCAAGCATGTATTTTCCCAAGCACTTATCTTTCAATACTTCGATAAATTGAAAGAAAACAAAAACTTTGACAAAGATAGCAATATGAACATTTAAAGCCAGTAACATGAAGTTATAAGGAGAGCTATTTTGCTCTGCTCTAGGGAAGTAGAAATAACTCCCTATTTCTAATGATGATAAAGCACATTTTTCCTTTGGTTTAATTCCCATCAAGTTTTATTTAAAAACTTCAAAGAATAAAATTCCTCCATATTTTATGCATTTTATAATGACAGACTTATAAGCTTTGATGCAAACTCTAAAATAGCACAGGCTGATTCAAAACCAGATCTAAGTTCTGGCAGAAAGCTGACTCGTCATTGTGTATAACCAAATGTGAAACTGAATTTTGTGTCTTTCCATGTAATGAGTTTTCACATAGTGCCCTGATATATTTCTACCCAGTATGAGGAATATATATTACAGCAATGGAATAAATATGGCTGACTGTGATATGAACCCCTCTGCTTATGAAGTCTGTAAACCAGAATTAAATGCTCCTTTATGAAAACAGCCTACACATTATAAGAAAGGAAAAAAAAATCAGCAGGGCTTTATGAGACATAATTGGGATCAATAGAAATTACTGTAATTCTGAGATATGTTCTATAGGTTTTTAAACCATCCTTTCGTATTCTCTACTAAAGGCATAATTATACGTTAAATTATAGCAGATGGCACCAGAAACCTGTGGAAGTATCATTTCTTAATATATTCTGCTGGGCTTGTCCATCTAGGTAGTGCAAATTGGCATAAATTACACTTTCTTTTGGCTCTTTGGCATTTTGATTATGTTGCATTACATTCTCTCAGGGCTGCATTCTATTCTTGCCCTCTAAACTATGACAAAAAAGTCATCATGCTTAAACTCAATTCAAGAATCTTGAAATCTTTGAATGTCAGAGCTAAAAATCCCAATGACTGGTATACTAATCTTTCTTACATACAAGTCCACTCAGCTTGCTTTCCTCCTGAACTAGACAGTGACCAAAAGGTTAGGGGAATCTTAAGGGAAAGAATGAAAAATAGAAACAGCATTAGATTTTCCAAATACATCCTTTCCATACAACTAAACAGCAGATGCAGGAAAATTAGCATTAGGATCAGCTTGTTCTGATGGTGCGGCGCTCAGAAGAAGGTAAGAAGGGCTATGTGTAGTGTCGCTACCATACAGTGATTTTTTTTTTTCCTGGGCCATTGCCTGGGCACAGTGCAAAAACTCAGACAACCATGTTATCTGCCAGCTCCAGATCAAACCTAGTGTCAGGTTTTGAGGATGAGCTGATACTCCTTGTAGTTATGCACCTGCAGCCTTTAGTACTAGCAGTCAAGTGACTAAATTTCTGATTATAAAGCCCATAAGCAGCAGAGGACAAGAGCAAGACACTTGAACTGCAGAAATGCACATGGGAGTTATCCATGGCCTGTTTTGGTTTTAGTGTTCTGCAAAGAAGTCAGCGATACCTCTCAGATGTTACGCCTCGGGGGCTGCCGGGGGAGGGGGCAGAAGGGAAACACCATAGCTAGCGGTCAGAGCAAGGAAAGCTGTGAATCAGGACGCTAAATATCTACCATTGGCACCTGCAGTTAGCCTGGGAGAAGTTACTCAGAAAGAAAAGAGCATCGCAGGAGATAATTAAGCTGTAATGATCCAGTGCTCCAGCAGAGGGTAGCCTTCGTACACGGAAAAATGACTGCACCTCTAACCAGCGCTTTCTGCTGTATCTTTTACAAATGCTGGGAATCTGAGCCTTTTCACTTCTAATTATTGTGTAGGTAGATGGATGATCCTGAACGCTTAATAAAATATGAAAAAGTATTATATTAAAAAGTTAAGTCAAGACTTAGGATTACAAATTTAAATGAAAATGATCAGCAATGAAATAATTGGGATTCCAGAAGCAAAGTTGACTTGAACTTTATCCATAGCTTGCATTCTGCATATTTTACATCACAGACAGTATTAGAACATTGATTATTGTGATGATTAAATATAGATAGTTTGGGAGTCTCTAGATCAATCATCAGTCCCACTCAGGAACTGGGACCTCAGTTCAACAGGTGCTGAACACACTTGCATGGGTGTATCTGCGTGTATACAAAAATCAATGAGACAATCACTGTTCCAGCAGACACATACCTGAGTAGCTTTCTTAAGTACTTACAGATCCCGGGGTTTTTAAAAGAGGAGTGGGGAAATAATCTATCCATGTAAAGCAGCTAAATCATATAATTCTTGAAGTCTAAATTTTTTCATGTTTTATCTTTGTAGTTTTATTCTTTCTGTACTCTAGTTACATTAACATAGGTACCTGCAAAATAAATAAATAAATAAAAACAGCTCAAATAGCTCATGCATAGGGGTTGAGCACCGCTGGAGATATTCTGCTTATCCGTGGCCTTCCTTCCTTTTAACTTCTAGGTATCCCTTTGCCTGAATTTACAGCTTTATAGTGTGATACTGCTTAACTTTGCAAACAAGGCAGTGCCTTTCGCTATAAAGATGCCAGCAGACAGGCTTGGATGTTCCAGTCACAGTACAGAGATGATTAATCTACAAGGCTGCCACCCTCTCCAAGAAGATGACAACTGATATTAGAAGACCAAGAAGAGGTTTGGGAAGGGATACCATGTAAATAGAAGTTAAAGGGACTGCTGGAAGCAACACCAGTGTTTTAAGATGCTGGATTAACCTCTGGACTTCCGGAGTGCACCCATAACTGGATGAGATTTTTCACTTTGTCACACCTGTTTTCCATAGATGCAATTCATGGTAATGGGTAGAAGCTGAGTAACTGAGCAGGGCACAAGTTTGTGAATATTATTATATAAAGTTTTGTGACAATGACAGTCAAATTTAATGATCTTACTTTTTTTGCCAGACTCCAAAATCATGATAAAACATGAATCACAGTGCAACCTGTAGAGAAGAGAATGTGGCATAAAATGTATTCCTGCTCTATGTCTTTTTGATAAATATGATATTCATAGATATGAAAAAAATCCCTCAAAAATTCATTTTGCTGTGCATGAAATCCTTCAGTGTTAAGAACAATACAGGTCTACACACTTCTAGTTTATGTGCAAATTTGTCTCTAAAAAACTACCTGTTGAAGAACTATAGTTTAATATTCAGGTCAGTGATATTTTGTTCCTAATTCTGTAACACTAATTTCATGCATGTGATAAAAATACTATTGACTTCAATGTGACCACTCTTGTATAAGGGCTTGCAAAATCAGGGCTTAAGGATGAACAGAAAGAAGAAATTAAAGTTAATTTAAAAGAAAACAGATGTTAAAGAGAGATGGGAAACAAAAAATACAAAAAGAAAAAGCAAGAATAAAACAAAATACTAAAAAGGTGAGCAAAGAAAGGATGGCAAGAAGAAAAAGAAGACACAGTTTGACTTTAAAAATTGTGAAATTTATGCATTCCTTGTAAATGTATATATCTCTCTATGTAGCTCAAAAGACTACATYAATTTCATTGCTTTTTTCTCTTAAACATGATTATGTTTTAAGTGTATAGTATTTCTAATCTTGTAAATCCAGAAGTTATTTCAAACCCTCAGGTATGATAAAGTACAATAGTGCCTATTTGCCTCTTTCATACTCCAATGCTATTTGCCAGAACAGCACTCAGTAAAGTGGTACCTGGATCGTTGGTTAAGGTTCCTAGATACTATAATGCGAATACATGATTGGACAGATGTAGAAAGTTCTTCTTTCAGAGTCTGCCATTAGTTACGGATGAATATGTTCATTTGTGTAAGTGAAACATTCGTTCCTGTAATGCAGTCATAGCCATTAGGCTAATTCACACCAGTAAAGTTATACTAAAGTATTTGTAGGACTGCAAGTACACTTCCACTGAGAACTTTATACTGGACAATTATCACAAACATCTACTTGTTGATACAGGGGAAAACTTAAATTCTGCTCTGTTGCAGATAATAGAGATGAGAATACTCCCAGGACACATTTCTGAGGCATCCAAGGCAAAGATATCTGAAAGAAAAATATTCCARGAACCCCCTCCAAAAAGGAATTCAAAGCACAAGAATCCTGAAAATTCAAAGGAAAAAAGGACGTTAGAATTGATATTCTGGGTAAGAATGGCTGCTCACACTGCCTACAGAAAACCACAGACTTTAGATAAGCTGGCCCCACAGAAAACTTCTCCAAATCCTTGCTAGGTTGGAGGGGATTTAAACCTTGAAGCACACACCTGAGTAAGGTGCAGAATTAATAAAGTGAAAAACAAAATTAAGAAACCCCAGTAAATCCATCCAGAAATCTACTTCAATAGAGAAGAAGAGAAAAAAAAAAGAACTCTTTTGATAAACTCATTTGTCCTTCTTTGCAGAACTCTTTTAAGCAGCATGGAGAAAGACAAGAAACAGAGCATCTCGTGCTGTCCAGGGAGGCTCCATACACAGTGAAGGACGTGGCTCTATTGATATCTTGTTTTTACTTTCACCTCGGTAACAGCACAGATTGTATCAGAAAGTTTTAAAAGCAAAATAGAGGTTAGATCCATTTTCGATACTCTAAATTAAAAGAATAAATGAATCACCCAACTGTAGTTAATGGGCAATTAACATAATTCTGGGCCGGTGTAGCTGAAAGATAATGAAAAAGCTGATTGCAAATGAACCAGGAGTAATGTGGGAGGTCATAATAGTCCCATAACTCTGAATGAGAAACCAATTTCTCCTCTAACACTAGATGCTTTGATTGGTGAAGGTCTTTATCACACTATGAAATTTGCCCATGATGGTATGGGATATAAAAGAAGTTCTGTGTAAAAGAGAGGATGGCTTACAGAATGGGTACCCAGAACAACTGCACGAACCTGTACTAGCTATCATAAACTAGAGGGTAATTAGGAGGGCAATGGTGAATAGAGGGAAGAGGAGCATATATCTGAGTAATGAGTTCACAAGTGTCCTATAGCAGGGCAACAAACCACTAGGGGAAATACAGGAGCGTGTCAAATTCTGTTCCTGCCTGGAGACTGGACACACTGATGCCCTCTAACTTGGCCCAGCTCCTGGAGAATCTGTAATCTCTTCTTTGTGCTCAATTTGTTTGTAGTTAAGGAAGGGGTAATGGGATGGGACGAATTCCACCTGCAATGCTTTTCTCTCCACTTACCGTCTTGGTTCCTGATCCTACTAAAACTTAAGATCTTGTTTGACAAACTGTCATCAGATAAAGTAAATTACATTTAATGCTGGTGGTAACGCTCACAAAATCAAAAGAACAATTGTGTCTAGGGCAAGGACCATCTCTTTGCCKAAAATTTGAAGTAAATCTATATTTAGCCCCTTTGCGGCTTTTGAGGGAGAAAAAGGTAATCAATGCTGAACTCGGCAAAAAAAACATAGATGAATCCATGTCCTAGAAGCAGATGGCACATTAACAGGGTGCAAATATACAGAAAGAAAAGAAGTAACTCTTAAAACTCTATATTTTTTCTTGATACTTTTCATCATTGTTCTTATGTCTTTTCTACTACTCTGAGTAAAATGACAATAGATTTTTCAGGGAGGACTTAATTCTAGTGCTAAACTTATATCATGACATATCAATAAGTTAGTGTTATATTATTTTATTTGCAAAATAGATAAAATAAATAGATAAAGAGATAATGCGTAACAAAACATAACACTTGGGGTGCTGTGGACTCCACATGACCTTTGTAGATTTTTACATCAGCTTTTGCACCACTGTCCTATTGCTAAACTGAGCGGTAACAGAAGTCTCTCAGGATGTCATCTGTGGTGACTTAAGCTTCCTGGTGTGTGAGGATGCATGCAACTTTGACATGGAGTCACCAATGCATGTGCACCCCAGGCAGAGAGTGCTATAGCAGCTGCTGGTAGTTCCTTCCCTCTGTCTGATACATCCATTTTTGTGGGGTTTGTAACATAGAAAGCGTACTGGGTTCTGTAGATCCCTCTATGGATTAGTGGTTAAAAGAGAGGACATAGGGTGGAAAGGTACAGTTTTTGTAACAAAATGAGTTCAAGTTCCTCTAGGATCTGTGCAGGTGTCTAGGACAGCCAATGTGTTCACAAACAATTTTGCAAAGTGCTTGAGTAGCGAGGTCAGGAAGTTTGCTGATGATACTGAGCTATTCAAGATAGCAAGGACAAATAGTGACAAAAAAAAAACTATGGAAGAAGCTTATGAGACTGAATGACTGAACAATTAAATAGCAAATGAAATTCAATGTAGATAAATGGAAAGCAATGCACATGGGAAAAACAATTCTAACTCCACATATTAATATGATGGAGTTGATCATTACCACTTAGGAGACAGACCTCAGGTTATAATAGGTAGTCCCAAGAAAATGTCAACCTGATGCTCAATAGCAGTCAAGAAGGCAAGTCAAATATTAGAAATTACCAGGAAATAAATAGAGAACAAAACATAGAACAGCACTATACTGCTATAGAAAATTGTACGATAGGTGGTAGACCTGTGAAACTCATTTCCTGATGATGCTGCAAATGCATGGATTGAAATGGGAAACTAGACAAGCAGATGAATTATCTACTAAGAGTTACCAAAAACACAGAGGCTGCATCAATTCAGGACATCTCTTGAGCTGAACATAGTTGGAGGCTGGGAGAGTAATTAAAGGAAGTATCATGCAGAGACAGGTGCTGGGCTAGAAGGGCCTTCGGTCTTACCAGTAATGGCTCTTCATATGATCTTAGATTCTTGTAACATATTGACCAACCTGGGATATTCAAAATGTGCTTGACTGACTAAGATGAGGGAGGAAAGGATGAATGAATAACACACACGTTACATGATTCAGAGAAATGATGTGTATCTCAAACTTTTATGTCAATATAGATTAAGAATAACCAGCAGCTGACAGAAGGCAATGAACACCTTGCAGAAGTAGGCCCTTTAAGAAAATTATATAGCTTCACATGTTTCTTCTCAACTCACATGAATCAGTCTCTTTATTTTCTTTGATTACTTTAACAGGACAGTTCTTATACCAGAGAGAGACACTTTTCCTCCTTCTAGTCTCAAATGAATTATGACAGAACTCCCTTATCTAGTGATCTGGGACAATTTGCCAGGCTCTCCTATAATCTTCCAGTGTAGTTTCTATCTTAAAGAAATATTCATACTTTGTTCGCTATAATGAAATCTGAATGATTTCAGATAATGAAGCCAACTGGGAAAGAAGAAAAGGAGCTAAATTTGAAAGAAGACTGGGAGCTATATAAAAGAGACTTAAATACACTGCTATAAAGATGACATCACCAGATGGAGCTGTTACTTACACTTGTCTAAATTATGTTTCTTTGCATACAAGAACTCTCAGTTTTAAGACATAATATATTGCATAATTCTGTGAAATAGTTTCTGTACATTGGACTGTGGCAAACAGCAGGGGAGTCTGCTCTACGGCCAACCGTCTCTACCAGAGCTGCTAGTTTGGGAATTCTTTGGTGCTTTCTCAGGGCTTCTGAACGGAGCAATTGCCTCAGCCATAGCTACTCCTTTATTCAGAGAGACTAGTACATGTATAGAGGAAATAAAGCATCCTACACAAGGGCTCTACCCTATGTCTGCCACACCGATTTCATCCTCTAATGGCAAAGCACTAATATCCAATGGTGCTTTGGCAGCAAGACAAGTTAAAGCCAGCCCATCCACATATAACCTTATCCATTCTCTCTCTCTTCCACTCTTTCTAGAATAGTGCTTGAGATGGGATCCTCATTTTTCTTCCTGTAGATCTGCTTATTCTTTCTGTTATCAGTGCCCCCAATATGCATTATCTGTGTGCATTATCAGTTACAACAAAGTCGAAAGAAAAAAGCTCTCACTGTAAAATATTAAACTTAAAAACCCAGCTTATCTCATCAAAAGCTTTGGCTCTCTCCCAGGGAGAGAACAGCCTTCTGTTTACTGCCCACAGAGGAACCCATTATTATTAATCAAGGAACCTCAGCACATCATTCAGTGAATAGCCATGCTAGACTGTATTTAGAGGAGGTATCACAACCTTGGCAAAAGTTGTCTCCTCTTTGTTAAATTCTTGTCTGTACCAGACACTATCACAAGGCCTTAAATTCTACTTTGGAAATCTATTTTTAGGGCTCAAGTGGGATTTATATGGTGCTTTGACCTGACATAAGCACAAGGCTGAATTGAGGCTTGTATGCATTCACTGCTGAAATGGCTGACGATAATAAATCGAAGAAGGTTTGTTCTTCATATATCTAATAGGCCTCTCTGTACCTTAAATGTAGGATTTCCATGATGGCTGAAATACCACCAAAAGTTTGTAGCACAATAAAGATGACAAATGATATTTGTAAATTCACCCTTCATTGTCAGCAGCATTTGTGTTTCTTAGTGACTGCTGTAGAAAAATAACAAAACTTTATTTCAAGAATTAATGAAATAAGATTCCCAGTTTTTTACAACTAAGAGAAGTGTCTCCTTTTCAGCCTGGTATATATATATGATCATGCTGCTGTCAGTCCCTGGCTCCCTTGTATAAATTTTTAACTGTTGGCCAACTTAAACAAAGAGATAGAAGGGCAGAAGGGGGGAGGTCTTATGGATATTAAACTCCTATGAGTTTCACTTGGTAGGAAAGAGAGATTTCCCTCCTGCTGAAGGAAATAAGCTTAACCCTTATTAGACAGCAGAGAAGGCAAACAGGAGCAAGACACAGATACCATAGGAAATTAGACATTGTTGATTCTGCTGCTCATGGTTTGCATGTTGCAGTGGGAGAACAGATACACAGGAGGTCAAGACCTACGCGCTGTTAGTTTTGTGTGCTTTGATGTTTGGGCTTCCACCTGCACAAACTAGGCAGCCATAAATGGAAGCCCCTAATACAAAAATATAGATTAAAAAATCAGTTCTGAGTGTCTTGCCTGAGTTCAACCAATGACTGGGCCAATTACATATATTTCTTCAAATTGCTTGGTCTAGATAAATGTCTGATCCAAGTCTGAGCTCAAGTAATGAAAAATATTCCCAGGATGGTCACAATTTCATAACTACACATTAGATATAAGCAAAAAACAAAGCACAAAATGAAGCCAAACAACTCACAGAAGTAGAATAAAGCAATGAAGAATGACAAAGCCAATGAAGAAAATTCGCCTGTGTCTCACAGTAATTAATGCTTTTTGAGATATTAGATAAACTTTTCTTTGTTGTAGTAGAAACAGATTTCCCAGAACTCCTATTTCAGTTCTCAAGCTCCACCTTTTCTCAGCTTTGTCTGAAATTAGCCATATTTTCTACCAGTTTAATAAACATGGAATACAATTTGGAAATTATCTGTTTGCATCAGTACTGGCAATGAACAATAGCTCAAATTTAGAGAGTCAAAGCTTCAATAATAAGGCCTGATTTTCTTAGCAATCAGATGCATACACATGCATACACACACACACACACACGCACACCACATGTCTCTGTGAATAGGGCCCAAAACAGCTGCAACCTTCCAGAAATTAATTGGATTCTGGATCATTTGCATTTTTRTATAGTTTACCAACAAAAGATGGAGATAGCAAGTTTATTAATGTGAAAAGAGAGAAAGGGAGAGAGAGAGAGTGCGAAAGAGAGAGAGAGAGAAAGCGAGACAGGGAAAGTGAACGTTTTGGTTGAGCTGCTAATCCAAATTTTAATACATGCAGTTCCTATTCACCTTATAAAACTGAAGCAGATCCTCTAAGGTGGAAATTCATATGCAGCTCTAAAATGCAGACAGCTGTTAAGGACTCCTACTGATGCCTAGGGCCTTTACAGTTCCTCATCTGGGTAGGCATTATGATTTGATAATGGCCATTTTCAGACAACACCCAAGGCAATTCTAGGATTTGCTGTCACAATAGACACACTAAAAATAAAGTCAGTGTAAATAGATTAAGAAATTGACAGAATAACAAGGCAGAAAGAATTGGGATGAATACACAAATGCCAGATGACAACTATGCATTGTGCTGCAGAGATGGGATAAGGAAAGTGGAGCTGGAGGATTTATCTGCTGACTGTATGCTTCCTGACTGCATGAATACTTAGTTCATTGAGAAATGAAATCTTTATTACAAGATTTCTTATCTCTCTAGCTGCCCATTGAAGAAGTTCCTTTCTGCTGAACTGAGAGTGAAAGCCGCTGATCTGTAGATGTCAGAGACAGCTACAGTTTTTGCTGGTAGTCAACTACTAACCAGTGAGTAAAACTGACATTCCCATTGCACTTGGGAATAGCAGGAAAATATAGACTGGATATTTAAAGGACAGGGTGACCCTCACCTTCCCTGGACGTCGACTGGAACACTAGGTGACCAAGTGGTAACCAAGACTTTATATTATTTTTAATATGTCTCCTTCCTTTTCTTGTTTCTTTTCCTCTTTGCTTTCTTCCCTCAGGTGTTATTTTTCAGCCTCCTTTCTTTGGGTGTTCTCAACCAATTTGCTTTATCCTCTCTCACTCTCCTCTTACCCTGATTAAGTTACACCCACCCTTTTAAATTTTTATGTTCAGCATCTACTGACTATAGTCTTACCCTTTACTCTGTGCACCAGGTCCTTCAAGGTTAGAGAGAGAGAGATAAGGAGATCACAAGCTGTGGCCAAAGAATGGAGAAATCAGGCATTCAGAATGAAGAGAAAAGAGATGAACTGTCAAAGAACCTTTAAGTATTGTGAATAACAAGGTAGGGTACCAATTATGGAAGGAGGAAGAGGGAAAGGAAGCTTTCCATGAAGAACAGGGGAAAAGGAGAAGAATACTGGGAGCAGACGAAATACTACAGTGCTACTACTTTTATTTCAAAGTTGAATCTTCCCTCATTTTGAAGGACCTGAAGTGCAAGGAGTACAGTGCTCCATTTAGCTTCAAATCAATTCTGTTAAAAGGAATACCTTGATTATAGTTAGCTTGCCAGCATTTAGAAATGAGACAGAACCATAGCCAACATTCTTCTGGCAGAATACATAGATATAGCGAGGCACATTATGGAATGATAAATTATCCAAGTACACAGCAAGCCCTTATTTATCTAACTTTTGTTAACCTTAGCAGATAGCCTGCCAAAGTTCTTACAGCATGGAAAAGCCAAGCAAGTAATAGTTTCATAACCAGGAAAGATTTTTTGATGGCACAAATCACTGTATTTGTACTGTCTAGGGACCTTATAATTTCTTGCTTTCCAGACGTCAAGAAATTTTAGAAGTGTAAGCCTGAAAACCTGTTGAAGACAACACTTCCATTAACTTCTATAGGGTAAGTGCAGCTAACTCCTAACTGARAGGGAACTAATTGAATGCTGTATGTGTGAACATATCTAATTCAGATGGATTTAAACAACACCGGAGGAGAAAACACAGAAAACTGATGAATAGTAGGGCAGGAGTGATGATGAAATAGGTGGAGCATAGGTAGAGAAGAATTGTGAAAGTACCAGGGCTGAAAGAGTAGAGAAGAAAGTCCTACAATACCCAGGTAGGACTTGAAAAGGAAGAGAAGAGGATTGAAATTGTCAGGAACCACAGATGAGGTGGAAAGAAGGGTATAGGTAACAAGAACTTAATTATAGCTATTATAGGCAAGGTAGAGCTTATTGCTATCACACAGTGGTGAATTGAGAGCTAGCGACAAAAAAGAACAAGAATTTGGACACATCTGTGGTAGGAGAGAGGTATTACATGTTTGTGCTTGGGAACTTGACACAATATTGTTATAGCTCTGCATCTGTTCACTTTGTAGCTATAAAATCTATTTTTTCAAACAATATGAAACATAGGCACATTTTAAACATTCAGTATTTACAGCACTCCTTTTCTGTATTTCAAGGGTGCTGCACCTGAACTCTTCCTGGAGAATGGTTTCTCTGGTAAAAAGAGGCAAGACCAAAAGCAACTCTCCCATGTGAAAAGCTTTATTTTGCTTGTTAAAAGTTTTGCAATGCTTCTCCAAGCAGAAATACAAATATTAAACTGCTGCATCACTAGGCAATAGAAATTTATTATATTATTTTMTTTTCTATTCAGAGAAAGCACTAACCAAGCACTAATTTCATTCCCTGAGAGCTACTAAGAGGGAAATTCTGTTACATCACCCAAACCAAAGCTTGGTAACAGAGAACAGTATTTGATACAGATGCATTTTTCTATCATCCTGTCAAGACTAGTTTCAGTTCCTAATGGACAGGTCTTATGCTACTCCTTCTGGGAATATAATCCATTATTCATAGTGTCTTTTTCTTGATTTTGTCTTTGCTTTACCATAAGCTAATGGTATTACAAGTTAACAAATTCTTCTTTCTCCTTAACATTTACTTTCTCTAGACATTTACAATTTGTTATATTTTGTCTCAGCTGCTCTTTCAGTAASTTTCCTATATTTGGCTCTGTTAATTTTTCCAGGCTAGTTCTCYTATTGTCCTTCTCTGCATTTCCTTGCATTGCTCTCTAGCAACATGCTAAATCAAATATATACCTAGTATTCCAGCTACATTGTGCCAGGACCACACAGAGAGGGACTATTAAGACTGTGCTCAGTGATGCAGGGCTTTTGCACATGCAGCTTGAAATTTTGCTGCCCTTTATTACAGCTGTGTTATGTTACATATGCGTGCTTAATTTTCTGTTCACTATTACCTTTTAGCAATAAGGAAGAAACTGGTATAAGGCTATTCAGCTGCTTTACATGTTTTTGAGCACTCACTACTTGAATGTTAGTAATGAGATCACTTAAAACAGTCTGAAATCCAAATTTGATTACTGTGGATTTTACCCAGAAAATACTTTTTTTCTTCTTATTTTAAGCTACTGTATTATAAGAGGTTTGAAGTGTATCAAGTGTTTACCTTTTGGAGCTAACGGTTTCAATTCCTCGTTCTCAGTATCAAAGCAGATTTTTGCTTGGCACAGTTTGAAGAAAGCCCACTCAGATTTTAAGCTACCTGAACAAAAGAAACAATTTGTTGCTAATTAGGAAACAATTCTAATACTTCAACAGACATGGCTAATTCAAAGAGGACTTGAAGTTAAAGATTAAAATCAGGATTGAACACAGGCTTGGTAAAGAGTATACACACTGCTCTCCTGGAACATTATCATGTTCATGTTGCTTGCAAAAGTAAATGTTCTGACAGTAAATATGGACATAGGATCCTTGGAAATTCAATGTATCAGGAAAAAAATACACCTGAAATAAATCTATAAATGATTTCAAATAAAGTACTATGCTTGCAGCCATGGTGTTTTACGCTGTTCTGCTAGATACATAAGGTGATACATGAGAAGGAGCTGAGAAGGAATGTTTCTTCCTTCACTAGTTTGTTGTGACTAAGCCACACTAGTGAAAGACAGCTCTGTGAAGAGGAACAGCAAACTGCCATGGCACTGGAATGTAAATAGCATGCTACCTTTGTGCTGTTCCTCTGCAAAAGGGAGGATGTTCTGGCAGTGTTGTTGCATCGTGTTAAGACGAAAACAGCAGCAGATGTGGGTGTACCTGTACTACTGATAAATTTGTTTGCCTCTACAGCATGGACAGTAACACAAGCTGTACCATCTTGCCCTGGGTATACAGTCAGATGGCTAGTTTACRCAGCAGTTTAATTCATATGCTACCGCAACTTCACTGCTGTTATTAAACTTATGGTTGCTTAGGAAGATCTTAGTCCTCCTTGTTGCAGTATAGATATTGCAGGTATGCAGAAAGCAACACAGTCCTTGCTCAGTCAGCCCCATTCCTTGACGACAGCTCCTCGTACGCTGACTTCCTAAACACAAGTGGTTGCAGACCAGGAGCAATGCCTACCAGCTGTGCACGCTGTTCCCGTCAGATAAAGAAGACAAGATCACCTTGGGACACTGTGCAGCCAGGAAACAGTGCAATGTTATTTATTTATTTAGTGTTTATAAATCATTTTCAGATAAGAGATGCCATGGAATTCAGATTATTATTACTTCTTTGATCTGTTTTGAAACTGGTAAGGCTAAAACAGATTCCCCAGCTTCCCCATAGATTCAGAAACTGGGTTCACACCCAAACAAGGAAATAAGCCTTAAATGCAGTTTGATCCTATTTACACTGGTAGCCCAACCCACATTTAAATCAAATCTGCGTGGAATAGTCAGTTTTCCTGCCAACATAATAAAAACTATAATGAGACACACACATGCACACATCCTTATAACAACATATATGCATTGTGTCCAAGGCATACTTTAATCTATGTCTAACTTTTTTAGTAGTGACGAAGCATCTTTCAGTCATTACTAGAGCCATTAATTTAAGTACTAGCATTGCCTGGATGTACTGTTCTCCTACAGTGCTGAGGATGTCCACGCAGCCATTGATTTAAGAGACTATATCACTTGCTTCCAAGTTTATGAGGCAATAAACAGCTCCCGCATATTGATGAATGCGGAGGTGTTTGCTCAGCACATTTGCTGGGGACGTTTATTACCAAGTGCTGTGCTTTAAAAGCAAATGAAATTGCAACTATTCTCACTTTCTTCTGTTGAGGGAAAGGGCAAAAAATACTGTTGTTTTTAATTTGTCCCTCTACTTCCCCTCCTCCGGTGACTTATTAAAATGACTGACACAGCCACGGATGTTTCCTTCAGCGGTGCAGTTGACGACTACAGTCAGTTTTTCTTTTGTGGCTTTGAATGAAACTGCTTGAGAACAGGGTGCAATTGTCAGAATACCAGAGCGGCACGACTAAGATAATTCCTCAGCGCTTTATTACCCTATTATCCCCTTCCAAGGGATTAAGTTAGCTCATCAGCATAACCACATAGAGTTGTTAACCCTACAATAATATTCATTGCTCTGTCCATATAATGTAAAATGAAATAACTTTTAATCTGCAGAAAAGGGACCACGTGAATGTCCGTGATTAAAGGATGAGTCTTCAGATCGGACACCTGGCAAAACACTTCTTGGAATTTAAACTCCTTTTAAGTATATGATATCGGGAAGGAAGAGGGGGTGGAGGAAAGAGATGAGATTGATTGCAAAGCTGCATGCCAACTGAGTTGTTATGAGGATGCCAAACAGAGAGAGCAACCCGTGAAAAATGTATTAAATTATCAAAAACACAAAACTGATTTATAGCTGCAGCAATTTCTCCTTTACTCTTTGTTCCCATAAGAAGGATGCTAGGGACAGTGTTTTGTCACAAGAAAAAAAAAGTATGTTTCTAGCTGTTATTAAAATATATACAAACATTTTAAATACATTTTATTTAACAGAGTTGAGGATTAAAATAGAAAGACAGTTGAATGAAAAGTTGGAAAACAGAATCTGAGAAGCAAATATGTTTTCTAAAATCCTTCAGAAGAATGCATCATTGGATGTTTTGGCTTTTATGAAAGGTCTTTAATCCAAATAGCAGATCTGTTATTTTAAGAAAAGGATTTTTGAGATTTCTAGGAGAGCAACCAATTCATTTTCTATTCTTCAAATTAGCTTCAAATATTTTATAATGCCCATTAGCTTGCTTCATTGTTCATTATGTTTTCTGATTTAAGACTCAGATATGCAAACCTGTATTCATTTATATATCTCTTTTCATCCAAGTAGTCTCATTCACATCAATAAGACACATTCTCAGGACAAGCCAAGATTTGCAATGTTATGCCAATAGGCTGTCACAGGTTGTTCTTTTCCTTCATTTTTGAAAAATGCCCTCAATCCTTCTGGAGGTGTAAAAAATATAACATTAAGAACTAATATTTAAAAGTAGAAGAACTTTCACCAGCTGTACTTAACTAGCTGTCATTACACTGCTATTAAAAAAAAAGAGAGAGAGAATCTACTACTCCTGCTCTAAGCCACATAGTTGGTATTTTCCATTACGGTCCTTTTCTTGTTGATATTTTTTCTACTCCTTTCCATTGTTCTGATTTTTCAGTTTGACCTGATTTTTTTTTCCCCTTCACCCTCATTGAAGAGATTGAATTTGTTATGGAGAAGTGACGAGCGCTTACAGGGATGCCTGGTTACGCTTACACCTGCTCAGTCATGGTGGCCTTCGCAGCGGAAGATTCCAGGCAAACAGCTGGACCTCAGCTTACGCCGCTCTTACTGTCCTCTGCCTYCCCATTGCTGTGGGTTAAAAAGTAGTCCCTAAAAGTGAATGGGGACTGGCAAGATCTGTTCTGAGTTACAAGTGAGTTGAACAGATTTAGTTTACATCATTAGCTTGGCAATACCTTATGGTATGCAAGTTAGCATACCCTATGATGTGTAATTATTAAAAGCAACAAGTCTTGCAACAGGCTTTGACAACCTGACTAATTGCTGAGCGGGTTGCTTACTAGGGTAGGATAGGGGTAGCTATTGAAATCACATATCGAGATTCTACTTTAATATATCTGAGCTGGCTGCATACAGTCTATTCCAGAAACTCAAGAAACTGCAGGTATTTTTTTTTCCATGCAAGTATTTTAAAAATGCCTTGCTTATTGGGTGAGCTCCTGCTTGTTCCAGCTGYTTTGTTTGTAAAAGGGGTCTTAATAAAACCTTCCCTTCAGCCAGAATACGCGATGGTTAGCACACCTTTAACTAGAGCTGTCATGGTCTAGAGATCACAGGCCTGCCTGACAGCAGTCACTGACACTTTCCAGCATAGCAATACTGTATCCAACTACAATATCACATATGATTTTATTTCAAAGCTCTTTTGTTCCTGCAGGGCTTCCACCAGGCATATACAGAAAGTACAAATTCAGAGAATATACTGGCTCCCTTCATGGATAAGGGATATATATTAAAGGGGAAAAGTAAAGAGGAATTAYGCGGCCTGCTGTTTCTGTCTGATTTTTATATTTATTAGCATAATCAGATTTGTGATTATTCTTATCTATCTCTTGAGAAAAAGAGCTGGCAATTGTTTAACAGTAAAGAAAAGAAGATCTCTTAAGCATTAGGTGGTAAGGGCAAAAGCCTAGCTTTGAGACAAGTCAGTACTTTAAAACCATACCCTCTGTACAAGAGGGATGCTTTGGATGAGCCAGTATGCATGAAAAGCATTTTTATACTGGAGTACATTCAAGGTCCCAAAAGGAGAGAAGTACCTTCCTTAATGAATTACTCCAGGAAAGCTTTGTCTGCTGGATTTATTACCCTCTGCCCCCCAAAACACGCATTTTTCTCCTGAAAACAGCTGCACTTTTGGTGCATTTTTAATATCATTTGTTATTTCCTGGGCAAAATTGAACTGTGTCTCACCCTTCAAAAAAGCAGACATAGACCTATAAAAACTATCTTGCTATAAAGCACTCTATAAAACAGTATGTTTTAATTGCTTCCTGGTTTCAACAAACTGTTTTATACTGAAAGTTAACATTAGGTTGACACTTAACTTCTTTGGGCTTTCTATTATTTTAAAACATAAATTATCAGAAGCTATTTATTTTAGCATTTGTTTTCATGAATGGAGGCAGCATTTGTGTGACTGATTAAGCGTTTCAAAAAGCACCACCTCACTTTTTAATTAGTTGCGCAAATTATCATCAAGCACCGTAAATTTAATGTCATCTATTTTACAATAACACAATAAATACGGAGCAGGTAATAACACATTTGTATGGATTAACCAAGTATCCCGTGGGTATGTTATTATTATACTCATCTGGGAGAGGGGAAGACGGAATTGAAGAAGATGCACTCAACTCATGGCTTGGGTTCTGAATCAGTAAGACTGATAATTCAGGAAATGAGGATGTTTGGTTTTGTGCAGAGACAGCTAGAGCTTTTTTTCTCCTCACACAGAATAGTTGAAGGATCACAAATATGATCACTTCAGCAGTTACTGCCTTTGTGGGCCGAAAAAAATACATGAAACAATCTTTATGTGCAATGTATATGTCTAACAATGTTTTGATGCTCAGCCAAGTAAGTCTTTCCCTTAATAACCTGTCTCCTTACAGATTTTGAGCCTGTAATATGTATTGAAATGATTTATTAACTCATAGACTTACCTGAAATCTGGATTATAACAAATTGGTGTCATTCTGSAGAAAAATATATACAGCAGTTTCTGTGCTGAAGCTCTGGCACTGCTTATCTCCCAAGGCAAATGATCAGCTCATGAGGCTAAAAATCAACCAAGTAAATTTTTACATTATAGATTCTCCCTAGAATCAGATGAAAACTGATGACGTGCAAGAGAACTGAAAGCATGCATTCTGCTTATGGTGCAATCCACAGTCATTAATAGCCTGCTCCCAGATACGATGTGGTATAGAAAACCATGGCTGATCTGTAACAGGGTCACTAGATAGTTGAAACACATCTAGCTGCAAGAAGAGCTGTCTCATTTTTTTCATTGTGGAGAATAGGAATATACAAAGAAAAACAATACATGACTTAAATGTTAGTCAGCATCCTATCAAAAACAAAAGTGAATCTGTGCAATCAAGACTTAACCGTTTTGCTAGAGCAGTGAAAACTTTACAAGACACAACAGAAGCAACCTTGAAACTCATCGTCACTAGTGAAGTTTTCTTATAACAAGTGCTCTTTGAGATCACGCATCTAAGGGGGCTGACYGATGAACTTCTGACAAATTTAGCTGCAGCAGTTTAAGATGTTATCGTCTGTATCTGTTTGGATTCATCTCTCTGCTGTAGGTTACCACAGAATGCAACGTACGCTTGCACTTCAGCCCATCTCAGCATCCTTACTGGAGGTGTCTGCTACAATGGCAAGCTGTGAATTGAGCTAGGCAAAATGCAGACACATGTACTKATGTGCTGCCCCTGCTACAGTGGCTGTAGCCTCTGGCAGAGGAGTAGGCCAGTTATACCCTCCTTGGCTAGACCTGCCTGAACTCGCCTGCTGAATTCACTAGGGTGCACTACACTTCYGAGACTTAACTGCAGCTCCTGTAGGTAAGAGCTTTCAGCTGCCAAGCATTATGCAGGATCCCTGATGGGCTCGGCAGCCTATGTCAAACCCTGTGAGGTTATAGTAACCATCACACCTGCAGGCTACAATTGTGCCTTAGGAGGAGAAGCACAGAGAGAACATAACAAAAATCTATCTAGCACATGATGTTTTGTGTCTCAACAGCAGACACCTAGAGTAGAATAAAAGAACACAGGTACTTTTAAAGCCAGAGGTAGTATCAAAAACTCCTCTTCTAGGAATTTGTCTAATTGCTTTTTGAACTCATATAAACTTCTACCACCTATAAAGAAGCTTCAAATTTTAACAAAACGTTTTGTTAAGAACTATCTTTTTTCTTGTTTTCAACCAGCTATTTGCTAGTTCTAGTAGCAGCATTTATTTCTTGGACTGGGGAAAGCAACAATTCCCCATCCACTTCTCTCTCTCTCTCTCTCTCAAAGGTTCACAGATCTGGATTGTCTCTATTTCAGGCAGTTCTTCCCCAGACTGAACAATCCTAGTCTAGTTCTTTCTCACATGGAAGTCATTCTGTACCCTCTCTCATTCTTCCCTACCTTGGTAGATAGGTAGGAGTAGCACTCTATTGCCTTTGTATCACAGTGGTCCACACTGGTCCACAGGATTTGTGGCCCGTAGTATTGGTCCACAGGTATGAGGAACAGCCTAAATCACAGTCAACTGCCTAGCATCTCCAGAGGATAAAGTGCAACAGGGTCTTCTGTGATGCGTGCTTCCATGCTCCCCGCTCACTCACAATCATATAGCCTATACTGTGTGTTCCTAAATGGTTTGCTAACTCCACTTAGACCTCCCTCTTACCTATTGTAAGGGGCTGAAAGCTCCTTGCAGAGGTGCAGACTTTCAGCAGATACTGCTTGAGTTAAATTGTGAGTTTGTGCTGATATTAAATTTATTAATACAGTTAGAAAAATTCTAAGACACAATTCTTGAGTATTCATTCAACTCTCCAGGTGCCTGGTCCACTAAGTTAAATACACTATATTAACAAGATTATTTTCATCTGATTGAACTATCCATTCATACAGTTGCCAGTTAGAAGAAAGCCACCAGATGAATGCTTATCACTGAACACAGCTGACGCAATTAACACTCCTCTTAAGAAACACTGCATCTTTCCTTTCCAGCCTGTGGATTCATGAAGGTAAAGGAGGAAGTCAGGCTATAAACCTGAAGCAAATCCCACTGGATCAACAAGTTGTGCAGCTCTAAGCATTAGAACTGAGTAAAACAGTATACTAAAACAAAACTATTTGAAAACATGATGATTATACATTTTCAGCCAGGTGTAAATTTGTCACTGTTTGGTCACATCTTTTCTTTTCTGCATTAACAACATATGTCTGCTTTCAAATAAGAAGAACCTATCATTTTCTATAAATGTGCACAGGTCTCTACTCCATGATGTTGGAAACTGGAAAAAGCAGTGAACCTGGACTCTGTAGGATTTGTGCATGGAAAGGAAACAGAGTTTGCATAATTCTCCCCTACTCTCTCCTGCAACACTATGAAGAAACATCAAGTAGCCAATATTACCCCTCAGTTTTCTATTAGCTTCCCCAAACATTAAAAAAATTACACTTACAAATATCCATCAAACAATTATACAATAAAAATATTAACCAAGATGTTAGACTATATTAATATCTTCAAATATAATTTTTATTCTCATTCCCAGAAAACATATTATATATTTTTTCATTGGAACTGAGGGTAAACACATAATGTATAAAATATTTTAGTGTTTGTTAATTATGAAAAGAGAAACGTAATTAGTCACAATAATTCTAGGGATCAGTTTATAGCAAGTCTTTTTCAATTAAACTTACAATCTATAATTTTCCTGTAGGAGTTACGGAAATGCCTCAGATCTCAGTAGATTAAATTCTGTATGTAAAAAAGCTCCATAAAAGGTTGACACAGAGCAAAGCACAGAATCTGTTTAAACCGTTCTTGAAAAAAGTGATGTTCAGATTTTGCAGTCTGCAGCAGAAAAACCCTCCTGTAGATCATGTGCAAAGGGTGGCCTTTGCCAATGGTAAACTAGACTTGAAGAGGGAGTGCAAAGGAAATGTATGGTGACCCTGGACCATCTTACTTTCTCTCTCGATCTCTGTGTTGGCGAGCGCTTGCCTCTACATGTAGTTAGCTTCCTGAACTGCTGATAGCAAACATTGGAAGAATTTGCTTATTAAATATAGCCATCAGTCCTAAGAGTAAGGACTCACTTTTACTGTAGGAAAAGTAGCTTTATAGTGAATGAAAGGATAAACTAAAACGTGGTGGACTATTGGCCATGCTGGAACTGTTACTGTAGAACACTTAAACCCYTCATACCTTTGATAAATGAGGGGGAGGTGTCTTTTATCCTATCCCCCTTGCAAGGGCTGCCAATATAGCAGAATCGCAGCTGCACTCAGGAACATTTTCTAGAAATGTATTTTACCTAGAACCATATCTAATAATTTTGCTTATGCCTGTGGGTATTTTTCCATCCCTTACAGATTAATTCATAATTCTGTAACCCCTTTTAGGTCAGCATTTTAAAGGACTTTTACAAGCATTAACTTATAATGCATGTAGAGTAGGAAGGCAACATTGTCCCCTCAGACTACAAGAGAGATATTTAATAATTTATAGCAATGAGAGGGACAGTCAGGATCAAAGGCAAGGATTATACTGTACATGGAGTGTGAATAGATGTAATGTGCTATTTATGGATGCCTCTATATGTATTTTAAGCTAAATAAACCTTGATTTGCTCTCAACAAGTTTTACAACATTGCATTTTTTGTATGCTTGCATTATCATTAGGCTAACCTCTGATTAAGAGTCCAAAGCACATGATCTAAATGACTTCTGTTTGTAGAATAACACTTTTTTTTAACAAGATGTAGCTAGAAACAGAAGCTACAGCAAGCAAAGGCACGGAAATACTTAGACATAAATTAGTTATTACACCTAACTCACGTAATTCCCCTGGTTATCTGTAAAAAAAACAAACCTTACTCAGTAATTGTGCAGGTAATATGTGTGTGTGCAAATAACACAGGGAAAGTTTATTACAGATTTGTCCTTCTTTCACAGATTCCCCAATTTTGATCCGCCATAACCTCCTCCTCTTTTGCCAAAAGTTCCTTGTTTTCATTTCTGATTTTGGTCATGCAATTTTGTGGTACAGATTGCCCAAGAATACGGACTATCTGAAGAATTTTTTCAAGGAACAATATTTTTAAAGTATAGGTGATCTGAAGCACAGTACTTGGAAGAAAATGTGCATAATTCTCTCAATCCCGTTATCAGTGTGCTTGAAGCCTAGGAAGACAGCACTCAGCTCTCTTGGTCAGGTTGTATTTCAGATACTGCTGCGTAGCTATCTGAATCTCTTTGCATGTTTACATGGCCTATGCCCACATGCTGACAGGTTCTCACCTGCAAATCTGATTAGCAGACAATGTTTGACTTGATTAGTCAAGTGCGAAGCTCAATGCATAAGGCATTTGAAATTCAAGATTTCCTGGAGCTGTGTTAATAGGTTTGAGACCTGAGCAGTGTGCAAATGAAACAACAGGAGCCACATACTCTTGCCCACACTATTTCATTTCTTAATATCAAAGAGGATATCCTCTTCAGAGAATATTGATTCAAGAACTGTTTAGAAGTGTCATGCCTCTCCCTTGCTAAATGCTTTGGGTCAGTGTTTTGCTGTCACAACTTTTCTGGAGCTTCTTTAAATGAAAAGGTGCTAATTTGCCTAATGCAAACAAGAAAATTCCAGTTTTCTACTGCCTTATCTGAGTGCATTTGATGACCTTTAAAGGTTTAAAAGCTGCTTTTAGATTATTCCTTCACATGAAAAAGAAGGATTATATTCTCCATCCAGACTTTCACAAGGCTTACATATCTACAGTCTCCAAACTTGGCCTCTTGTTTTCTTATTGCTTTTCTATTCCTGTAACTCCCACTTCCACCCAAATTAATGTCACTGCAAAACCTTCTTTTTCTTCTAACACTCTGTCTCAACAGAGCATTTGTGATGCCACACATTATGGATGCTCTGTGAAACCAGTTTCAGAGTAATGATATACTATCTATGCTTAGAAATGCCCTTATGTTTCTAAATGTCTCCTTGCATATTATTAAGGTTAGTGAACCAAAAAGATGAGTAATTCTGTCACCATAAAGAAACCAAAGAAGATGCACATGACTATAGATACAGGGCAGTCATGGAATGTTTCAGAAAAAGTCATGAAGGCATTGTCATTTATTATTCATATCTACCTAAGATGTGCATGGTGTTTTACTATCCAGTAACAAGACACGGATCCTTGCCCCTTGATCCAGTAAGACCTTGAACGTGGGGAAATTCACACTGCCCTAAAATAACTGCAGTATTGCAAGCCCTTAATACTGACCCAGCTTGCAAGAAGCAAAGCAAGACTTCTTTTCATGCAATGCACTCAATAACACATCAAAATAAGTAGTCTCAGGCATAAACTCTACTCTATGGCATCACATGCCAAATGTAGTACTCACATGTATATGCCCAGTTACCTGTTTCAGACTCTCAGAATAAAGTCCTAAATTAGGTCAAAATACAGTAGAAGAATAACAGGACATTATGACAGGGCTAAGTAATGGTGGAAGGAAAGAAATCAATAAATAAAAGGAATCCTGAAAATTGGTTTGGGGTGAGGACAGTTATTTCCACAGAAAGACTATTTACATTGATCTAATTTCTGACATGCTTTGTTTTCAAGATTTTCAATGATCTATATCATTACTATTTGTTCTGAAACATTGTCAGAAGAAAATGAGTGAAGACATGTACAAGCAAGAAAAATGTTACTGTCTCCATACCATCTGTAAGGGACAGGAGTCACCCACAAACCTGAAAACATGAGCAGGATAAACACAATAGGCAGGAAACCAGAGTAGATCAGAGAGTTTAAAAGGGGAGCAAGGAGTGAGATGAGAATAGGGGACTAAGCAGGAAAATTATGGATGCAGTGCTTCAATAATCACCTTGCATTAAACAGCAGGAGGGAAGAGCTAGTGCTCCAGAGAATTAGCATAGGCCAAAGCAAACAGGACCAACATTAAACAGACTTCCCTCTCACACACACATTTATGCTCCTATCCATTTCTCTCTAGCCAGATTAGTTGTGTCCTGTCCACAGTATCTGGACTCTACTCTCCCCAGCTCCTAGCAGCAATAATTTATTTCTTGTATCTCAACAAAAATTCCCTCGTAACATTAGATATATATTTAAATATCAATTTAACTATATGAATAATACTCCTTTCCCTTTTCCCTCCCTACTCCCACATGTGGGCACATTTAATTTAGCATAAGATTTCTTCTCTTCAATTTAGCTGCAGTTCCTAGGAAATGGTTAAGCTGAAAAGGTGCAGCTAAACTGGACAAAGCCATATTAACACCAAAATGAGCGTAGCTGCCTAACAGAAGAACATCTTAATATAGTTCCAAATGTAAAGCTACGAACAATATAAGCAATATAAACTACAATGTTCTTCCTTACAAAGTCCTAGATTTTTTTTTTCYCCTCTTAGAAACCTGCAGGGCAACATTTATATCCAAACCATCATTTTCTTTAATATGAAAGAATAATTTACCAAAGCAAATTTTAAGAAGGCACTAAGCCCCCTCCCCCAAGCCCTAACATTATGAGACTAAATTTAAACTGAGAAAATCCATGAAATAGCTGGCTTTCATTTGGTGCTTGTGTGAATGCACAAATGAATATCAAAGGAATTTTCCCTGCACCATTTGCTTTATCGCAAAGCGGCCATTGGGAAACTTAGCAAAGATTTCAGAGAATTTGCCTTAAGACCAATGTTAGCTACACTATCATTCTTTTGCAAAGCACTAGCTGCAAAAAGACATTTCCAACATTTGTTTATTTTCAAAGTACTCCTTGCTCACAAACACTTTCACTGTGGTGTATATGGCTGATTTGGTGCCTCTAGTCACAGAGCAGGAAAGGAAGTGCAGTCCTACAACCAGACAGCATGTGCTTGCACAGTGCCACAGTCTCTYCCCTCTTCAGTTGCCCCATGCATCGGGTGAAGTCTGCTTGAYGGATCAAAAGATTCTTAAGCAGAGGAAGCAAGACTGCTGTGCTGCACTCCATAAATGCATGAGATGTGGTGGTATAATGAAGATGTGAGCTTTAGGAATTACAAAATTTTCTCTTCTCAGATCAAAATCCTGGTGAATGCTCATTGTTGATCCCATTTCCAAACATCACCTGAACTGATCCAATGCCTATTACRTAAGTCATCATTCTACTTCCACAAGTGATGTGGAAACTTCACTCACACAGGCCTTTTTCCCTTTAAGACTTGCATAGACCCCTGCATCTCCCTTCAGAAAAATCCTGCCTATACTCCTGACAAAATAGAACTGCATGTTGTAGAGTACCTACACTCACAACCTATCTGTGGGAAGGCATGAGGTAACCAATTGCTACGTTGTACTCTCAGTAGGTATAACTTTGACAGTTTTCTATCCCTGTGTCAACCACTATCAAATGCTTTAAGAAACTAGGTAGGACAGTATTCGATACGATRTTTGTTACCTGGAAATTCATTATCTGGAATAAAAGAGAAGCGTGCAAATCATTACTACTTTGTGACAGCAGTGCGCAGCCTCCAGTTCTGAGAATTTCTACCTTAGGGAAGCAGACAGCATGAAGAGTACCTGAATGTTACTGGGGGAGGGAAGAGGGCAAGGTCAGTACAAGAAACAGGTAGGAGTGAATTTCTCTCTCTAACACAACATGGTAACCAAGACTGGCAGTAKATGTCATCCTCCTGATGCCATTCTGCTACTGCTGCAGTAGTTTGTATGAGAGCTTGGTCATCTGATTCAGGCAAAATCAGCCAGGCTAGTGCAAACAGCTGTAATATGCAGTGTGACTTTTCYTGGCACATTTTACTTGAAGCAGATGAGAGAGAGCTCACAAGAATGACCCTCTAGCAGAACAGTGGCAATGGCATCTTGCAGGAAGAAAGCAGCAACAGGTAGTTGGTGGGTAGTGGTGACTTAAATCAGAGCTGTCTGCAACACGAACATCTGTGGTTTGGTCATTTGTCAGTACAGTCAGTGTTTGTCAATGTGGTCAATGAGGTCATTTGTCAAAGCAAAACTCTGCTGAGTTCCCAGATGCCTGTTCTTTTATGTGAACTTCCTTAAGAYAAGTGCAGATATAAAAATTATGTTCTTGTCATTGTAAAAAATAAATCCATTGAAGGTTAGAACAAAATTTGAAACAATTACAAGGAAGCGTTTGCTTCTCCACAGATAGTATCTCTCTGTGATTTTTGCCAGCAATTTGTAGATCAAATAATGGATTATTGTACTCAATATTTTAAACTGATCAGTAATGCCATGCATCTGCAGTTTCCTATAAATACTATTTTGAAAAGCTTTCCTAAATTGGCATTTTTAATACAAATATTTTTCTTCTTCTTTTTAATTATTCTAATTCAGTAAATTATAAAGCTCAGCTTGCTGATATTTGCATGGGTGCTCTAAAGCACACACCATTGAGTCTAGGTAGCTGGAGAGAGCATCTTTTTCCACTAGTTTGCTCAAATCAGGCTTAGATAGCAGTGACTAGGACATGTTAACATTACAGTTGCTACTYGACTCCTTTTCTCTAAAAGAGAAATGCCAGACTCTGATCYTGTGATACTGATGTACAAACGCAGCTTCATGGACCAAAATAGAATCCCATTAACTTAAATGGGGCTTTACGYAGCATCTGCCCTACTTGGAAGAATCAAGAACTTTATGATCAGAACCTAGTTCCTGAACAACAGGGGTTTGCATCTCATCACCTCCTTCCTCCTCCATACTCCCTTCTCATGTTGTCACACTGCTGATAGTGTCAGGAAATTTATAGAAAAAGAAGAAAGAATTCATTTTTATTCTACAGCTGACTCTTCATTTCTGTGACTGAAGTATGTCAACTGGTTAACACAGTTATGTTTATAATGAGAGTCCCTATTCTGTGGATAAATACAGGCACTAGCTCCCCAGGAGGACAGAATTTTTATAAAGCTTCTTAAGTACAAAATAYGAAATGTTTTAGAGCTGTTAAACTTCCAAAAGGGCTGAGCACCTTTCAGATGTCTCCAGGTCAACTTTCCAAAACAGACGTCTACTAACTTATCAGTCAGGGTTGAATACCTYGCCCCAGGGTGTTTTTCACAAACAATACATATATTTACACACTGTTCATAAACATTCATCTCTTCTACTTTCTTGAGAACTAAAACTCAGATAAGAAAAAGAGATACTCACTTAAGCTATAAATTATGAATAATTCTTTAGTGAAYTGAACTTTGAGGTCATGGAAAACCAAAAGATGTACAGTTGTAATTTAGTGCTACCCCAAAAAACATGTAGAACATTTAAACATCTTTATTTACTGCAGCTAGAATGCATTTAAAGTGCCTCTGGGGAATGCAGAAGGTGTTCAGCAAGATCTCAAGAAGATATGGGGTGAGAAGGCCATGGGGGAAGCTATCCACACTTCAAAAGAATAGTTTCCTTCAATATCACTTTTTCAAAATATGATTTACAAAATGTTTATTATTTATACATTCAGATATTTTATCAAATATAATGTATTAGCTGTGAACAACAGGGGTTTGAAAACTTTATTTTTATACCATAACAAAATTAAACCGTGCTGGACTGAAATTTCCTTTGACATTCTGCTCTCCTTTTTTCAAACTAAAGACAAAAATAATGTCAAGTTCTCACCTCTCTGTTGAAGTTGAAAGAATTTTTTTCCTTTCCKTTTAGTATTATTTTATTTGGTAAGTACCTTACCAAATAAAAGCTGTGTTTGCATTTCAAAGAAAAACAGAAGAAGCCAGAAGCAAGTAAGCCACAGTGAGACTGCTTTTTTTTACACTTTGAGTAGCTACTTCTAAAAGTCTTCAAAAATAACAGAAACAAGAAGTAAAAAAAYTGGAAAAATCTGTCTCACAAAACTTTGCTTTTTCATAATATTACATCATTTAAAATTAGCTTCAGAAAATAGCAGAATATTTTCTGAACCCAGGGAGTCTAGAAGTGTTCAATGGCTGTTACTTGTATGCAACCTCTGATGCARAAGGATGGCACAAAGGAAGTGCAATATGCTGAATTTTACAAATATGCTTAAATTCTGCTTAAAATTATATGACTTTAGCATGTGCTTGACCCTATCCTGAGTTGCCTCCTAAGTGTGCAACAACCTATCACAACAACACATTTCCGGTCTTGATTATTTCTAGGTCCCACTCTGTATTTCCAAATCATTTCTGGTTCCTTGAAAAAAAAAAAATACTATTTACTATGGGAAAAGCAACTTCAGTCCCTTCATTTACTTTGYATGGCAGATGTTCCCACATCACATAATGATGTAATTGGGACCTTAACCTGGCTTTTTGTCATTTTCCTAAGTTACTGTATTTTAAAAGGCAGGAATGAATGMCATGTCCTAAACAAACTTTCTAGAATAGGGTCAGCATTTGTGAGAGGAGTCTGAGCAGGTCAGCACATTAAGATAAATGGGTCTGYGTCTTTCTTTGAAATGAACCCAGCAGAACAGCCCAAAGAGCATCTCTAAGGACAGGCCTCATTCAAATTTGAACACAGTGGCCTTTCAGAGATGAGAAAACTGATATGCTAGAGGAGAGAAATTTTTTTTAAAAGTATTGATAGGTAGCTCCTCCATGCTCACTGGGCCTTTGCAGAACAGGTCTTTTCAGGAAAGCAGTAGTGCAGGAAAGGTCCAGGCACTTTTATTCTGATTACAACAGTTTTCCACAGTTTCCTATATTGCCGCAAATTCCACTCATTCCACTAATCCCCCTAGGTTGACAGAGAGCATTTCTTTTGGTTAATTGAAGCTTGACTGCATCCACATTTCAACCCTGTGCTGGGCCCTCCCTGCTAGTTGTGCCCTCTGCAACTCTCCTTTCTGGCGCAGTAGCCATGCCCATAGCTGATCCTGCTCAGCACACTGAGGAACAGYGCTGGCTCACCCCCAAGTGTTTCACCTGTCACAGGGTGCAGGCACTCACACCAGGCAAACAGGCCGCTACCTTCCCTGTACGGCAGCCTCAGAGCAAACTGGAAGGTTGTGATCTCTCTTCTTCACAGTATCACAGAATCGGTAAGGTTGGAAGGGACCTCTGGAGATCATCTAGTCCATCCTCCCTGCTCAAGCAGGGTCACCTAAAGCATGTTAGACAGGGTTGCATCCAGGCAGGCTTTGATTATCTCCACAACCTCTCTGGGCAACCTGTTCCAGTGTTCAGTCACTCTCAWAGTGAAGAAATTCYTCCTCACGGTCAGGTGGAACTTCCTGTCGTTCAGTTTTCGCCCATTGCCTCTTGTCCTGTCACATGGAACAACTGAAAAGACTTTAGCCCCATCCCCTTGACATCCTCCCCTCAGATACTTATACACATTGATAAGATGTGTAGGACTTTGGTAAGATGTGTAGGTTCTCAGGGCACAGGAACTTCCAGGCCAGCATGAAAGAGAGATGTACAGAAGTTTCTATGCTATCTTTGACTGTGAAGGTGAGTTCCTACAGCCTATCTCAAAGGCAGTAGCAGATCAGAAGCTTTGTAATGGCATGTTGCATATTTAGTATAACTTCAATAGAACCAGAGGTATTGATTAATTTTATGGCCATATGAATGTTGTCAGCTAGACTCAAATATATGACAGATCAGAACTGAGTTAATGTGCCAATGAGAAAAAGAGCCTTTGACAGTTGGGAATTGTAAATTCCTGAATTCCCTAAAGCTGTAACTAGCTGAAGCTAAGGTATGGCTGGTTACCTGCTGCTATGCTAACGTGACTTGCACAATTCACATGTTGGAAATTCTCACATGAAAAATTATTTCTCACCATTTTCTGATGAGAAATTTCTAAAAAAAAGGAGAAATAGTGTGCTTAGTTCTGTCAAGAGTGTTGTAATGTTCACTTGCCTTTTCTTTGCTTGAAATAATGTTTGTCACTGTTTAGGGAGAACCAATGACTTTTCAGTAAGCTTCTTCAGCAAATACTCCTGGATCTCCTTCTGTTATTCCTATCCTTGATGAAATCTAGTCAATATGTTTTGGGGAGATGAAAGGTTTTTTTTTTGTTTTGTTTTGKTTTKKTTTTTTTTCAATCAGGAAATGAACTTTCACTGAAACTGAGAAGTTTTGCAATATATTTGAAAGCAGAATTTTTTACTGGAGGAAAATTTAAAATGAACTAGTTGAATTTACTGGTTTTATCGTATCAAAATATTTAATAACTTCGAAATATTTAGTTTTGACAGAACAGCTTAAGCTATTTTGATTAGTTTCACATCTCTCATGTTAAAATATCAGTGTTAGGATTGTATTGTAGACTTGCTACCTACTACTATTTAACACTGAAACAATGTACACTTATGAAAGTATATCAAAATTGCAAAAAAACCTGACAGTCCCATACCAAAGTTTTTCAGGAGAAAGAAAAAATTGCAGAYAAGCACTTACAGAATTGGAAACAAGAAATAGAACTTGCAGTAACCACTTGTGTCTTAACAAAAGAAACCTTTGCCTATATACGAGGCTTGCTTCAAAACTTGAAAATATTCATTGGAATATAGTAAAACAAAGTTAAAATCACACAAATCTTTCTTCAAGCTCATTTAATGAAAATTTTGCACTGAAAATATAGTGTAGCTATCTTTGCTTAGTGTTGCTCTGCAAAAGTTTGATTGATTCAACTGTCTCCACTATCACGACAAATTAATGAAATACAGAAGTTCTCTTAATGTGATGGATGAGTTATCCAATTCAAAGTTCAAAATTACCGACAATCTTCATGGTGAGTACGACGCCTCCTGCAAAGGTAGTTTAGGTTAACATACTTAATTAAACAATGAAATTGAGCTAAGAATAAATGCAGGCAACTGGCAAGCCACATACTAGCTCATGCCCCATRTATCTCCTACATTCTTGGCAACTTTTCTTCAGGTTAGAGAGAGGAAGAGTTACACAGAGGCTCAGTGCTGCAAACCTTTTTATGCCTAGCAAAGAGCATTATAAGGAGAGCCAGACCATACAAAGCCTCATGGCTGAAAGGCAATATCCAAGCAGAACCTCCATGGGAGAGCTGAAGACTGATCCGTATCACTGCATGATAGCTCATACTAAGTTGCCAAAGAAGCAGTTCAGATAAAAAGCAGTCAGGCTGATTTATAACCTCATCTGAGACTGGAGAGCCTTTACACAAGATCTTTGTTACTGTAGCAAAATTTTTATTTACTTACTTAGACAAAATGATGCAAATTGTGTATATACCTACAGCAGTGTTGCTTTGTTTCAAATAACAAAAACATTGAAGATATGCTTGACAAAGGGTCTGTGGCTACCTGATGCCTTGAACTACAGAAATGTCAAAATATTACAAATCATCTGCTACTATACAATTAATGGCAGAATGATTCACTATTCGTTTGACTCTTCAAAACAGCATGCAGAAATCTCAAGACTGGAATATGGGAAGATAGGAATATAAAGCACTTTTTGACTACATTATTTACAACTGATAATGCTAATATTAACTTTAACAAACACATCTGCCTACAAACAAATCAGAAAATGAAAATTTGTTTAGATGATTGGTCTGCTTGCATTCTTCATAATTTCCTACAGTAAAAGCATTATCTGATTTTGAGTGTTGCATAATAAAATTTATCAGTCACTTAAGATTTGAAAGGGTCTTAAAAAGACTCTTAAAATATTATGTGTTATCAGTTATATTTAAATATGAGGTGAAGACTGCAATTTTCTTATAGTTTAAGGATGATAAAGTGGTTCTTTCTGTGACTGAATACTACTCATTTCTTTCATTACAAGCGAAAAGAATTTCTTTTAATTATAACAAACTGATCTTGTATGTGCTCAAGTCTGACATAGCGCACTGATTGCAGGGTTACCAAAAAATGCTGATGACAAAACCTTTGGCCATAAATAGACACATAAATGGTCATAAATAGACCTCATAAATAAACACATTAAAATGAAAGGAAAAAAATTCCAAGGATATTGAAGCTTTTATACCTGCCTTCTGATTTTCAGTGCACCAAAGATTACCCTAACCTCATTCTGCCATTCTTGCTGGAAAAAAGCTTTTGATTTACAGAAAATCACTTATGTTACTCAGCTGGTGAAATTTCATTAAAAAGCTAGGTAAGGGTCGTGTAACACTTGCGTGTTAAAAAAAATCCAGCGGCGCACTGCATGTGCTTGAACACTTTGGAGTCTSTTAGTAGGATGTTGTCCATCTCCAAACCATGGTTCTCTCAGGTTCTTAAAACTCCCGGAATTTATGACRTCCATTTCTGCCTCAAATGCAACACTGGAAGCAGTACTTTCCGTATGTAAATAGACTTGGACAGATTGCAAAAACCTGCTAAGTATTGATTCTGCTAAGGCTTCGAATTAAAGTTAATTTAAATAATACATGTAAAGAGTTTTATGAATTGATTTCAAATAACAAAGGTGTATTGAAAAACATTAAACCTAAGTACCATTTTAAACAGTAAAATCGAGCTTATGGTAATTGAATTACATGTTGGAGAACAGCTGAAATGCGTGCTCAGGGGAAGGGGAAATCCACGCTGTGCTGCAGGAGTTCGGGGAAGAGGGGCTCCCAAAGAAAGGGTCCTTAAAGTAAAACATCGCCCTATCTCTGTGGGGGCCGCCCCGACCGCGGGCTCCAGGACCRCCCGCGGCCGCTGCCGAGCGCGGCGCCCGCCCGCAAGCCGAGAACGTTCTGGAAGGCGCGGCCCAACGGCCGCCGCGGTGAGGCGCGCGGGGAGGCGCGCGCGGGGGGGGGCCGCTGCGCGGCGGGAGCCTGGCGCCCTCCGTCCCGTCGGGGAGCGGGGAGAAGGCGCTGCCCGTGGGGAGCTCTGCCGCGGCGGGATCCCCACGCAGGGTGCAGAAGGGGGGGGGGGCGGAAGGCTGCTCTGCGGGGCAGCCTTGTAGAGAGCAGGGCCCTTTACCTGTGGCTGAGGTGGAGGTGGGAGTTGCTTGTTTTTTATCCGCTGTGCCTCCCGCTTCATTGCCTTGGGGAGGAAAATAATAAAAAATTTCAAAGTCAGGAACGATCTTCCCTCTAATTTCTTTCAGTCCGGAGGAGAAACAAGTGCTGCTGAGGGAGAGGAAACACCGAGTTTATAGAATTTGGGGATTATCAGCTTCTTTCCATACCTGCTCAATGGCAATGCTGTCCAAAACGATGCACATGGCCTTCCAGATCCTGAAATACCATCTTTCTGGTAGCGCCTGCTGGGTGGCTCTCCCTAGGTGAAAGGGAGCCTTTCATCTCCCATTCCTGCAAGTAGACAGTATGATTTCACAAATGGCAGGTCCACACATTAAAGCTATACAAAAAGAGCCCAGATTAGACTGCCTATATTGGGAGTTGTGTGATTTCCATTACATAATGATTTATCAGTATATTTTACAGTGTCCTTTTGTCTTGAGTCTGTCATGCTGGCACCACGTCCTCTGCCTGTACCTTGGGCAAGGAGCTGTGCAATGCTTTGTGCACTCGGGTTGAAGCTCCAGTGCATGTCAGCTATTTCTTATGCTGGATATTGGGATATTTTGGGAGGTAAATCCAGTCAACCAGCTCCTGGATGGTATGCAGCTAGCAACAAATCATTCTTCATAGGGTAATGGGTGAATAACTCTGTGAGATGTGTTTTCATCGTGCAGTCATAGTAGCTGTCAAAMTGTCCTGGATTGAAAAAGCGAAACAAAAACCTGAATGTGTTATTAAGTGCTTAACTCACCTTGCCTGTATTAGGTTAGAAACTATACTACTAGAAGTAATGCTGTCAGATATGCAGAGAGGTGATAACTTCTGGGAGGAACAGGCTAGGAAGGCTAATCTCACCTGATGAGACCACAGCCAGAAGAACATATTTGCCTGCAGCTAAAGATTAAATAAGCTAATAAAAGAAATTTCTTGATATTTCCCAGGTTATGTGAATAAATGCTAAAATTGAGTTCCATCATGCTGTCTAGCTTCTGGAGTACAGAGCAGATAAACTGATACAATAGGGATTTATTTCAAGATTAATACCAAAACGTATCACAGTGCTTTTTGCAAAAAAGGCAAGTATTAACTGCAGAGCAACAGAGGTGGGCACGTACAGAAACATTTCTGATGTGAGTGCTTGCTTGTGCTCTGATATACCATTTATGGTGGTGTGGATCTTAAACCACTCCACTGGAGTCAAGCAAATTGCATGGGTGGAAAACCAGTTTAAGTACACGAATGAGCTCCCTGCACATACACAGTACAAGYGCTGCTGTTGGTGCAAAGCAGCGTAACTCTCTGGGTTTCACTAGGAGTGCAGTGACTCACCCCAGCTGAGGATTCAGGCCCCTGCAGCTAGTGAAGTAAATCTGACTTCAACCCTTCAGGCAGTGTATCTAGGTGCAGCTTCTTTCAAGTCCAAATAATGGCACCAGCTGCAGCTGTGCTTTATTAAACATAGTTCTTTGTGCTGATAGAAATGGGAACAGTGGCTCAGAGCACTCTGTTTGGGCTTAGAGTCTCCTGCCTAAAAGAAGCTTTTTAATGGATTTGATCCATACAATTATATCCAGGAATATTTTCTTCTTTGTGCCGTACATAAAAAGTAAAATATGCCTAAGCTGATGGTCTGCTATTCAGTATTTTGGCTCCGTGGCTTGACTTCTCTAGACAAGATAGGTGTCTTTTGGTAGCTGGGAATATGCTACATTGGTAAATACGTGTGAGCCACTTGGGATGCAGAATCAGCTGTGGCTGAGCTGATGTTATGGAGGCCATAATGTTATTTCCTCAGGGTACACTGGTCATGTATTTAAGTGCTTTTACACTAGCAGTTTTATTGATATTTAAAGCAAATTCTCTTTACTTAAAAGACCCTATAATAGAAAAGCAGAGGAAGTTATAGTTGCTGATTGGAAAGGTTGGTTAGTCATGCTTACCACAAGTAACATGTTCATCTTTTGAAGAGGTGTAGAAATGTACGTTGTATAGCTTGAAACCTTTTTCTCTTCTTCACTTCTCCTTGACAGGCTGTCTCAGCCACCTCCACACTGATAAGGCTGGGAGATCATTGTGGTTATAGTCACTCTACAGGAAAGGAACCTTGAGGAGATGCTGTTGTCTCAAGAATTGGTTATAAAATCTGTCACAGTGAATGAATCCTGCTGTATAAATAAAAGGTATCAGTAATGGACAAAATCTAGGGTACTCGGTTGTTTAAAATACCAGGACACYGTATTTGGTACTAACCCTTAAAGGAAGCAACATCTGAGGCTTAAGGAGTAAATGTTTGGGGGGGAGGGGGCAAAAACAACTTTTTTTTCTTCCACTACTCTGTTAAGAGATATGCCAGTGAAACATTCATGACCTCATAACATGGAGGATGAAAGGGCATTTAAGTAAGTAAGTCATGTGAAACTATGGAAACTATGGAAATACATGCTTTTTTATATAAAGGATTTATATTAAAAGCACCTGCCACATACTTCAGAACTAATTGTTGGTAATTAACCAAATTTTTCTATAACACTGTGAACAGAAACCAGTAAGTCTGTGTACTCTGGGGTCACATTATGCAGATCGTATGCCCTAAAACCTGGGTGAAATTAGGCTTTTCATTTGCACAATTTCATACAGTTATGCAGTATAGAAAGTTATCTGATATGATGCCTTCAATCCAAAGTTACCAAAGCACAGTACAGCTATTAATCAAAGCTACAGCAGCTCGTGGGGGATAGAATTACTGTCATCATGCTTATTTGGCAGATGAAGACACTGAGGCACAGCGTGACACAGTGTCCCATGGTGATACAGAACCAGGGAGCCTTTACTCCAGTCCTTTTTTTTTTTTTTTTTTTTTTGTTTCGTTTTTTGACAAGGTGGTGCTTCCTACCTACAGAATTCAAAGGTCTGCTAAAGAGAGAAGCTGTTCAGAAGTAACAATACAAAGGCACATGCTATGAATATATCGCAATTTATTTAAACTATACTACCAAACACAGTGTGTATTTAATGTTGGAGCAGAGGACATAAATACGCTTTTATAGATGGCCACAGAATATTGGCACTGAGGAACTTGGTGATGCAAGTCTGTTTTCCGTAATAGCATATAAAATGTATAGTGCTAGTTCTGCTGATGAAGACTTGTTGTACCTAAATCTTGGTATGTCTCAATTGCTCTGTTTCATTCTGTACAGTGACTTCATCTTTTATATCAACCCCCAAATCTTTTCTAGTAGAACCGATGGAATAGTGTTTCTTTTCCAGTTCTCTTACAGAAATGCAGATTTAATAGTTGGCTCTGCAGTTTTGTGTTGCAATTTGACATAAAACGTGTTCTAAATGTAAGGATTTTTTCCTTTCACTCTTCTTGGTTGCAGATGTATGCATAGAACTGATAAGCAAATTGTTAAATGCAAAGTAGAATTGTATCATGGAATATTGTTGAGTTTTTTTCTAGCATGAGTATAACAATATTTCATGTTAGTCATGTATCTTACTCCTGGCATGATTATATGTAAACTTGCTTTTTAAAAATACTCTGCAGTGGAATGAAAGTCAGAATGATTGTCCTTCAGGAGTCTCTTTGCAGACCTGGATAAACATTACAGAGATGCTTGAGCCATTTGGGATTTGCCCTGCTAACAAGGCAATTCCACCCCTATCATCCTTTCAATGTAAATAACTATCCTTAATTAATGGAAATGCAATATATATTACGAAGAGAGTGAGTAAATTAACAAATGCAGGGCAAATGGGATAGCAGTGTTGAAGATCTGGCCCCTCCATTTCATTAATGTAGCCCAGTTAAAACACATTGTGAAAYACAAACCTACAGTTTTTACACAGTACAACAACATTGAAATGAAATACATTTTAGGCTTTTGTTAGAATAAATAGTTGCAGGCATAAATCAAGCCAGTTGGACATGTAAATAGCTAGACTTGGTATGCAGTCCAGAACAGATGTCTCCCGTACTCAGAGTTCCTCACAATAACAGAAGCGGTGGCCAGACTTGGAAAACCTGTTTCTGATAGTGCTGTACAAATAAACAAGTTTGGGTGAATTTAACAATGAAGCCAATATTAATCCTTCCCCATTCGTTCTGTTTTGGGGATTTGAAAGGTAAATGTAAATGTAATTAAGTAATTATTAGATTTACCAAKCTGCATGTGGAGCCTCATCATTTCAGTCCCCTTCCTCAGCCCCATCTCCTTTTAAAATTCCTTTTCACTTCACTTTTCTTTAACCCAGCTACCAGTGAAATGCCAAATTCCCCTAGCTTGATTTAGTTATTTTTTTCTTTGGAACGACCTAAATGTAAAACTAGAGCAATGCAGCAGGGACATAGGACRCTTTTTCTTTAGCTCTGTCTTCCTGTTCTGCCTCCCTTTCTGCAAGTGTCCATGTTTTCTCCCTTTCCTCACTCACACTTCTCTGCTTTCTTCAGCCCTAAGCACCCTTGAAAAATCTCTTTGGGGGATGGGAGAGAAAGAAATTGGGCTAGGCAGGGTGTTTGCTTGCTACAGTTGCATTCCCTCTCTAGAACCTGGGGGTGGTGGCAGCTGGGCTCTTTCACATGTCACTTGTGGCTGCTTATGGCTCTGCAGGTGCATTGTGGTAATATTTTCTGAAGTAACAAAGCCCACGATGTTCAGTGACTTTGTATTAATGGTGGTAAGATTGTGAGAGGGGGGAAAAACCCTCAGCTTGATTCTTAAGGGAATGCCAGTTCATGATATTTATTTAATCTTTTTAGTTCTCAATGGAGCACATTTCAGCCAGAATACAGCTCGCACAAGCATTCACTGGTTTTCTAATAGCAGTAAGAAATTTCTGGGACATCTATGTCTTACACAAGCTGTGATGCAATGAGGTGCTCTCAGAACGAGAGGACATGGACTGAACCAACTCTGGAGCAGAGCAGAAGAGCGACTCAGAGAGGGCAGCTGGGTGATGCAACAAGCAGTCAAAGCTTACGGGAGCGCCTCCGCTGCTGCACTTGCTGAGCAGCTGAGTCAGTGGCCCTGGTGGGGAATGTGGAATTTCAGGCAGAGAAAGCAGAATGGGTCAGGCCCCAGAAATTTCACAAACTATTCTTAGAAAGATTAAACAACTTTTAAGTAATGTGGGGGCCACATTCTAAATCTTAATAATTCCATTCTGCCTCAAGAATAGTTCTTGTCTTTTATGTTAATGTATTGTTGGTCTTATTGCCATTTTCTCCTGTCTGCTGTCAGCGTATGTGGTTATTTGTTCATGACTTAGCGTGTAGGCTCTTTGCAGCAGGGACTGCTTCCTGGGGGGGTGGTGATGGTGGTGTTTGTTTGTGTGTGTGTGTGGGGGGGCTAGGTGGGCGGGGAGGTTCCAGCATATTAGCAGAAGTTCTGTGGTGATAAAAATAATCATCATCATCTCTTTCTGCAGATTTTTTTTTCTCAGAATTTGAGACTGTGCTTCCTACTTAAAATATATAAAGCACTGACTTTTGTGGTAGTAATAGTTACTACAGTGTTTAGGCAAGAGGRGGTGTGTGTAAATGTGTGTGCGCATGTGTGTGCGTTTTAGGGCACACCACTACTACTGCTTGCAAAGTAATGAACCAGCATGAAGGTTCTTAACAAAACTATACCTGTGATGTGCAACCTCAGTTCAGTTTTCAGTGCTCCAGGTAGCTTGGCCCTCTGCACTAGGGGTACTTGTAACTCTTCCCCTTGCAAACATGTGAAGGAGGAGCTAGTTGGCGATTATTTCCTTGCTACCAAATGACTCTGAACAGCAGCTTCACAATGAAACACTGAACTGAAGCACAGTGAGAATAGGTTAACACACTGGCAGAAATGAGCTTCTTCTTCCACTTATCCTTGTAATGCCTGGATATTTACTACATGGAAGTGTTTTAGTCACAAATGTCAGCTACACTTGATTCGTTGTTACTAAGAGGCATTTTTATATCATTTGCAAAGTAAGAGGTATACTTTGCATTGCACTGTAAAAGTGTTGTAAAGGAGTCATTAATGTAAAAGACAGGTTTATGATTTTCTTGTGTACTTCTCTGAGTAAATATATTTTCTGGACATCTGCAGGGCAGAAAAGAAAATGGACCTACACTAGTGGTGTATGGCACAGAATTCATTGATTGGGGTGTGAAACAGCAAAAGAAGATAGAAGAAAAAGTACAGAGGCTTTAAGTATGCAGATAATTTTTTCTTCTGCATCCTTCCTTTCTGGTAGTTGAAAACATGGTATTTCTGAGCAGGATGTTTTTTCTTTGCAAAAGAAAGATAAGGTAGGAAATGAGGTTAACAAGGAACAAAATGATTTTTTTTTTCCCTTGCCAAAAGGGATAGTCCCCTCAGTTCCTGAAGTGATTTTAAAGGTCAGTGAGATTCAGTGACTCCATATATCTCATTGCTGCTCATTTAATCTATAAGCAATTACTTGGGCCTGCCAAAAGAACAGGTAGCTTATTAATATGTAGTAGTCAAGTATTTTTGGATTTGATTATTGCCTAAAATACTAATTAGCTGCTTTCCCCTAAATAAGTCATTGTGTTTTTGGAATTTCCTATATTGCACCTTCTTAGTAGTAGTATTCTCAGCTTCACCACACAGGATCTGTGCTCACATCCTCAGGAAAACATATGTTTTCTGAGTTTTTTTTTTTTAACTGAAGATGTGTCCTGTGTAGAAACTGTACAAAGTGTAGGTCAGATTTATTCAGGATTCAGTCAAAATAGACTAAGTTTGCAGGTCTGACTTACTTAAGGTGTAAGCCCTTCTTAAGGTTTAAAATAGCATTAGTGGGAGAAGTGCAATCATGCATTGGCAAGAGAGGGAATTGGAGTTTCTCTGCTTTGTCTTTCTTCTGATAAATGTGCTCTTATATTAGTGGTTTAAATCATTTGCTACTAATGAACAGCAAAAAAATTGCACTCACGCAGAATCTGTATTAACCTTTTTCTTACACCCTTCCGGTTCCCCAGCCAGTTAGGCAGTTTTATTACCTGGCCTAACCAGAAGAGCGATGGCAATGTTACATACGACTATCGTAGCTGGTTGCCTCATGTCTTCTTTTCCCCTGCCCTGTTTGTTCAACGAGGTTCAAAGCAGAGCTGAATCACATTAAAGCTCTGGCAGCTCCCAGTATCATATCTGTTTTGCCACAGGTGTAGCTTCCCTCACCAGGTACTCTGGGTCTGAATGCTGGAGAGAGAAAAAAGAACGGACATCAGATGTCCTTGACAAGAAAGTGGTGAGAGTAGCTCAGCTGAGGGTTTATTTAACAGCTTGCTTGTATCCATGGGGTAAAATCAAGTTGTAAAATGTTGGTAAGAAACAAGTTTAGTATGGGCTACTACTTCTACACTGCCTAGTATTAAGCCATAAAAATCATTCCTGAAATATGCCTCCTTCTGTGATGAAGAGTTACAAGTGGGTTGTAATTCACCACATAATTCTGAACGCGTTGTTATGCAAGAGAAAGGAAGACCGCTGCAGCAGGTGATGTGGCAGTGCAGAGATTACTGCGTAAGAAAAGCTAGAAGGAAAAAWTACTTTCTGTGACACTAGGGAGTCATGTTTCAAACTTGGCTTATAATTGTATATACTTCACCTGTCTCTGAAATTCTCTTCCATATATTCATGTTGTATCAATGTATATGAACTAGATGGGCAGTTTGCCAAAGGGGGGTAGTGATTTTCCAGTACCTCCCTATTGTGATTGGAGAGGAGAGGAGAACGTTCATTAACAGTGTAATTATGTGGCAATTCCAGAGAAATTGATTATTATTAGCTTTTTATGATCACACTAACAAAGTCAACGATCCAAGATGAAACAGCAAAAATGAGTGCTTCGACAGTATTCAGCAACAAGATATCACCAGGTAAGAGAGTGGATGTATCTGAAACCAAATAATACCTGAAGTCAAAACGGCCATCTCCCACCAATTATAATGATGGATGTGCTCTGTTAAAGCCCGATCCACTTCAGTGGGGAGATCCCAGTATGAGAGGCCATGTAAGTATGCAATGACACATACAGTATCTAGAAGTGGGTGGGTGTTTATTCTAAATACCCACATCGCTGGGGTATTCGCACCTTTAACCAACAGAGAGAATTACAGGTAGTGAATACAGATAATTCCTTCAAGAGGGTTATTGCTTTAACAAAATCTTGTGTCACTTTCTCTAACATCCATCTTCAGACCCCMAAACATAGCACCGAGCCTAGATACCCGCATATAGTCAGAACTGTCATTTGCCAACCACGTCCTCCCCTTTGAGGCTCCCTGGTTTTATAAAATAGTAATTAAAAACTCTTCTCTGTGACCTGAGAAGGTTTTTCTAAAAGGAGAGCAAGGTGTTGCAATACTTGAACAACAGATTGGTATTTTTGAAGGTTATAATAAAGTAGGGGAAAGAGAATAATCATTATTGCTCTTTATGGAATTAGTTTGCTTTYGGATACCCCGCATTGCAACTACAACATTATTCAAGAACACCCATCACAGTGCTTAACAAGATTTAATGTACATTTATTCTTAACATGTGGAACATATAAAGATTTTATACTGAATAAATGAAATTCATTAAGCCAGAGGAAAAGGAGGAATTTACATCAAGTTTTTTCTTTTTTAACTACATTATCTTGAAATACAAATGCAGATTCTTGTCACTGAAAAATCTTTGAAGTTGTGTTTCTTCCTTTTTTTCCTGTATATATTTTTTTGTCTGTAGACTGGTAACCATTTTCTTAAATCAATCCATACGTAACCATTTCCACACCTTGATTTATAAAGCAAATTGTGATCGGCTGCTCTCCCGAAATAGAGCATGACTTTATACATACAGAAACTTGTACATTACCCTCAGTTGTTGGTTTTCTGTGTTGGGTTTTTTCTTTTTTCTTTTTTTTTATTATTTTCTGGAGATATGGCCCAAATGAAAGAAAAAATAGTTCTACTATCACTTTGTAGATACCACATCATGAAAAAGAAACTAAAAACTTTGTACTAAAAAAAAAAAAATGAGGGTATGTTTAATGTACAACTTCTATATACATCACGGCCCTTAGGCAATAAAAAAATATTTTAAAAAATGATTAAAGGAATTGTGAAGAACTGTCATTGTGGAAGGTCAAAAAAAAAAAAAACAGATGTAGACAAGACAGTTCTGGTGAGGAAGCAATTGATGTTTATCATCAGGTTTTGTTTAAAAATCTTTTAACTTGAATTTTTTGTTTTGTTTTGCTCCTAGCCTAATGTAACCATTTCTCCTGTGGAGAAACCAGTATCATTTTGTATATAGTTTTGACTACTGACTGACACCCTCCTTGATCCCCTACACCTACATCACTAGAATCTTCTATTGCACAGAGCTTTGGGTGATGGTATACAAGTTTTTTTATATTTTTTCCTTATTTGAAAAAATAAAACACACAGGAACTTGGTATGTTGGTAATTTGTCACCTTTTCGTTTCAAAGTGGTGAAATTTTTTTCCATCATACAATGGTTTGCCATAACATTTTTTTTTTAAAAAGTCACTAGTTCGCTTCCCAAAAAATATGCAATACAAACATGGAAAAGAACATTGAAAAGGATAATCTATGGAAAAAAAAAAGTGTGACCTTTGAATGTACTAGACAGCAACTTTGGTTAAAAAAAATAAAATAAAAAGATGTACTTATACACATAGACAGCAAATATTAATTTCATAACTGTTCAAATTAATAATTTCTTTAATTCCCAATTGGTAAATAGTGAATGGGGCAGAGGAGCAAAGATTCTTTTTTTTTCCTTCTTCCTACGTTGGATAAACAAGAACAGAAAACAGCCAGTTATATGTGACCCTCTAATCTCCACTCACACATGCTTGGCTTCTCACTTATGTCATAACTGCCCAATCTGAAAAAGTACATCACAGATGACAGATGCAACCAGAGAGTTCAGGACAGCAGATATTGAGATATCCAGCAAACGACCCTCGTGCAAAAGGAATTCTGAGCGGTTCTCGTCCACTCTAGCCATGGCCAGCAAGGCCTTGGCTGCCCTGCACATCATGTCTACGCTAGGTGGCTCCAGAGGTGGAGGCTGCATGTGCATGAGGTTATGCTGGCTCTGCTGGTACTGGGCCATAGTGACCCCATCCTCCAGGAAGCTTATCAAGTTTCCGATGCTTCCCTTCTGCACAGCTATTGCCCTTGCTGCTAATGTGTCCCCCTGGGCAAGGTTCGATAAGAGCGCCATGGACATTTCTCGGCAGACCGGGTTTTTGCGGTCCCCGACGTACCTAACTAAAGTAGCGTAGAGTTTCTCCTGACGACTGAAGGGGGGTGTGGCCAAGATAAGGTCCACATTATTGTCCTGGATACTGAGCTTACACAGGGTCTCCAGCACAAGTCTCTGAGGCGAAAGAACTGAGTTGGGCCCCACGGTTGGAAAAGGATCCTGTGCCTCCGCAGATGGGCACACCATCCAGTGCAGCAAGCCATCCAAAATTGGCAAACAGATGCTTTCTGTGTAAGCAGACAAGTCTAGCTGCCCAGAAATGTTGGCTAATGTGACCAATGTATTATCCCTCAAGACCTCGAGGCAGTCCCACCACCATTCATCCTTGCTGCAGGCCACCCCTTTGTCCTCCTCTTCCTCTTTTTCATATGTCTGTGGTGCTCGCTTTCTTTCTGGATGCTCATGGTGAAGAAGGATCAACTTTCCCAGAATCAGCACCAAGCCTGGATGTTTGGACATTTCGGTGTCATTGCCAGGCACAAAAGACAAGCTACGGACGATATTTGACACACAGATGCAGCGTTTGGCCAAGGAGTCTTGCCAGTGGGTTATGGTGCATAGAGGAGTCTCATCCCGGCTCCTTGGCTCGTCCTCTAGCAGTTTAATATTCCGGTGGCTTTTGGCTTGATGGATCCCAAAGGGAAATTTACTGCTCTCTGTTTGGGAACCAGGGTTTGAGTCTTCAGGTAATGCTCCTGGCCGAGCTGAGAGGACATCATCAATGGTAGCTGTTATACTTTTTTCTTGTTGTTCCTCAGATTCACCTTTCCCCTCAAGGTCCTTCTTTTTGCTTGGAGAATTCAAGGGAGGAGGGGCTTTCCTGCGTGGAGGAATCTCCATCTTGCTTTCAAAGTGAGTCTGGATGTGCTCAGTCGTGTCACCACCACCAAGCTGCCAGTGGAGAAGTCCACTATCAAATTCCTGAACACGTCCAAGTTTGTCAGATCGGTCAACAACAAACAGATTATTTTTCTTTACAATCTTTATTGGCAGCTTGTCAAATTTACTGGCTTGTTTTGGCCTCTCACTTGGATCAGCAATGGCACCMGGAGTGGAAAAAACAATGCTCTTTTCTTCTCCTTCTACCTTTTCATCCTCCCCCTCCTCCTCATCTTCATCAAAATAGTCAATACATTCATCGTTCTCCTCTTTCCCAGTATCCTCTGCCAAGGACTGGTTATCATCTTTCTTGGCTGCTTTGTGATCAAGTGCTTTATGACCTGGGTCTCCCACTTCATATTCCATAAGGATTCCAAAAATGTCAATCAGGCATTTTCTAAAATATTCTACCAAAAGCTCAAGAAATCCAGACAACTGAGGGGAAAAGAAAGAACATAAAAATCAGATACATATTTTTGACTGCATGGAATTTTATTAGGAACAGGGAAGTGTACATCTGTGCATAGTTCCCTCCTTTAGCTTTGGACTTAAGACTAGATCCTGCATGGCAAAAGCTAATCAAAGCAAATTYTTTTATTTTTTATCTACTGAGTATATTTTCTGGTCTGCAGACTATCACGGTGCCATTTGTTTAAATTGTAACAGTTACCAGAAGGACAGAACTTTATTCACATTCCTCCTTTAAGCTACAGTAGACATCTAACCTAGCTGTTCTGTCCTCTTGGTAGTGCCTAATACTCTTTATTGTCTGTACAGAGAACTCAAATTTCTAAATAATTTTGGTTCTCTGAACTGTATTTTTATTAGATGCCTAAAACTGACAATATGAATATTCTTCCCCTCCTTCCATGCTTCTCAGTCTCTAAAACCAACTGTCCAGCCTCTGGGACTTAGCAGGACTGGTTCTAACTACTGACATCCTAGACTAATATCCCATCTCTATTGGAATAGTTTTCTTCATGCTGTCAATATTTAAAATTGTTATTGGAGCATGGTGCTGTAAGTCACCCTTTAGAAACAGTTTTCATTTGAGCTTAATCCTCTTAATTAACTTGTAATGACTTTCTTACTGAAAGACAATGGTTGGACTTGATACTAATTTACCCTCTGTGGCTTTATTATTAAAGATGCTTTGCTGTTACTATATTCAGCCTGATTGTCTGACTTTTAATGGTTGTTTTAATTGTGGGCTAATAGGTGTTCAGCAAAACATATCCTTTTGTCCTTACACCAATGTTAATTTAAATAATATTTCATATAGTTTCCCTTAGCTAGATGACCATGTCTATGTTCTGTATTCTCTTATGACTGCCAAACTCCAAAAGAATTAAGAACAAACTTACATTTATGAACTGCAAGAATTATCAATAATCATACAGAGTCATGACTTCCAGTGCAAATCAAGTTCAAGGCAAAAGTAACCAAAGAAAATCTAAAGTCTGTGTGGTATTCTGCGTGACTTGCACAGGATGCATTAATGCAATTTCTAGCAGAATTTGCATGAGATGCACTTCACTTAATTTCAGACACCTGTAACAGCTACACACCTAACCTAATTATCTGGATTCCTTTTATAATCAATGGTTTTATAGGCCATTTTTAGGTTATGATTCCCCTGACCTATTTGAGATCTGTACCTTAGAATGAGATGAATCATGCTATAGTTATCTGTATTTCTAAAAATAGATGGGATGAAACATACAATTTGTGTCTACTGTAACAAAAAGGTCATTATACTTAAACAAACAAAAAACTCCCATGAGTTACACTATTAGTAACCAAAGAGCAGATAAACTGAATATTTAATGTGTAAAATTTTATATCATGCACATTATATTGCCATACCATCTATTACTAGCACTTAACAGCCAATGGTTAGAGCAGGGCTGAGAAATGCTGGCAAGCAGTGAGGCAAAAGCATACACAGTTAAATGCTATGTTACTTGTGTGCAGTGTATAGACAGTAGAGTTTAGTCTTCAAATTGTCAATCTGATATTTCTGTGCAAAGTTAATTTACTGGAAGGAGAAACCAAACAAAATGTATGCAATTAAGAAACTTCAGCAGCCTACTATTGGACTAGTGAAATAAGACAAGTAGTGACCCCAAACCAGTCTCAAATCAACTTAACATTTTGAAAAGCCCTTTTTGGAAACACTAGTTAAACTAAATTATTAACATATTGCTATTTTTGTAAGGATTGTCCTCATATTATGAGAAATGTGCCTGTGCCAACATTAGCCTTTTGCTATTGCTGAAATTCTGATACTCCTGCACAGTCTTTTTCACAAGAGGCACCCTTAATTTAAACTTATTATTTCCACTATTACGTCCCAAAGCTATCTCTTGTTGCTCACTGTTATCATTAAAAATGGAAGTTTTGCGATATTCACATTTGTATTAAAGAGATCAATTATAAGAGTTCAGCATTTTCTCACATGTCTTATTTCCATGTTCTCTCCTTGGATGGCTGAGAGGTATATTGCTTTCCCACCTACCTGAGAGAGGTTGAAAGTAGCAACAGTGCTGTCATCATACAGAAGAATATTAATAGTGTCTAGCGCCCAGGTACTTTCAGCCAAAAGACCAGATTTGAGAGACATCATCACTCTCCAGGCCTCAGGAGTTACTGCAGAAAGAAAGGAGGGAAAGTAAAACAGCATTAGTACATGCTAGGAGACCACTAATGAGTTTTCAAAGAATAAACTATGACATGCTGAAGATGCAAAATATAAATGAAGTTGTTTCAGTTATGCAGAGTGTTCATAAACACTGCTTGTTCAAGACCGTGGTTTCATGGTTTCACTTAGCTTTGTGCAGTTTTTCTAGAAAAACTGCTGCGTTGCCTTAATTTGGGGGCATACTGAAACAGGGCCATTCCTGGTTTTGCTGAAGCTGAAATAAAGTTCTTACAGACTTCTGAGAAGTTAAGTAAAACAAACAGTTCATAAATAAAAGCAGAATATTCTGTCAGAAGAATGGAAGCTTGGATCTGTGATATGTGGTAACAGGAATTCAAGACAGGAAGATACTTGGGAAAAAATACGGGGAAAAACAAGTATGACAAATAATACTGAATGAATAAATTCAAAATGAATTTAAAAAAAAATGAACGAAAAAATTCAAAGAAGGCAGAGACTGTAAGTACACAACAGAACAGTATTATCCATTGTGAACTTCTATGGAACAAGAATATAGAAAACTTTGCTCAAATAAATGTTACATTGCCAACTGAACAGACTTTCTGAAGGACCTTTCAACACATGAAATTTGAAAGTCTGAAACAAGCTTGATCTTTATGCAAATGTGCATTTTGGAGGCCTCAGGGCTCCATATAAAATATTGCCTTCATTTCATGTCAAATCTGCTGGACTGAGTTTTACCCATCATCCTCACTGATGCAGATATTACTACATTTTTATTGAACACAGTCACATTATAGTTACCAAAGTTAAATATTTGTCAAAATACTTTTCCAGTGTAAAATGGAAATCAGAATCGAAGTCTCTTTCTTCCTGCCTATTTCTGTATTTGGCTTTTGTTTTCATGCTTACCAATATCTTTTGAGGTAATCTTTCGTCTTGGTTTTAAGACTGGTTGTGATGCTTCTACAGAGCCTGGGGGGAAGGTAATTTCTCGCCTAATTGGTGGTGGCTGGGGTGGAGGTCCTGTGACCTGTGACACTGGAACTGTGGGTATAACCTTTTGCATCTTCATGGAGGGTAGGAAAGGAGACTTGCTTGGAGACATACGGTTTTCCAGAGAGCGCTGGAAGGATGCTGGACTTGGAGCTCTAGAGATGTGGTTTGGCATAGAGGGTGGTGTCTGGTAGGATGACTGAGGAGGTCTAGTGATAGGCTGCATGGAGGCTGAAGATGACATATAAGAAGGCTGCCGTTGGTTGACATGAGAAGGCCACTGACTCTCGTGGTTTATTCTCTGGTCAGGTACCATCATATCATCAGTGCGATTCATCCCTGGATATGGTGGGGCCTGTGCAGGGCCTCCTGGACCTTGCCTATTCTGGTAAGGATAAGGCATATCATTTCGTGTTGGCCACATGTTCTGCTGAGGACCTTCACTGGAAGATGACGACTGCATGGGGCCACCAATCATCTGAGGAGGTATTCCATGCTGCTGCATTTGTCCTGGGCCCTGCATCCTCTCACGGTTATATGGATATGGATACTGTCCCTGCATGGGCCTCCTGTCGGGCCCAGTGTAAGCGTTGCTGTACTGGTTATACATTTCCTGCTGCTGGTTGCCATACTGCATATTATACATATCCCCTTCATGGCGTTTGGCTGGAGGTCCGTACATACCATCCATGTGTCGCTTATAGTTCTGAAAAGAATTTTTAGAAAGAAAATTTGTCACTTGTACTCCCGATAAATATAAGTACACTAGCTGAAAGCTCATTTAAAAAGCTGAAGGCTCCCAGTTCTGGAGGGAATATGCTGATTCCACAGTCAGGCTTGCACTGCTACGGTTAGGCTTGATCCAGTGCCTTCTTTTTAAGCCTCTGTTTTGCTGTGCTTATAACTTAATATTAAAAGGAAACTTATCCTTGGGCTAAATTTTCTTATGCTTACTCTCATTTTCTCCCTTTCCCTTTCTGTTCCTATCTGTCAGAAAAAATTCTATTTGTCACTTATGACACGCATGAAAAAGCACCAGTCTTCACCAACTAAGATATTTTCACTTCTTTTTTATGGTTAGTCTCCTAAAAATAATTCAAAAACCACTCAGTGACTTAATCTTTTCCATGGACCAGCACTGAATAAACTTTTAACACACCAAGATATGCCACAAGTATACATGTCTGAAACACTGGATGTTGCAACAGAGCACAAGCTACACAAAATAAATTTACTAGTAGGAGAAAACATTCTGCTATGTTTGCTACTCTTTGCACACTTGCCAGGAACATGGTCCTGCTTCAGCAACCATCCCTCTCCCCAAGTCCTCCTGTTCACGCTTAATTTAATATGAGATTATTTTAGGAAATGGTCAAACCCAAATATTCTACTCCAGTTTATACACACTCTCACACTGCTAATCAGTAATGAATTAAGCAATGCAACTAACCACTGCCACGTATGGTTTATTCCCTCTTTCTCACCCTCTCAAGAGGGGGAATGTTGCATGAGGTAAGCTGTTTTACTCTGGGAGGAGGTGAGTTGTTTTTAAATCATATAAGCTTGTATGTGTTTATCTTTAAGAAGGTAGGACAGAAAAGACATCTTGTGGTTTGAGGAGAAGGTGGTGAGATTTGCAATGGTCCTTAGTTCCTGTGGGAGTTTGTTCCACAGTTCAAACCACACTGAGTGCTCTGAAGCAAAAAATGTGCATTAAATGTGCAATTTTTGAATATATGATCTGCAGTAAATTCAAAGTTATGGCTCCCCCAGAAACCTTAACTCAGTCACATTGCACAATGTATACTAATGTACTAAAGTTTAAATCAGATAAAATTCCATATGTATTCAATATGGGTCAGTTAAAACAGCTCTGGGAATCATAAACTCATCTTTGAACTTTGGTGCATGTAAAACCACAACTACTGTGTTGCATGAACGTAGGATTTTTTTTCCTTTTAACTTGCTATAGTGCAYTCTCCCTATCTGAGAAATGAAGACCATGCTTCTTTTCAGCACTACATAAGTTACTGTGGTAAATTCTGCACTTACAGCCAATTTATACATTAAGAGCTGGCTTGGGAGTTGCCCCACCTAAAAAGATGATGCCTGTTTTTGCCAAAATGATTCAAAGTGCTGAAAATAGACACTTAGGAATGAAGCATGTGCCTTTTTTAAAAAAGCAATTCAATGTCCTTGTATATGTAGTGGCAATATGCCTAATAGTAACCAATGGAAAATGCTGAGCACAGTGATATATCTGAACTCCCTCTCCCTCCTGTGTAAAGCTTCAGCAGGTGACAGAGGACTGCACACTACACGTTTCTTTCCACCTGGCAAGTGGAATTAAGGAGACCTCACAGAGGACAGCAAGACACCAATGTAGGTCACTTTTTGCGTAATAGCTCTTAGGGTATGAGCGTTCTCACAGGAATTGAAAAACCTGTGTCAAAGGGCCTCATTAGCCCCTGGAGTTCAGGCACCACACATCTCCTTCCCAGGTCATTCCCTAGTTTTCATGCTGCAGGAAGCCTCAAAAGGGCCAATTTTCATACTCCTCTTGCATGACTATGCAGTGAGATTTAGGGGGATAGAAGGGAAGAATAAGCAAGAGGCAACCTTACTCTCTAGTCAGGGAAAGAAGGGGAAAACTATGGGAGTGGGAAGAAGGGCCAAGGCCAGGATWCTTGCCCTTCATTCTTCAATGCTTTTCTGCATTAATGCATTTTGCATTCAAGAGCCATTGTACAAAGCACTGAGAACTGGGCCAAATATATATACATATATATATGTGTGTATATATATATATACACACACACACACACACACACACATATATATATATTTTACAAATTCCAGCTGCCTCTTTGCATACATGAACACTTGGTTAATACATTCCCCATGTATATTAGTATGACATTCATAAACTGTTCTATGTTATGTATCCTTGTACTTTCCTCACTAAATCACCTCAAACTGCTAGCTCAAAAAACATTTTTTGATTATGTTATTTGAGAGGTAGTTTGAACAAAACAGCTATGCAAGCAATTCTGAAATTAACTTTAGATAGGTTACATTGTACTAAAAACGTAAGATCTCTTCTGATTTTACCGGATTTCCTAGTAAAACTGTATCCTAAACTGAAAAGTTCTGTCTGAAATTGGCTGAAAGCTAGCTTACATTTGGATATTTATATTATAGATAGGGAAATGCTTTCTATTTGTAAAGCTCACTTCAACATTAATTACTGCCTAATGAGCCACATGCAGGATGAAACTGATCCTGCTGAAGTCAGAGGAGTTTTGTTATTGACTTACGAGACTGAATCACATGTAGTAACAATACACCTTACAGAAATCCTCCTAATTAATATCATTTGTATTTTCAAAGATGTTATAGAGTTTGTTTTTGCAGAGAGGCTAAAGTCTCCAAATGTCTCTATTCTCTCATACATTTGTAACATATCATTACCAGATATGTTAATACCATCTGATATATATTAAAGATAGATTATTCTTTGACACTATCTGGACTTTGACATTATCTAGTCATTTAGAATGATCCACCGCAGCATTCTGAATAACTGGGAGCATTGCACGTTTTTTTTTGTGCCAGTTTTCTAGTGGGCTCACTTGGCTGCATGACAGCTGATGAGGCCCTTACCTTTGCCAGTCAAGCAGCTTTTCATATTTGTTTCTGGAAGTGGGGCGGCATCACATTACTAACCTTTGAATTATACTTGCCCAGTCTGCTGGTTATTAATCTGGGACATTCATTTGATACACCTTCAAAGCCACAGAAYATCCATTAAAATTTACACTCTTCCAGTGTAATGAACACATTTTGCTATAGTGGCATGTGCATTGCTTATGCATTTGAGCTATGATTTGCTGAAGTTTGACCAGAACTATAGCAGTCCCCTGTGCCAAAAGACATACATTGTACAGATTTCTGAATGTATAGGGAACTTTGGAGGGATGTTCTATTAAATACATGCTATGAATGTAGCTGTTTTCCCCTTTCCTACCTGCTGTTGCGGATACATTCCAGGTTGATGCCCTCCATATGGTGGTTGTCCTGAGGGAGGTCCTTGTCCTGGATATTGCTGCCCATATGGTTCATGCCTAAAAGGAAGCATTCAATTCAACACTTAGAGCTGCTGGAATTTTCAAGTCACTTGAAAAACAAAATTGCTGTGATGATCTTACATCTTGAAGATATTCACCWTGGGGAAACAAGCTAAGGCACAGAGTGGTAAGGTCCAGAGCCTAATGTACTAAGCTCTGCTGGAGCTAGTAGTGGAAGGAAGGGGGTAAAGCAGACAGAAGGAAGGAAGAGCAATGAAGATGCAGCAGAGAGTTTTAGGGGTAGCATTCAGGGAWGGAAGCAGGGTATGGTCAGCAGGGAACAAAGGCAGGCAGCTGCAATAAAGTTAGGAACCAGCCATAGTAGGAAAAGTGTCTGGTTTACAGCTTAAAGGTGCCAAGTCATAATTCTTCTGTTTTAAGAGTAGGTCTCCAAGAACACTACTTTCTGGATTGCTGAAGAATATAATCAGTAGTCAATTGCTGATTTAAAGTGAAGCTGTCCTTCTGTTTGGACCATAATGCCACAAATTGAGTACAAATATCATTAATGTTACAATACGTAGCATTTAAACACATCATTGCTGAGTAAAAACAGTACTAACTGCGTTTCTGCTAAGGTTCATGTTATTTTTAATTAAAGCTACCTAATGAAACATACGTATAAAAGGCAGAGTTGAATTTACTCTTGGAAACTTACCTGTGGCTCCTTATGACCTCTGAGGGGCACTACAGTGCAATTGCAATATTTTTAGCACATCTTAATTAATTTTAGAGTGTCAGTTGAAAGGAAGCACTTGGAAAGTATTAAGACTGATAAATAAGATTGTATTGCAGACCAGTATGTCAGCAGTTCCTCTCTGTCACTACCAGAGTACACATCTACAGTTTGAGCATAAATATGGAAGTAGTATATCAAGGCTCAGAGAAACAAATAGAGGACTGGGGAATCTAGAATGTTAAAAGAACTAACGAGACCTGATTTTTCCAAAGGTATCAAAAACTCACATTTTTCATTGACCAGAGGAAAAACAATAACTATTCAGTATCTTCAATAATTTTGATGTGAACAGAGATAAACTATCTAGTGCCAGTTAAAAGAATAATATAACTGATAGAAATTTTCTACMGTTGTCTGAGATGATACGTGCAATAAGATAAAGCTGAGTAAAGGTAAACATATATATACGGGAATACTTTCTAAATGTTACATTTCTTAGCCACAGAATAGCCACAATCCAAGTTGTAGAGGCTTCAGAATTTCCATCATTTAATGCTGCACTGGAGAACTAGGGCCTATAATGGTTCAGTTCAGTGCTGGTGGAGAAATACACCAGCTAACTTGTACACTCCTTTTCTAACATCTACAGTTCTATGGATGCACAAGGTCAACTGATTCTCCAAAGACATCCCCCTCCCCCTGGAAACTAAGCCAACAGTAAAAAYCTAAATAAAAATAGACAAAGCAGAAGTAGCACACCAGGAAGCTGCATATTCTGTCTACGTGCTCTCACAAAAGCTGCTAGCACTTGTTATCTGGTTACTGCAGATATTAAACAGAGAAATCAATGTTCACCTTTGCTGGCCAGGGTAACGATTAGGAGAATACATGCTTGGGTCACTGTTTGAAGGCACCATGTTGCTTTGACCAGGTGGTCCCATACTGCCTTCAGGACCCAGCCCATGATCCGACCTAAAAAATGACAAAGGAAACCTCATTCTGTAAAAAGCACTTACTCTCCAAAATTGCCAAAAATAAAAATCCTTAAGGAAAAAGTCTCTTGACTTAACACTTCCACTGGAACTCTCAATCTCACTGACTCCCCAGCAATGTGGCTTGTTCAACAACATGATTATAACTGTGTTATTGTATATATCTACTGCTTCAAACTGAAAACTGTTCCACTGTTACACTTTTAAGACCCACACTGTGCTATTTTGGCTACACTCAGGAAACTAACAGTGAAGCTTAAAAGTACAGGGCCTAATGAAAGTAACAGTGGGAATACAGCCATAATTGCAAAACCTACTGGAATACTTACTATAATCCAAACATTCACAAACCTCTCTGTCTGCTATAATAATGCTCAGACATCAGTGATTTTATGATTTTTTTTTCCAAAGCCTTTCCCAGGATAAACAAAAGGAGACCAAATTTATTTTTGCTTACTTCATTGAAAGATAAATTATGAGGATCTTGATGGATACATTGCAAGACTGATGTCCCTACAACTCAGACAACAGACTCCAGACTCTCCAAAGCCAGTTCACTATCAGACCACAAACCAAACATATTTAGGCTGTGAATTCTGTTTTTCATAAAAAGCCCAACAAACAACTGTTTAGCTGCAAACATGGCAAGATGACTAACTCAAGTGCTACTTTAGGCCATCACAGCTCGGCACAGCAACCAGCCAAAGGCAGCTGTCAAACACACCCACTTGCTGATCAGCTCCAGCTTGAGAGACTTCTAAGATGTGATGATTCTCTCCTTATTAATTTCCGTGAACAGCTAAGCTCAGTCATTACCAGTGGCTTGACTCCCAGTGATTTAGTAAGCTGCTGTGGGAAATGTAGACTGCTATGTTCTCTGCAAGGTGCAATAGGAAAATGAGAAGGGGAGAGGATCACTTCCACTAATGGGCTTCGYTTTTTGCTGAAGACTGACTCACCTCCTGTCATAGCCACTTCCATAAGAGAACTGCTGTCGCTGGCTCATGCTCATGTTGGACATTGCTCCAGATGGACTCTGATTATACATATCTTGTATTCCACTGTTGGGCATTTGTCCAGGGGTCATGAAAGGCTCATTGCTTCCAGGCACTGCAATAGTAAGGTAAAAGAAGAACTGCAAATTAAACATATTATTCTGAGTGTTTGAAGATATCTTTCTGAGTTCTATTAAATGATGTATTTTAAAATAATGTCCAGATCCCTAACCCTGCCAAGTAGAATTAGCTGGAGTCTGACAAACCCTCTGGAGTGTGATGAAAACACATGAAGCAGCACCACTACTGAGATAATGGTGAGAATATTAAGGAGCTGTGAGTGAAGAAAGTAATCTCATCCTAGGGAACTGGGATCATCAGGCATCAAGGCAGCTTCTTCCCTATGGTCTTCACAGTTGAAACTGAACCCTCTCTTGCCTCTTTTTCACGCCAAACAATGCYAAATATGAATGCAAGCACGAATCTTGCAAAACAGAAGGTAAAAAACTCCTCATCATTTGGATTATAAAGCTGTCAGAATCAGCCCCCCRCTCCCCCAAGCTCTCATATGCACATGTATACATACTCCACGTGGGTGGAGTATGGGCTGAGACATTTCTATTTTTACTTAAGGTAAATCTGAAATGTATGGCAAAGTGCAAAAAACTCACCTAATCTCATGTGGAGTTGAAAACTAAAGTGAGTTTAGAGCAGAGGGACTTGCCCCAACCTTCAACTGTGTTGTACTAGTATCCATAGTCCAGGCAAAATTTGGATTTAAACAAAAGTTTTTTTTTTTTTTTTTTTTTTTTTTTTTTTAAGTCGCATCAGTTCAACTGTCTCTTTCAAACTATGTCCTCACTTCATCACATATTTCATGATTTCTGGCCCTCTGCTCCTCATTCCTCCCTTTTGCTCCTTTTCAGTCCTCCCAATTTCATCTCCTCCAGCTGCTGTTCTCTCTGCAGCCATTGTGAGCCTTGCTTGCATTCCTTCCTTCCACTTTCTTACATACAAGATATGCTAGAATGATTCATGTTAAGCATATTTTACAATATCCACAAACATATCCGTAGGTGAAGCACCCAAAAGCACAGTTAACTTTTGCATTAATTTTATTTTTGCTTTCTAAAAAAATTCAACTTCAAGTGTGTTTATCACCTTTTGCCAAGGGCTGTCAAAGCGAAAAAAACCTAGCCTTACTCTGAAAAATTTGTAAACTGAGACAAAGAGGGTTAGGAGACTTGATCAGTTCTGCCCAGTGAATTTCTAGCTCAGCCTTACTTCAACCAGTGATATTGCTTCATAGCTTTATATTTTAACCCTGAGAAATGGCACCTGATTTGCAAAGTAGCTACTACATTCAAGAAGCATAGTGAAAAAAATCTAACCAACCCAATGAATTATTGCAAGGTTGTTCCTGAAATGTATCCCTATAAGCAATTTAGGATTCAGTTAAGTACACAATGTGACTCTGCTGGGGCAGGGGAAGACCGAACATGAATGAAACACAGCTGCACTATACCTCCATTTTTCCTACAAGGATACCATCTTACCAATGACAAAATTAGGTAAGTATGCAAAGATCCCTGGTGAGTTCGTTCTGATGATATGGATATCTGGATTGCACAAGTGAAAGTTGGGAAGAATACACTGAAGCTCCCACAAAGAAAATACCTTTTCTCATTCCACCGAATGGATCTTTATTCGGCTCATACGGCATCCTTCCCATCATATCTGGCATGTTGATTCCCTGCTGGTATGGTGCATTTGGCGTCATGGAGTTTCGCTTCGGGAATGCTGAATCGCTTACGTCAGAAAAGGGATCATGCACGCTCACTGCACTGTTTCTAGCAGATGAAGAAAACGAGGCATTAACATTATGTGTTCATAAGAAATGTGAAAGCAAACTGGACTACAGCACCTCCAGTCCATGAAGCTATCTTTGGCCGTGATTAGTGCAACACACATCTGAGGAAGATACAAAAGCTTTTACAATGCACAGTCATTGAAAAAATCTTTCTGTTTTTTTCCCACGCTCACCTGGCTACTTACCTTAAAGGACTGTGCACTCCCCTACTAATCATGTAAAACTCTAAATCTTTTTGGAATTTCCCTAAGCTGTTTGCCTCACTGCCCCTAAGGCAGTGAGCTCTACAGGTTAGTTATATGCTTGTATCAAAATGATAATGCTTTTTTTTATCAATTTCATATTTATTACCTTTCAAGTTTACCAAGCATCCCCTTGTTCTCCTACTAGAGGAAAGACTAAACAGTAACACTTGATTTACCTCCTAATATCCTTGACTTTTATGGAGAGGTAATAACCTTTCTAGCTGCAGCCAACTTCATTCTAAAGCCCTTAGAAATTTGGCTCAGAAAATGGAGTTTCCCTAGTAACTACCAGATTTATTCTTAAAGCAAAAGAAAATTTTTACATAGTGGGAAGAAAATTGACTCTCAGTTACAGGTGATTTTAAAAGGTTGTTGTTACCTTTTCTGCATTATTACCGATGTAGAAAATAAACCGTAAGTATATTAAGTTTGGAAGTTTCTGTAGATTGTTTAGGATTCAGTGATGTTCCGACTGAAGTCAACAGGAACTTTTTTTTCTGGATTTCAGTGGGCTAGGGACCTTTAGTGAATGCTTAGAAGACCTCACTGCAGATTAGGCAGGTATGTGTGATTTACAGGACATAGGACTGAAAGGATTCTCMTAGTCCACTTAGCTGAATGCTGTGTCTCACTTAACTGCCTTATTATATACACTTTTCATGATTTGATTGAAYTACATAAAACTACAGAATTTTGCCTCACTGTATTTATTAGAGGAGTACTCTAGATCCTTACTTCTTATAGTTAGGAACAACCTTCTAATTTCCAGCTTGAATTTATTCATAGTTTATATCCATTTGTTCTTGAACTAACATTGCCCTTCATCTAATTAATAACTGTTCTCCATCACTAATGTTTGCCCCCAAACGTACTTATGGAGAGCAACCAATATGCCTCATAGCCTTCATGTTGCTAGGCTAGACAAGCACCTTTATCTCCCTGTTCCCTGATCATTCCGCTGACTTTTCTCTATACCCTTTCTGGTTTGAATTCCTCCCTCCTGAGCATGAATRACTAGGCCTGTACACCAGAGGAGGACTGTAAGCAAAAAAAAAGGTTGTGTTTCTAAGTTGGTGCTGCTGGCTTTCACCTTCCTCCCCACACCTCACATACTCTCATTTCCTCCTTTGCACTGGTGTTTTTCTGATCCTTTTSTGGGATTTAGAGGCTAAYGCAGCTCCTACACCTTYTTTCTATTCCCTCCCTCCCCTCCAAAAATAAATTGCTTTCTGCCATTTTTAAGGCTCCAGTTGGTTCACCACAGAATTAGATAAGTGCCTGAGCAGTTGGGAAAGAGTGAGACTGGCTTAAACTGTTGTGGAACTAGAACCTAATAAAGGTGAAGCAAAGCACTTTTCATACCTGCCACCCTGCATAGGTGTCATCTGTCCATGAGGTGTTGATGCTGGTGTTGGGGGCTTCAAATCGCCTGGCACTTCTGTCATGGAATTACTACCAGTAGACTGTGGAGTCTGTGGGCCTTGTAAGGAACCAGAATTAGCTGGAAGATAAAAGAAAAAKGAAATATTAAGAGACAGCAGCCAAGTTACCGTGGAAATAATAATCACCAARGAGAGAAACTAGTTCTTTCCCCCCTAAGCCTGCTTATATCACACATCTCAATACTTTATAAGTTCCCCCCAAATCCTCTGAGATCAGGATATGCTGTGCAGTAATAGCCATCATCTTTTCTGGAACTGTGAATTTAATCTACTGCCTGAAGCAACACGAATAAAAATCATCTAGGTGAAGGATCATTTAAATCAGAGGTCAGAGATACAAAGTTAATTGTCTATAGTTTACAATAGAGTAAATGAAAGGTTGTTCTTTGGCATAGCTTCTTTATATACTCACTATTACAAAATACACATTTATATGGCAATTTCAGCCAGAGGCTTTTCCTTACAAATTTAAACTGATATATTAGTATAAATTCATAATTTCAGTTACTATTAAAGAGCAGACATTTCTGAGGTTTTTTGCAGTATACCACATAGCAAATGATTAGTGKTATACTGCAACCCTGGGCCATCTTTCAGACAATGTGGCAAAAGACTATTTAGGAAATGCAAAAGGTAATCTTGTTTAAGAAGAAAACAATCACAGAAAGCAGAAGTTGAACAAGAGGCTATGACTAATACTCCTAGTAAATTTGTAAAAACAGCAATGGATAACTTCACAAAAGATATTCAGGATCAATGTAGAGCATGTGCAAAAAGACTGTGTCAATTCTGCAAAGCATCTATTTCATCTCCAGAAACATTTATGTTGAGATGTCAAAAAGTAAGAGAGTACCTCCTGCACCCCTATCCATTTAAACTGTGGTAAATTGCTATATTCTTGATTACAACAATGACTGTAGCAAAGTGTGAAATGTTCTATTCTAATGAGACTAAGCAGTAATATAGGGAATTATCATAGGGCATTAAATGAATATATCACTTAAGCTAATGATAAAATATATTCAAACCAGTGCTACAAAGCAGATACTGAAGTTACTATTCCATACGAATTCCCACAGACAATTCATGGAAATTGATAACAGTGTATAAGCTTTGGGTCTGGCTTCGTGCTTGCAGCAGCACTTTTTCGTGAGGAATAATTGTAGGATCAAATCTTTTGATGCAATTGTTGAAAAATAATGACAAATAAAAAAAAAACCCATAAATTTAATAAACTCAGGAAGACACAGCTTTGGCTTCAGAGGTCTCTCTCTCTCTTTTTAAAATGAACTGCACTTGTAAGCATTTTCTAGTACCTGACCATCTACTTCAATAAGCAATGAACAAAACTTTACAAATTACTGTTAGAGGGCAAACTGAAACAAGTGGTATGGGCTACTCCTCTGTATGTGAAAGAGACAGAARTTCAAAATTGATTTCAAATGCTAAAAGACCATCTCAGCAGGCAGAGCTTATTTTTAACCGAAGAACCTCCTTTTAAATGTTTCATTTATATCTGTAACTCATGTTCCGCTACTTGGAAATCAGTCTCAGCAGCAAGTGCATGTGTAAAATCCACACGCTGTAGTTCGCATTGTTCCTGTCCTCAACCTTCTGTGGCATATTCAGATTCTGCTCACACAGTAGCACAGTTCAAAGAAAGTTGAARAAAAACTCCCTGATCCCATTAATATAATAACATTTGCAAAAAATAATGCTATATTTGACTGAAGACTTTAGCACTATAAAAAGACAAATACGTATGATAATAAAGTTGTCATGTTGACATAAAATGAGCCCTTTGTCTAAATGACTCCTGAGCCAGCCCAGGTCTCTTACCCTTTTGAGTGCTTCAAACACAAGCCTAGATTGCTTCTGAAAAGCTTGAAAGGATTTCTGAGTTAAGTCACACATTGTCACACACTATGTTGTTATATTAGAAACACATAAGCATTTTAGTGTACCCAGACTACAAAATACGATATTGCCTCATCCCATACATTTCATGTTTCTCTTATGATGGGCAAGTAACAGCAACTAAGTTCTTCCCTAGCCTACCTGAGCAGGAAAARCTTAATTCATATCTAAAGAAAACAAGTAAAATATTTTTTCAGTATTTATGGGTGCCATGAATACAAGATATTTTTATTATTAAGTAACAATGTGTTTTATAAAATCCTCCTCTGTAAGAGAAGATTTTAAAAGAAAAGGAACTAAGAACTGACAAGTTAAATTCCTATCTGCTAGGTGATGGTTGAAAGGTTTCGGATTCCCCTTTTCCCCTCCTTCTAGATGACTGGTTCTAAACAGCTGGAAACTGGAAGGCGAGTATTAGAAGGGAAGGGCAAAGCTACTAGTACTGCTTTCTTAATATTTTTTTGCTCTTGACTTCTATTGGCTCAGGGACACCTGCAGAGCACAGAGTGACTGGAAGGGTTTCCATCTCGGGGTCTATTAGGTCATCAGCTGCCAAGAGGGCCCACGTATGGATGTGTGAGCAATATGACCTACAAGCAACTGCAGAGACAATTACTTCTGTGTCATGCACTTGCAGGCCACCAAATAGTTCAGCTCTATTTTTAGAAATAGTGTCAAGGTAAAGAGCACATTCCTTGAAAGTAATACAAGCATGTACTCAGAATGGTTCCTGTTGGTACAGCAGGTATCATTGTTTAGGCAGCTTAAYTCTTTCTCTAAGGTGTGATTTTCAGTTACTTGCACCTTGGCCAAGCCTATCATGAGGAAGTTTTCCAGCTGAATCTTTCCCTCAGATTTTTTTTTTTTTTGGGGGGGGGGGAGATATTCACTGTAACTGGCAGATATTCTTTTTCTAAGAATATGCTTAAAAAGTATATGGTCCTCTTCTGTTCTCTCCCAAAAGAGATTTTTTTTGTGTATTTTCCAAGCCAAATATGTATTTGGTCACCTTTTCCAGTCCACAGTATCTATGCTGCCCTCACTGTTTGAAGCAGAAGCTTGAAAATTGGTAGTAGTGGCAGGGACATGTCTGTGACAGGAAAAGTACCTTTGCTGTTCTCCATTTATTCTGATGTAGTCCAATCATAAACTTGCGAAAAATTTCTCTTTGTATGTACATACTGGTAGCTTGTTATCCATTCACTGCTTAGTTGTGTAAAAATCCTGTTTGTACTTATTTCAGACYGGAAGTGAGCAGGACTTTCACTGCAATTCAGCTCCTGGGTTGATGTGAGCAGTCTTGATTGTGGAGCTGAACCTGCAGCAAGGAAGCCACCTCCCACAAGGTCTCAAAGGTTACAAARGTTGGCAAATGAAGGCAGGGAAATAGGGTCTCTGACTGTTGACAGAAAAGGAGACCAGAACAAGACTGACAAGGGGACTGGGAAGAAGACATAGATGTTGCTGAGATCTGACTAAGATCTGAGAAGTCTTAAATTTTATGGATGTGGACTAGAGAACAGAGAATACCAGGAAAGCCCAGAAAATGTATGTAATGAGAGTTAAGGTCTGGGGAAAGAATCAGAAGTGGCTTTGAGGACAAAGCGCTAGTAGAGAAAGTGGGATCGCAGTTTAGGGTGAGAGGCAGATGGAGAGGCTGTGAAGGGGAAGGTGAGGGGATGTTTGCAGAGGGAGGAAATGGGAGAATAGGTGAAGAGATGGGACAACAAAACCCTGAAGAGGAAACAAACTTGAAGAGGGGAGACTGAGTCTGGCTAAGTAAGGAGAAGGGGGAGTGGGGATAAAAAGGCACAGGGATAAGTTGGAAATGAAAAGACAAAAAACATAACAAGGGCTTGTGCTTCCTACTGCATACACCTCAGCAATGGGTGCTACCATCTGCAGCTCGCCAGCCCTCAGCACGCAGCTGTGCTTTCATTAGGATACCTGGCCAGCTCTGGGGATGACCAAGGCTGCATAGGGCAGGATGCTTGTCTGCAGGAAGCAGGATCTCTGCTTCCTTCGCTGCAGATGTTGGAAGGCATATTGCAAATGTAGCAGAGGACTGCTGAGAAGGGACGATTAAAGCATCCATGAATAGCACCCAGCTGCCATGATTAAGGCAGATGATGCTGAATTCTGCCCTAGAGAACTGAATTTTACTCTTGCTCTCTACCAAATGCCTGTGCACTACTGGGCATATGAGTGAAGCTAAATTTTTCACAAGAGGTACTTATATGTCTGTTCCTTTTCTCAGAGGGTCTGTTTAGACATGCTGATTTGCTGTTGTGCAGAAGATGTAGGGCAACAGCTAAAATCACATACATGGCAAAACACAGAAAACTGGTAGGCTGAATTAGCAGATGCTCATGATATAAATTTTTTGGTGGCCCAATTCCTCATATGTAGAATGGAAATCATATATTACTTTTCCCCTCAGATGGGTAGTGCAAAGATTGATTAATGCTTTTAAAGCCCTCAGATACAGCTGTGATGAAAGCTAGAGAAAAATCAAGGAATAAATCAATAACTCTCTGCCTGAGTCTGCTTTGAAAAATGTGCCATATGTAATGGCCACGTATTAAACAGTGAGGATAAAACAAAATACCGAATAGCTGCTAATTCACTGAGCACTGTCTGCTCAGTGCAGTGAATGACACAGGCTATTCACAGAAGAATTAGTATGCAACTGTGTAATTAAAGAGTGTATCAAACTGTACATGCACAAGGAAACATAATTAAGGTTGCAAAGATTGTATCTCACTTTCGGCATTTCCTAACTACCGAGCACTTGACTTCTCAACAAAAGCAATACACTTTGAACATAGATTTTGTGTATTACATGTGCACACATGTGCCTGCGTGCACACGCATTAAAGGCAAATTAGTTATGTCCCCTCACACATACTTACAAATCTTACACACATTGCTATTAGCAATATTTTCCAATTAGAAAATATGAAAACAATCCTTTCTGTAAGAAAGTACCATTTTTTCTYTCATGTTTCAGCTAAAATTTTACTTTTTCTACGCTGTTCTCTGAAATTCTGCATCCCTCCTTTCAGGGTTTTTATTGTGATAGCTGTTTAAATTTGATTGTAGACATCCTGAAGCAGAAACTGTATCTTTTCAAGTGCTTCAAAAGCATCAGTACAAAACAATGAACGAAGAAGGAAGGTGAAAAATAACACCCTTTTTTTCAGCATAGGTAATCTCAGCTTACACGACTCTACAGCTGACCCGCACGTGTTCAGGAAAATACTTGTTTTGCGCACGTATTTAGTTCTTCTTCTCACACACACATGCCTAACACTTGCCTTTCATGTGCCATGACAGACCTACAATACGAAGATGTTCCTAGGAGCTGTCAGGAAAACCCACCCAAAATGAACGAGAGGCGGCGTCTCCCTCCGTGCGGAAGGTGAGGTCCTGCACAGCCCCCGCGGYGGCGGCGCGCGTCACTCTGAGCGGCCGCTGGGCCCTGGCGCAGCCCCCAGCCCAGGTGGCGCTGCTCTCAGAAGAGACCCTCCTTTAGCTACCAGAGCGGTGACGTGCAGGTAAGGGGAAAGTTAAAAAAATAAAAAGAAAGAAAGAAAGAAAGAAAGAGGAAAAAAAATCTTCCTCCTGCCAGCAATTTTTCCCTTCAGGAGAGAGGAAAAAAAAAAAAAAAAAAAAAAAAAAAAAGAAAGGCTGCAACTCTTGAAACGCCATTAATAGGAGGCCTGATGTGCTCTCTAGGATATCCCTACCTTTTGCCAGAAGCTACAAACGTATACTCTAAAGTAAACAACGGAGAGGTTACTGAAGGGTAAGTGCATTTGCACACTTCAGAGCGGGCAGCCAGCCGCCACGCCGGGAGGATCATTTACACGGCGCGAATCCAGCGGCCCCGTGCGGCTGGGCTGCTGCCGGTGGCCGCGCCGACCCCGCGCGCCCGTCCCTCTTCCRCGGGGATTCCCTGGCTGGCCTCCCGACGGGCGCCGTGACATCACCTGCCGCTAAAAACAGCGCCCGGGGCAGCCGCCGGCTGGGGAAGACGGATGGGTTTGGTTACGGATGTGCTCGCTGAATGAGGCTGCAGYGCGGCATGTCCCGGGGCATCCCGGCGCCCCGGTTCCCTCCCCGCGTCTCGTGTCTGTGCTGCCAAGGAAAGGCAGGGAACGCCCCGGGGATCTCGCTTTCAGGCATCGGCACGCAATTTTCCAGGACTGCCGTAAGGACCTGCTCTGCTGGCGTCAGGACCCGCACCTGAGTGTTTCTCAGGAGCACCCTCAGCTCTGCCGCGGTGCCCGTCATATTCAGTCGGTACAGGATGAACTGGTCAGTCTGTAAATTTGAGCCATACAGGTGCAAGTGCATAGTGCAGCGAGGAGTTTGCAGTGCCACAGCACCGCAGCAAAAAGTAACTCCTTCATGCTGATGCTTTTTGAAACTTGTTTGTGGTGCCCGTAAGTGCTTCGGCACAAGAGCTGCCCAGAGTTATTTTCAGTTTAGAATCTGCCACGTAGTTTGTGCATGTTTTGGTCAAAAAGGGGTATGTGACATGAAGAGCCTTTGTGTTTGCACGCACCTCTGGCAAGTGCTGCAGTCCTGGAAGGACGCTTACGAACCCACAGCRAGTGCCTGCCTCTGTCAGGGGCTCGCCGTGCCAGCAAAAGAGCAGGCAACAGTCACCATGGGCTTTGGCACGGACCCAACGACCAGGGCCTAAGCCCCTTGGGGTCTTGGATACAAACTCTTCCAGTCAGCCTGTATGGCCTTCACTGCTGATGGTATTACCTGAGCTGAACTGATGTAAGCCGTGCAGCCAAGGTCTCACTCAGCCTTCCACAAGCCGGTCTCCAGCCTGCCCAGCCCACCTCTCAGCACACTCAGGCACACTCAGGCCCACCTCTCCCGAGGAGGTTTCCGAAAGAATGGAAGAGGAGCTGACAGCAATATGAAGCCAGGCAACGTGTTAAAACAGGCAGCGTGTCCTACCCCTAATATCTTGGCTACTGTGCAAACCTCTACCAAACAGAGCCAACTAGCCAGTCGTTTGGCTCTTCTAGTTTGACTCCTTTCTCTAGCTGCTGAACTATACTGTCCTGAATTGCAGTGTACACAGCACTAAACTCTGCACCCCTGTATGCACCATCTACTCCATTAGACTGATGTTGTAAAAAGTAGAAATGAAGAGAGAATCCCAAATACAGAGCTATAAGCAAATGGACTCATTCGTGAGCCCAGACCACTGCACTGTAGTCCCATAAATCTGACTTACAAATCGGATCCTTTCCCTGACTGTTCTACAGAAATCTGTTCCCTATGGTTGTTACACTGTCTTTCCTAGGGGTCCCCTCAATGATTACACTCTAAAGATCATCTGCAACACAGTCATGTATTTGCCCCTTGATTGTGGGATGTCTGCAAGAAATGCCTTGCTCTGAAGTGCACTGCAGCCTGCTCTTCCCACGTAACATCCACCTGGCAGTTTCATCGAGCCAAAATCTTCTCTGGACCGAGGCAGCTGCTAATCCCTGCATATTTTTACTAGCAATTAAAACATTTATTTTTAAAAGTTTTATGAAGATCAGCTGATTTTTAAACTCTCTCATGACCCTGATTTCATAGCGTCAGCTGGTTAGAATTGGACTAAATACAACACACTCCTCTCCGAGACAAGTGCCCCTGCTTTTTTATCAGAATTAATTTTGGCACTAATATTGCAACTAGTTCCCTGCAAATGGAGTTAGCTTCAAAGTGGCTCTGCCTACACTGAGTTAACTGCACAACAGAGGCCCTAATGTTTAAAGCAAGGACCTTCCAAGGCTACTGTTTCTTGCTGTATTGGGCTCCTGTTCTGTGTGAATGCCAAAGACTAACAGATTATCTAAAGTACATCCACAACTCTACTTCTTTTGTGCAGTTAAAATGTTAATGTTGGTATATACTAAAGAAAAAGGCGCAAGGAAAAAAGCTGACTATTAAGAGAACAGGCTTGTACTCTCTGCAGCATCTATACCTCAGCGGGATTTCATGTACTAAAGCTGATACACACTGGGAAAGCTTTTCTCCATACAGAAGTGCAGTCCATTCAGTGACACGAGTTCTTTTCTAGCCAACAAAACAAACCTTGAGATCTTTGCTTGCTTCCCCCTCTTCTAGTTGCGGTGTCCTGCTGTGTTTTTATTTTAGAAAAATAGTTTCAGTTCTCTTTATAGACAGTTTGTTTGAATGTTATGATAAATTCAAACTTGGACTTTGTCATTTTCATCTGTAGCATGATGATGCAAAAGGACCTTGTGAAAAGGGACATTTCCATTCCTTTGTTTCAAGTCTACATATTTAAATACTGACTCCTCATCTCAAAATTCAGCCTATTTAATTTTGATTGTCCCTGAAGAAAATTACTGTGAGCAGTGTTGGAGGGGGAGGGATAAAGGAGAAGAGAAAAAAGCAGAGTACTGTTTCAATTTTAGTATTGTTGTTTAGCTTTTTTTTTAATGAATTTTCTTTTCACCCTCCTTAAGTCTAAAGCTTCAGCTCCTCTTACCAGCTGTCTCTGGAAGTGTCAAGCAAATCCAAACATCTTTTAATTTTAAAAATGGTGCACCTTTTGGGCACCCCGTGCTTCTTTTAGGCACATAAATATTTGGATTGTAGGCTTCACTTCTATTACTAAGTGTTTTATCCCCCAATTTTGTAAGCTTGCTTTGCAAAGTAACTTAACTATTTTCTACATTAAATTATCAGTGTTGGGGTACTTGATGACCCTAAGTGTTAACAAGGAAGAGGAACTATTTAAGGTATTACAGGAAGAGATGTAGCTAGAAAAACACATTTGAACTAAACTTCACCCTGATATTCTTAAAAAATACATTAGTCTGTAAAAGGAAAAGATATAAGCCTTAGAGACAGTATCTTTTACTCTACTGACAAAGCACTATCATAAGAAATGATCTTGTAAAGGCAAGAACTGTATTATATGATTAAAAAGGTCTCTGCAGTTTCCGGTATCTATGAGAGGAATTCTCAAACTGACGCCTTATAGCCTGCAAACTGATGGGAGAGCTTCCTAGATCCCTGACTCTCCACTTCCTATCTTCAGCCAGTAAACTGCAGTAACAGAAATTGAATTATTTTAAATACTTTTTACTTATATTAAATGCTGCCTTCTAATGCAGGAAACTGTTTTAACTAGTCTGGGAATGATATTCTGCTGGCAATAAGAGGAGGTGGTTGTCGTGATAGTAATTATAGAGATAGGTATTAACAGAATTATCTTATTGGTCAGAAATGTCTAATAACCAGCAAATCAAAGAGGAATTTTCCTGTTCCATAGGTAGCTCAGGTGTCAACATTATAGAAAAATACTTTTTCTACGTGCTTAAAATATTACTACTTAAAATTTTCCTGCATTGAATATCAATCACAGCTATCAAAATCTGACCTGAATTAATACAGAAATAAAACAGTGTGGTTTCAAACACTAATGAGTACATGCAAAAAAGCGACCAAAATCAAGCATTGTCCACGCCAATTTTTCAGATGAGATACTGGCAGTGATACTAACAGCTAATCTGATACATGGGATTAGCAACAACAGACTAGAGAGCGTGCCTCTAAACTACCAAGTCTGGCTGTGAGGTTATGCCATACTCTCAGCTCTCTCCACCTGCCCCATACTCAAAACGATTTGTATTAGAGCAACTGTCTGAGAGTCACCGATCAGTCCAGTGTCTAACATCCTTACTCCCAATAGCTATGCTGAATATTCAGTTTCAGAGCAACAGTAATGCAACTGCCAGTAACCGAATCCGATTTTTAAATAAATGTACACTTTTTAATACTGGGTGGCCCATGTCTAACACACACTACAGGCATATTCTTGCATAAAGCTATCTTTCCTAGTGTGATAACTCTGAATCTGTCAGAYTGAGAAGCAAATACTTCAGCATATGTTGATGCACACACCTTTATATACATTTGAGTGAGTATATATGTTTGTATGAGTGAGYAATGACAAATTAAGTACATAACTTCAGTGGCCCTTCACAGTCAAATGCGACATCAGCTAGGAGCTAGCTCAGGTTTGCAGACAAGACGCCAACAATGTATTTAGCCAGCTAGTTTGTGCTGCATTAGAAAGAGATATTTCTAAACACACAAAGTGCAATCTCATGAGTATCTTCTGCATTTTAAAAAATAGTTGTGTAAGAGACTGCAGTTTTTCTACTTACCAGGAGATGGCGGCTGAATCTTAGGTTGCTTCTTAGTATCTCCAGTGCTGAAGACTTCTGGAGGGGGCTCCTCCCCACGCTCAATCTTGCACTCGAAGGCGAACAGGTACTGAATGTATTGTTTTTTCAGCGAGCTGGCTGCACTGCTTGAAGTGCCAACRTTCAAAGTGGTTGCCAGCTCACGCCACTTCTTGTTTTTATTAACCTAGCACAACAAATGGTAGAATCATTGGCTTGCAGCAAAGTGGTTTGTTTAAAAGTCAGGAGACAAAAAAGCACTTAATGTCTTGGCCTACCTTTTTTTTTTTTTTTAATTTTCCTCTTTTAACTAATGCTCATTGCTCCCACATGCAGTAATGCATAGACAGCATTACAGCATTTACAGTTATAAAACCATTAAGACACCAGCCAACAGCTACATGAAAAGTCTTGCTTGTTGGGAGTCTTCTGCAAGGTGCATCTTTTAAATGCCCTGTACTCTTCCAGGGCCTTTGCTCTTCACTTAGCAATTTATCTGCAAGCAAACACGCTCGCTTACTCTGACACATACCCGCATCCACCCCATTCTAATTAAAAAGTAGCTCCTAAAAACTAATTTAAAAGCAATAATAGTATTATTCTGCCATTCAAGTGTTTAAGCATTGATATGAAAAAAAATTTTCCCTCCAAAATAGCTACCAGCTGTCAGTTTAGCCTGTAATTCCTGGTTCAAGTCCTGTCACTTTAGGGTGTCTTGCAGGGACAGATCTGTGATCCTTTTGCAAGATGAGAAGCAACATGAAATGAGATCCCTTAATTAATTAGGGTAGACTTCAAAAACACAGGGCTAGTCCAGCAATACTCTGCATTACAGTGCTGACTACATAACTCTGCTCCGAGTCTTGTTTGAAGTGGAAGGCAAAGAATATTGAAAGAAGCTGTTCCTGAGTTCCTTGAACACTGCTGATCTGTAACAACAGCATAGTTCATTTGTCATGCTGGGTGATACCACTGTTTCATTCAGTTGTACCAGTACAGCAAAAATATTGGCTGCTGTTAATGCCCAATGTTCACTCAAAATAGTTTTGCTACGTATGATCCAGCGAGGGGGAGGCAGCACTGAAATAAATGGGTGTTGAAGGTCTGAGCATCTCGGTCTCTGTTGGGGAAGAATCCTGATTCTTGCATGTCATGATGACTAGTACTTGCCCTGAGCCATGGATTTTACGATCCCAACTTAACTTGTGTAACTACAAAGATTATCATTAGCCATACTGCTGCTAAAGTCTACGTTTCAGCAAAGGAAGTATTTCTTGCATTTCTGTGTTTAATAACACTGTACCTGCTGCAAGTCAAGAAAGAATTTTTGGGGATAGTGTTAATAGCAGGCAGATTGACATGGCTCCGTGAAATGTTTTTGTATTTCTGGTACATTCTGCAAGAACCCAGAAGTTAAAGGAGAAGAGATTTTCATAAACTGCCCCTGTTRAGGCTTGAAATCCAGTTACACAGCCCTTTGTGCCTACTGACTTAGAGCTAAGTGGTGCATAATGAACACTGCATAATGCAAACAGAAACATTCATGCCTAAATGCCCAGTATATTGGCATTTAAAAGAAGACTGCCAACAGCTGCTCTGCTCATGTTGGGACCCCATCATTTGCAAGTATTCAGACAGAGAATATGTACCGCTGCTGCACAGCTACATTTCCTGTCACTCTCTGGGCAGCATCATGAGACATGGAGCGTAGCAGTTGGAGCAACAATTTTATAGGAGAACGTCACTCAAATGCATTTAAATAAATCTCATCAGGCAAAGCCCTGCACCTCTCAGTAGCCCCAAACAGACAAACACGGTGATCATTCATGTGGGCATAACAGCAAAACCAAGAGCCTTTATTTTCAATGTCAATTCTTATCAGTACTGAAGCACACAAATCTGTAACTCAGGCTCCTTCAAAAAAATGAGTCTGAGTGTTTGGCATCTATTCTTTAGCAATGCATAATGTCTGTCACTCTAAATTTTCACCGAGCCTTCCAAAACAAAAAGATTTCCCAAGTAATGAGCAAACATGAAGGACTCTTCAGCATATCTCATTCGGGCCTCACCTTCCTGCTTAATTTTTAACGCTAACAGTCATATACTACAGCCCCAGATACATCATATGAGGCAGAGAAGCTTCATGACACGATTTACCTATAATAAAGTTTCTGAGCTAAAAGTAATCGAATCTTTATGATGCTGGGGGGCAAGAACTGATCACTGAAAATGGCAGGATGCCATCTCTTACCCACATTTAACATTTAGTAACTGGTAAGGTGAACTGTGTTAGGGTTCTCTGCCTTCCTTTAGCAACAGGAATAGCTAATGTCTCTGGATTTGAGGGGCCAATGATCTAATTCAGCAGTCAAATCCTACGCTGTAAAGTGTGCTATTAAAAACAGCATTAAAATGTTTTAATTGATGCTGGGAGTGTCTTTCCTGAACTAACCAGATATATCACTAAAAGTGCTCTGAGGATTTAATTTGACTTGCCATACTTTGATGTTCAAATTTTGTAGGTTAGTGTGAAGTTTTATCTCTTTCAATATTAAATATTTTATATAGATATTTATCTATACATCTATGTTTACAGCCTAATCCTGCAAAGCACTGAACATCCTCAACTGTTCTTAAATCCATGGAAATGACAGGTCTCAGCACTTCACAGGAACTTTCAGCACTTAGCCTGGCTAATCCCCTAGACACAAGGGAGAAACTCAATGCTTTGCAAGCATCAGGAAAGGAGAGATGACTGAATACCAAAGCTAAGACAGCTTCTACTGACCATTTCATAGCTGTTTTCCTGCTTTGCCTTTTTACAGTGCTATACAGACAGACATTTGGTTCTGCTCTGTGGTGGTCAATCATACAGAGCCCTAAATAACTTATTTTCCACATATCCCTTTGCAAGAATTCCTAGTTCCAGTTAACTGGTAATATAAGCCAAAGCTGTTCCCACTTGTAACACAGCAAATACTCCTAGTAAAAGGAACAAGGCTACAAAAAGTTGTCTGCCTGCYTGTCTTCTAACACTGTTATTTTTTATTCTCAGCTCTTCCTGGTTTTATTTTCCTTCATCTCAGTAAGTGATTCACCTCTGCCTTAGAACATTATGTTTCTAAGGCAAAACAAAACATTCCACAAGCATTTTCCAAACACAGGGAAAGCACAATCCATGTCTAAGGCACAAATGTGCAATAAATGGACACTCAGAGATGAAAGGTTTGGGACGAAGGACAGTATTTCAAGAATCTCTCTCCCGCTTCTCAGGAGAAATGAACTGATTTGTCCTAGAGGCAGTACACTTACCTGAGAAGGACAAATTTCAAAACCTTTTCCTGCCAGCTCTATCATCTGTTTCTTACTCATGACTGTGATCCAGTCTTTCCCTTTTTTCTTCTCTTAGTAGTAACGCTGAATCCTCATAACAGATAACAACTTAATCTGCTTTTGGCAATTTTGGTCAATTTGGTTTCAAACTGTTCATTTTTAGGGCAATTATACAGACCAAAATGCAGTCCCAAAAATATTACAGCCTGATTATCATGAAATGCTATTTCCTTTGTTCAGCTGTCAGTGCTAAAAATGTAATGGTGTAACCCACAGAAAATATTTGAGAAAGAATGCGTATCATGTTTTTGAACTGTTCACTTTTGAGCATTTCTTCTCACCTGTGCTAAACCTCCAATCTCCTTGACACAGACATAGAGCCTGAACAGGTCCAGGGGCTTCTTGCCCACAGCTGGCAGACTGGCAACAGGCGTGCCCCTCTCCTCCATGAAAGTAAGATACCGGTCTACCCACATCTTGCGCTCTGGCTCGTTTCCCAGTTCATAGACTTTTGTGATCTTCTCTCCAGTTGTGGTAGAGGAACTTGATTTCTGAATAGCAAAAAGAAAAAAAAGAGTTGGGGGAAGGGTGGGAGGGGGAGGGAAAAGAAAGTAAGAAACTCACAACATTGAAAAAGAGAAGATGTCAAACAAACTAAAGCTATCACACAACAGTCAGGAATGAAGGCTACTAGTTCAGGCACAAACAGTACACTCTGTCCATATACTGAAAATTCAGCTTTGTAAATAAAGGGCCCAAACTCCCCATTTTCATATTTCTTTCACTGATCTGAACTTTGGATCCCAGAAGGCAAGTTTCTGATGTTGCCTCACGTCATTTTAATAACAGGTAGCTCTCATATAGTGCTTCTCATCAGTAGTTTGGCAACATTAAAAAGAAGTTTGTCCCATACAATTTTATAAAATCCTAAAAACAAACCAAATCAAATCCCCCACCTTCCTGAAAAGCAAGATGCTAGAAAACCTAATGGCTCTACAAGAACAGGAATTGTACAAGAATCGCCCAAAACATAAATTATGGCAACCTGGCACTCTGGGGAGTAGTGCTCAATTTAGATAGTCATAAACTGTTATGCTTTTCTATTTCTTCTCACCATTGCTGGCCAAAAGCAAGATGAATAAGAGGGCCTAGAGTACAGGCAGATTGGTGGCACTACTCTGTGTGAACTGCCAATTAGCTTCATAGTCATGAGTTATTGCTCTCCTCTCTTGAAGGATGAAAGAGAATAGCCATTTCACATACCTTGCCTTCGGAAAAACAGAATGACCTGGGGAAAAGAAGAGATGCACAGCAACTAGAGCTGAACCACCACCAGAAAACCCAAAAGTGGTGGAAAGAGCAGACTTCTTCATGCTGCAGAAGGGCGAGAATGAAACTATTCTGTTGCTGCTATTCTGGATTTACAGCTAACAAAGGCCCAAATTATCTCTTCTCAGTGTGGAGACAGCACAAAATTCTGAGGCTGCTACACAAGCTGGAACTTTTCACTTTATCTTTTCTGTGAGCTGGGCTCAGCCACACGTGGATGGACTAGGTGCTCTCTAAATTGCCTCCAATCTAACAGCAGATGTGCTGCTTCTGCTGCAGGAAGACCCTCTAGCTGAAGGGGAAGTGATTTGCTCATTAGTGAAGACAAGGTGGTTCAGAGTYAAACAGTAGAGGTAAAGGCTATGAGGAATGGCTGCGAGAGCTGGGCCTCTTCAGCCTGGGGAAGAGAAGACTGAGGGGGGATCTTATCAATGTGTARAAGTACCTGAAGGGAGGGTGTCAAGGGGACAAACTCAGTTGTCCCATGTGACAGGACAAGAGGCAATGGGCAGAAATTGAACCACAGGAAGTTCCGTCTGACCGTGAGGGGGAATTTCTTCCCTGTGAGAGTGACAGAGCACTGGAACAGGTTGCCCAGAGAGGTTGTGGAGTCTCCTTCTCTGGAGATACTCAAGGCCCGCCTGGATGCAACCCTGTCTAACATGCTCTAGGTGACCGTGCTGAGCAGGGAGGTTGGACTAGATGATCTCCAGAGGTCCCTTCCAACCTTACTGATTCTGTGATTCTGTGATCCTAAAGCTTTAGGAAAGGAGCCCCATACATGGAAGTCTGTAGGAGGAAACTTATTCTTTCCATCTGTATACTAAAATCATAAACTTGGTTGTTGATAGCAGTAGATCTTTCTTCAAACTCATCTAGTCAGTCACCCTTTCCTTCCTCAGCCTTTTCCTTATTGTGAACAGGAGACAGTACCACTTTGAAGTAAGCAGCAATTTATTTCTGGTTGCACATCTCTACACAAGACTCTAGATGCACCTCAGGGATGCTACAGGCCCACCCACATGTCCACATCCCACACAGCGCAGGCAAGGGACGGCTCTCTGACATCACGAGAGATGTAGTGCGATAGCATCCAACTGCCAATGATTTTAGAAGCATTGCCACCCTTCATTGTGCACGTTAGCCTGGAAAACATGGCAGGCGCTGTATCTCCCTCCAGCCTTTGCTGAAACTCGGCAACACTGGAGGAGAGCCAGAAGAGAAATGTGAAGCCAAGAGGGGACGACCCAGCATTTCCATGAGCCATTGCTGTTTCTTCTAGCAAGTGGATATTAATTTTATTTAAACAGATAGCCTCCTGTAAAGTTTTTTGCCAGGCTTCCTGATTCTGTAACTTTTTTTGCAGTAATCTTTCCTACTGGGAAATAATAATACCCTTCTTACTCAGAAATGAGGTGCACTCTTGAATTCACTTGAGTAAGATTCAGTTGTGGTGTAACTCCTACTGATGTCAGAGTCAAGGCTGAATTTGGTTTACTGATATTAAATGGATGGTAAGAAAGTACTTTGACAGGAACCCTGTTCATGCAATGAAACACAAACTGTTCCTGTAATGGAAATTGTTTCACTCGAAATAGCTCTTGCTATGTATTTGGGTGTTCAAAAAAATCAGTCTATTTTCAACAAATACACTATGTCAAAGATTTTTTTTTTGGAGGTAGATAGGAATAGGCAATTAGGAAAGTCATATTGCTAAAAATTTGATTTTGTAACGAGAACAGACATAGGATCATACAAATCTGAATAGCTGAACAAACTGGAACTACCCTATTACCAACGGCAGTAAGGACTAAGATACTCTACTGTTCATCAGCATTAATCTTCATCTCACGCTTGTGATGCCAGATAACTCCAATTAAAGTTCCATGCTCTTACATAGCAAATTTTGTATGTGCTTATATTTAGCACATGAAGCAACAGAATAGTTTCTATTTCACTTTTATGCAGGTTCACTATTAATAGCATGTTCAGATTTACAAGTTTTGTGCTTTCACTTTTATATACTAAGGTTTTCTTTTTGAAATTATATTCGGAGTAGAACGGAAATCAGTTAAGAATTTTTCATACTGGATTCTTCTAATACACGTCTCAAATGATGTTGCTTTACAGCAGTGTTGCAGCAGGCTCTAAAATGATAGTATCATCTGAAAACTTTTCACAGCTTACAGAAGGTAAGAAGTGTTTCTTACTGTGTGAGCTTTCAGGTTGTCATGCTTTGTAAAATGAGTGCAATTTTCTTCTAAAATGAAATGTTAACTTCAGAAGAATGCACTGGAGGGAAAAATGCTATTCCTCAAGAGTAAAGATCTTTTCCTCTTCTGTATTTTTATAAACTTAAACACATAAAAATGACAGTGGTGTGCAAGCCAGGCTACACACGAATTTTAGTTCCTTATTGGCAGATTCAGCTGGAAGCCTAAATTTACTTCCACGTAAATATTAACACCAGAAAATAAGGGCGTATTACAAGAAGATCCCATTAACAGGCTGTTATAAGCAGGTACATGCCAGGCAACGCTGGAAGAATGCAGAGCATGAGTTTTTCTTCTGTAAGCTCTGTTGATAATTTTGGTGGCAAGAGCATGCTGGTGCAGGCCTGTTGCACATACCTTTACTAATTTAGCTGTAGCTTACTCCACCCTCATCTTCTACAGATAGGACCAGCCGTATTTAAATGGTGATTAAAAAATAAATAAGTAAGTAAATACAAGGAAACTGAAGCTAATTCCCATACTAAATTTGTTTAACCCCATGCATTATTTTCAGTACACCTACCACCTAATAAAATTCTATTATATGCAGACTCTCACTGGTAATTTTATAGAGCCTTTTAGAACAACAGAATTTTCTGTAGCAAATTCTGCTTTAAAGGAGAAGGCATTTGTTTCTGTACATTTCTGTAGCTAATCTGTATTTATAGAACTATCTAATATTCACCTCTCCCATTTCAATGAAGAACTTGCCAATATTACATTTACTATACTGATCTGTTTCATTACAGAACAAGGTGTGAACATACAGGCAACAAAACAGTGGCCCAAGTCCAACCTCTGACAAACTTTCACAGGAGAAACTGCTTTGTCAAGATTTTTTCCTGAAGGACTTTGCAGACCCCTCAGAGCTAGCACTGTTATTACACAGTACTATTCAGCTGCCCCTAGTGCAATGTCCGTGCACACATAGGGACAATGAACAGCACTTTACAGGGTTTTCACAACTTATTGTGCTGTTTATGTCGCAGTGACCCCGTGCAGTGCGCACCCACGCTTTCATATCCTCTTTTAATTAATTTAAAGTCACCTTTCCTCTCCCAAGGATTGACATTATACATAAAATTAGTATAGCAGAACAGCATCCTTTTACCTATATCCCTGAAGAGCCCTCAAAACATAACATTCAACAGTTCCTGCTGTACTTCTCGTGTTTCACTTTCGTATAGAAAACACTGAGAGGATCCACTTAGGATCCCAAGGATACTGTGAAGTGAATGACAGACCACTCATCCTTGCTTTTATGCACTGCTAGAAAGGAGAAGTTGTAGCACATGAAGCAGSTTTGGAATAAAGCAGCTTTTAATAAAGGAATGAGCAAATTCAGGCTTTTTTCAAGCGTAACCAAATGCCAGCAATCAATCGTTCCAGTCTAGGTCAGACAGCTGTTGAAGTCGATGAAATTATCCAATATGCTGGCCTTCATAGGTAAAAAGAGACCATCTGATTTACGGCACTTATCATTCTATCATTTTAAAGCTACTCATATCTGTGTACTGAGACTGGCTAACTGAAGCAAAGATGCAGCAGCATTTGAAGAGAAAGGCATTAAGAAGAGCTCTAAAAATGAAAGCACTAACTTTCTCCATTTATATATTCCAACACTGTATTTTGTTGCATTCAAATGGAAAAAACTCCACAGAAGTTCATGACGGCTCTCGGATTTGTCAGGCAGTTCATACAATGAGCTCAGGAATGCACTACCACTTGGTAGCCCCTTTCAGAAGAACTGGATGTGTTTAGACAGCCTATGCAATAGCTCTCTTGCTTTCCCCCAGGAAACCTCCCAAAGAAACAATACCCAAAACATTTCTAAAAAGAAAACAAACCAAGTTTTGGTGCCACCCTTTCTGAAATGCTGTTAAAAGAAAAAAAAAGATGGGACTTTGTGGAGACTCTGCCTTCTGAGACTCAAAGTTGCTGCCAAATAAACATCAAAATTACAGTGGTGCATTTCATGCCATGCTGCCCCTCTTCTTGGGGGGTTCACTAGACATCTGATTTTTGGATGAGTAGACCTTTTTGCCCTCCAAATGGCCTTCCTCTGTTTCCCTTGAGATATACTTGTCAATGTATCACCTTGTGAAAATTATTATCCAAGAACTGTTCCTATGTTAACTGCACATTAACATTGAAAAAAAACCTTTACAAATTGCAGTATTTTGCTAAAGAGAAATTATGATCAGTATTACTTTTTTCCTGAAAAGCAAAAAAAGAGGAACAACATATATTTTCCTAATCCAAAAAAACAAAGCAAAAATGATCAAGTGGACATTTGCTCCCCATATGCCATATATGGTTATTTTTGCACTTTCTTTTTATATATATGTATATATATATACACACACACACATATACATACACACACATATATGAATATAGATTTTCTATGTATGTGTACGTGTATATATATATATATATATAAAATATATGAAAACATTTATTTTTAGCTCCACGCATCTCACACAGATTTTTCTTTATAACCTGTACCAGATAGACTAAACATTATTTATCTAAAAAAGTAGTTTTCTAAAAATGTAAACACATCAAGTTTTTTTCACCCACAGTTTGGGTTATTTCAAAATAAGAGAATGAAGCACATCAGAAAACGGTATTACTTGACTGTGCCCTGATAACCTAATAATTGCATTTCCAAATACACAATTCAAAATTAAGAATATTTCAAAAATGTACGTGACCTTTTTTTGCGGTGCTGAGCCTGTAATTCAAACTTTGACCAATCTGGGTTTCAGCAGGGGAGATGATTACTTGTTTTGTTTTGTTTTGTTTTGTTTTGTTTTTTTCTACACAACATTAGCAGAGACAAGTGCAGCAAACAGAGTGAAGTCACAGTTGTGTGAAGGAGTTTGGGCCCAGGAACAGCAATGGAATCGTCCTTAACAACACAGTTGGCATGCTTGGAAGCTGATGCATTACAGGAAGGATGTTTTCTTCACAACAACTGCTGTATTACCAGACAGCACACTTGCACGATGCACGCGATTTTACTCTTTCTTATTTCAAGTTACTTTTGGGACAAATTTTGCCCTTGGCTGAGCATGCTCGGGCCCCACTGAAGCCAGGCAGTGGAACTTACAGTCATGTGTCCRAGAGCAGAATTTGTACCCAAGTGTTATAAAGAAAGAAAACTGTTTAGTGGATAAATAATGAAGAAAAGGAATTTATAAAACAAACAAGCAAGCATTAAAATATAATTAATTACAAAAAAATAAACAAAAACCAAAAAAACCAGAGCCACTTACAGGGCTTGATGGAGTCTTTGGCCAGCCTGGGCTGCTAATGCTATCACTTTCATCTCCATGAAATGAGGAGATGCTAGCAGAGCTTGGGGACATTGGGGAAGGGACTGGCAGGTTGCCGGGGGTTGGGGGCTGAGAAATACCCTGAGAGCTGTAGCTATCCTGTGGTAGAGGAATAAAAAAAAAAATAATAATATGACAAAGGCAGGGCAAACTGTATTAAAAACAAAAAAAATACATCCAGTTTAACAGACTGACCAATTTTTTTATATATAAAATATATATAAACAGAGAGACACATACAGAAAACACACACATATATAAATATATTTTTATATATATATAAAAGGTATTAAAACAACATTGCTCATTAGTATAATTTGGAAAGTTTGCTGGATGCTTGGCTAAAGTCACTAAGCCACCATGCTTATTTCAAGCTCACATGGAATGCTAAGCATGGGTTTCCCCTTATGAAAGAAAGAAAAAAAAACAAGCTGTTCACCTTATTTTAATCAAATAAGGCAGGAAAGCAAAATATTAAAGTATGTTGCTGCTGCTGAGGCGGCCAAAACAGGAAGCTATAACTGAAGGCAGAGAAAAATGGCTGCAAGGATTGAAACCAGGCAAGACCCTTCTTCCCCACCCACCTGGCACAGCCGAATCCCCACGCAACTTTTGGCCTGGGTCGCAAGTTAAAATGCCGTAAGAACTAGTAACTTTCAGATCCACACAATGAAGGAAAAAAAGAAAAAGA